>NC_065448.1:24861693-25461693 GCF_917563875.1 Diabrotica virgifera virgifera | reverse complement strand
CGTTGAAATCATATAATAGAAGTATAACTTCTTACGTGCGTACAAAGTACAAACACATTCTTTTTTTTTTACAATATTTGCGAGTTCCCTCTCAGTTCCCATTCTTATCAGACCTGTTTGTTGGTCACGTGCTATGTCCAAGAGATCTTCAGCATCCTTCGACATCTCATATGCTTCTATACGTCTCATAGATGCACTGGCGAAGCGTCCATGTAACCACTGTTACCATTGATAACAGTTAAAAATCTTGCAAATAAATATGTATTTTATGACGATGAATAATTCCATTTATTATTTTATTTTATTTTTACCAAAATATTATTATATTATGTGTTAATAGTACCTAATTCAGTAAATAGCCAGACACACGAAAATATTGGCGAGTTTATGTGACTCAGTTGCACTTTATTATATTCTGTTACCAGTCTCATTTGTGGTGACAATGAATGGTTATCTCGCTGTCGCTCGGGCGGCTCGGGACCGGCTAGTGTGAAAATTTTAAAGGGGCGATGGGCGTAAGCGCGCTGTGTATATCAGTAGGGCTGTTACCAGATTTAAATTTGCTAACAGTACCTATAATAAAAAGTGTACGTGCAGTTCACCATGGATGAGTGTCGCTGCGTAATCGATCAAGTACTTTATTATTCTGCGCGCATGCGCACATTGACGGTATGGAGTTCGTTGTTAAATATTTTAAGTTATGTATGTATCAGTCCAAAAAATGTGTTGAAAAGTAATTCTGATTGAAAAATAAAATGAGATTATTGAAAATGAAAGACCTATTTTAAAGAATTTAATAAAAAATTAGCTCGATATTTTAAATTTAGTTGGTACAGTGAAAATCCTTGGTTATGTGGTTGCAAGAAAAATAGACTGTATTGTTGGCCATGTCTTCTGGTTTTTACAGAAAAATAGGTGGACCAGGTTCACGATTTAAATAGTTTTAGAGTTTTAAAAAAGAGACATGAAATTTCTCCGTTACCTACATGTAAGATGTATACCCAATTTGATTCAGTTTGGCAAAACAAAAATCAAAAGTTCTCTTAACCAAGCATTTAAAGCAAATATTGCTAAACATAATGAGTTTGTTAAAAAAATAGATATGTATGTACTCGTATATCCTTAGCTCACTTAGAATAGATGTACCGTATTTTTTTGGCCGAACAAGAATTAGCGTTTCGTGGTCATTTTGAGGGCGACGGCTCTGACATTCGAGGTAATTACAGGGAATTGTTAACATTAATTGTCAAAAAAGATCAAAAATTTTGCCAACATCTAGAAACATCAACTGTTTTTTCGAGAGTTTCAAGTGATATACAAAATGATATTATTTTGAAGCTATATGTATATACATTTAGCCATATCTTCATTTTTTTAAATAAGATTTTTTGCATCTGGTTTTGGTAACACTTTAGAAAAAGTCACGCGTCGCCACTGCATAGATGTAATTCAGAGAGTCCAAGTTTCCACTTCGTATAGCAATATGGAATCGATGAATGTTTTTATTTATTTAAAAAGAGATTATGTGTTGTTTTATTTCAGTAGAGTGGTCCCTTTGGCGTTTTATGTTGATACCAAGGTATGTGTAGCTGTGTACCCTGTCAATTGGTTGTTGGTTAACAAAAGCTGTGCATTTAATATTTTGCGCTTACTGACAACTATGTAGGTACTTGTTTTTTTCGTATTGAGATCAACTCCATGTTCTCTCCTTATATCTGCTTGGAATAACATTATTCTTTGCAAATCATTCAAGCTATCTTCAAAAATTACTGCGTCGTCGGCATACTTATCTACTGTTGTTAATTTGCATTTTATGACAAGACTTGTTTTTTGCATTTTATATTGTATTGTATTTTGTCAGAGTGCAGTTTTTCATAGTAGACATATTATTTTTATAAATTTTTGTACAAAACTGGGACAAGAATGTGTCGATATTTATAATTTTGTTGCCTTGAACAGTCTTTCAGAAAACGTTCGATAGTGTCGAGATATGGGCGATAGAAAAAGCTCTAAATGACAGCAGAATAGACTCCAGGTACAGGCAACTCTTACATAACATCTATAACACAGCAACTATCACAGTCGAATGGGAAAATAAAACAAACCAAACTCATCCCATAGAAATACGTAGAGGCGTAAGGCAGGGAGATGTAATATCCCCAAAACTCTTCGCCTTAGCTCTGGAAGACGTCTTTAAAGAACTGGAATGGGAAGACATGGGTATCAACATAAACGGAGAGAATCTCAATCACCTCAGATATTGCGATAATGTTGTCCTTATTACAACCAACCAAGAAGAACTAGCCACAATGCTGACTCAACTAGCACACACATCGGAGAAGATAGGATTAAAAAATGAACATGAGTAAAACCAAAATCATGACAAATACAAATCACAGAATAAATGTAAATTATTTTATTAAAAATAATACCATAAGTCGATAGAGGGACAAATTGTAAGGAAAATTTGTTATATAAAGTTATTAAAATAAATCAACACTTTTTGAGTTATTAAAGACCAAAAAATTTATTTTTTCGTAAAAAAATGCATGTTTTAAATCGGTTTTTCACGTATAAATCAAAAACTATAAGCTGTCACAAAAAAGTTATCATTATTAAAATTGAAGATAATAAAAAATTGAATACATTCCTCACATAAAAAACTAAACTAATGTTAGTTCAAAGTGAGTTATTGGCAATTGAATGTGTATTTATTTCGACGAGTACTCAAATCTATGTATTCAAGCTTAAATAACGGGAAAACGATGCAATGTATAAAATATTCCTGCTAAACATTTGTCAAAGTACTTCAGAATACCTATCAAATGAGCTTCAGAACAAGGTAATAGCGTCAAAATTAAGCCAGTTATAATGAAAATAAAAGAACCGTTTCGAATTTTTCAGGAAAATGTGAAAAATAAAACATACGCCATTTCCACAAAAATTAAAATTTATAGCAATCCTTACAAGAACTTCTTTATATTAGCATAATTAATTTTTTCGATAATTTTGACCGGTTTAGAATGCATATTTTTGAAAAAAGATATAATTTAAAAAATCATAATTTTTAAAATTATTGTAATTATTATATTCTTTTGATAATAACTCCAAAAATACTTAATATACGTAAAAAATTATATATAACCAAATTTTAGTTTTTTCTGTGCCAAATATTGTACCTGTTTTACTATTTCTATAGGGTAAAAAATAACCGAGATAGAAACGTTTAAATCTTAAATTTTGCTGGGGGAACCATGCAACCGGGCTCATTTAACCTTTTATTTTTAAAAATTAAGGGGTTTAAAAGATTAGGTTCACCGTGCTTAAGTATCACTTGAGATTACCTTTCAAACAGTTTTTAGATAAACCTGATATCGTAAACACGAACGGAGTTATTAAAAAAAAACATAACATTTTTTGGAAAAAATTTTAAAAGATAAATTTTGAAAAAATTTTGGAGCATAAATTTTAACGCTATTACCATGTTCGGGGGCTCATTTGATAGATATTTTTAAGTACTTTGACAAATATTTAATAAGTTTATGTTATAAAATGCATCAATTTTCCCGTTATTTCAGCTTGAATACTTACAGTTTTTTACTCGCCGAAAAAATATACATTCAATTACCTATAACTCACTTATAGTTAACATTAAAAGGTTTTTCTAGTAAGGGGTTTATTTCATTTTTTATTAGCTTTAATTGTGATAATAATAACTTTTTTTTTTAAACTTACACTTTTTGAGTTATTGATGAAAAATTGGTTAAAAACATGCATTTTTCTCAAGAAAAATTAAAATCTTTAATCTTCAATAACTCAAAAAGTTGTGATTTATTTTAATAACTTTATATAACAAATTTTGGTTGAAATTTGTCCCTCTATCGAATTATGGGGTTAATTTTAATAAAATAATTTTTACCCCCAAGAAGGGGTGGCATCCACCCCCAGCGTAAAAGCGCAAGTTGGCACCATGTCACCTTTTTTCCTTGAGATATCCTCTAACCACTCACCAATTTTCATGCAAATCGACGGAGGTTCAAGAAAATCGGAGGCAATAGCTCATATCCACCACTATTTGGAAAGTTAATATAGATACTAAAAACCACAACGATGCAACAGTACCTAAAAACCCTTGTATTTGACCAGTGCATCCTTCCTGTTCTGATGTATGGCTCAGAAACATGGACATTAACAAAAGCCAACATAAACAAAATTGAAATATGAAACATAAACTCAGAGAAAAATGGAAAGATCCAGGTTGGGAATAAAACTACAAGACAGAAAATTAAACAAATGGATAAGAGAGAAAACAAAAGTAAAAAATGTAACTGAACATATAACAGGGTTAAAATGAAGATTTGCGGGCCACAATGCGACACAGGAAGATAAAAGATGGAATACTGAAATACAAAACTGGAGACTGTGGACAGGAAGAAGAGGAAAACCTCAGATACGATGGAAGGACGATATTGTAAAAGCTGCAGGAAGTCACTGGAAAAGCGCAGCCAAGGACAGACGGAAATGGAAAGATTTGGGGAAGGCCTATGTCCAAAGTTGCATAGAAATGGGCTAAAAGAAGAAGAAGAACAGTCTTGTATATAGACCCTTGTAATTTGTAATACTTTGCCCTAAAAACTGTATTATTATGCATTTTCAAATAAACTATAATTTCATAAATATTTTCTGCGTGCAATAGATTAAAGCAAAACTATTTCCTACTCGATGTGTACACACAAGTTAGCACTTCTTAATAGAAAAAATGATCGATGCTACTGGGAAACCTCAATTGCGGTCGGTGTCGATGTATTTTCGGAATTGTAAATTGTAAGGACTTTTCCGCCGCCCATGACACACTAACAAGGTCATGGTTTCCTGTGCCAACTATAACAACCTTGTAGATTTGCGCCTGCTATTACGATAGTGTTTTCATCGATCAGGATCTAAAAAACGAATGATGGGGAATTTCTCCGCGTCCGCGTCCGCGGGTCTTCGCTGTCCGCGGCTTTGGACTTGGACGATTACCACGAAAACGCGATCACAGTTACATAGGTTGCACGTGGTGTTGTGAGGTGAGTCGCGAGTGTGACAGTGTGAGTCGTTAGTTTATTTGGGATCGCGCGCCAGTGGTGGAAAGTCGGGAATGACGTGAGTGCTACCAACTATTTCCTGACTTTTACAGTTTTCCTTCTTTGAAATAGTTTCGACATATTTAGAATTAGAACATCTCTGTAGTGTGGAGATTTGCTGTAATTATTTTTGGTAAGTGTGTTTTAATCAATATATTATTTTAATCAATATTAATAAAACAATTACAACAAAAACCTTTTCCAGCTCTCTATTTAGGCTAATTTAATTTACTATTTTTGTTGGGAATTAGCCATAATTTTACTTTGAAATTAAGTTTATTTGACGTTTTGATTTCCACTTCGGAAATCGCCCTCAAAATACAAAACAATAAATTATAAGCACATTTCGTTTTTGGTGCTTGGTAATAATAGTTATTTATGATATAAGTGTTAAAAGTACACGTTTAAGGCACGCATGTGAAAGTTTGCAGAATGAGCGATAGCGAGTTCTGCAATTCACATGAGTGCCTTAAAAATGTACTTTTTAACACGCATATCATACAATATTTTTTCTACAAACGTAATTACAGGACAATATCTACAAAAACTTTTACTTGAACTTGACTGACATTCCATTTTTATATTTTTTTGACATTACATCAAAATTGCCTATACGGTCAATACGAACTGCAGTGCCTTAAATTTTTTTTAAAGCACTAGTGCGTTAAAGTAGCATTTTTAACGCTCGTATGGAGTGCTAAAAATTGCATTTTTAACACGGTTGTACAAAAAAATTCTTTTATGCCCGGTTGCACCAACAGATCTTAAGCTTAAGTCGAGAATATCATAAGAATTAATATAATATAGTTATAATATATTACAATAAGAATACCATAATATAATAAGAGATATAATTGGTAATAAGGTAAGAATCTAAAATTATGGTGCAACTCAAGTGATACTCAAGGAGGCCCTATTTATAAGTAGAGCTTAGCTAATCTGCAACTTAAGATCTGTTGGTGCAACCAGGCATTAATAATTTAATTTTATCTGACTCATTCATGTCGACAATTCACACATATAATACATAGGCGTAGCTATGGGAGGGGTTTGGGGGTTATAACCCCCCTCCATTGGGATGAACTTTGAGCTCTATACGCTTAACACCATACTACTCAGAGAATCTACAATAGTTGTAACCCCCCTTTAGGATCATCCTAGTTACGCCGTTGATATAATATGTTTTGACTTTAAAATGATATGTATTGTCAATATTCTTAAGTTGCGTTCCTGGGACGACTTTATTTATTTATTTTTATTTAAATTTAAGGCGCATCAACCTAATATGGTTATTAGCGCCGCTCGGTATTACAAAGTTTTTGATACATTGATAGATACATAAATTAACATTAATACATATACATAGATTTTTATATAGGTACATTGATTTTTACAGTGTTGATGTTTATATTTGGTTGTAGATCCCTATTGATTTCAAAAAACTTAAAACTGACGAAAAGTCACAGTCCTCATCTAAACACTTACGTAGCGTTATCGGTAGTTTACACTTTTTCCGGTTATTTGCATATGCCGGGCATTCAAGGAATATATGTTTTACACTTAAGCTGTTACCGCACTTACCGCACATTGGATTAACACTTCGAGTAATATGGTATTCATGTGTTAGGCGTGTATGTCCTAATCTCAGTCTGTTTAATATAGTCTGCTCTTTCCTGTTGGAACACTTACTCTTCCATCTTGTAACTGTTGTTTTTATGTCCCGCAACTTTTGTTGAGACTGGTTCCAAGTTTGAAGTCACCGTTCACTTAATGTGGAGTTTATCCAGTGATGAAAATCTTTCTTGTATGTAGTGTCTGTTAACTCTTCGTTGTTAACTGAAGATTTGGCTACAGCATCTACTCTTTCATTACCATGTATATCTATATGCGACGGAATCCACATAAACTTTACTATGGCATTCTTTTGCTGAAGTTGGTATAAATGGTTCTTTATCAATCGCAACAAAGGATGGGTTGGTTAAATGGTGCCTACGCTGTTAATAGAACTTAAAGAATCTGTTATTATTAGGCATCTGTCTATGTTAACATTTATAGTATATTCTAATGCTTTGTAGATTGCGAATAGTTCTCCAGTGTATACTGTGCTAAAATTCGAGATTTTGTATGAAGCAGTATAGTCATTGTGTACGAAAGCACATCCAACTTAGTGTTGCCCAAATGCAAGACCAAGACGAGACTTAGAGAGTCTTGGTCTTGGTCTTGCACCAATACACCTGATCTTGTTGCTTGTTCTTGGTCTTGGTATTTCACTCCCGGTCTTGGTCTTGGTCTTGGTCTTGGTCTTGCAGCAAGAGTCTTGCAAGTCTCGCAGTTACCCACTAGCATATTGCTATTTATTAAACGTTACTTTAGATCTTAGAACAACGTAACAGTATAGGTACATTTTCAGCTTGACTTAACACATAGGGTGAGGCAGATAACTTTCCTATTAGAAATATCTCGAGAACTAAAAACAACAGAATCATGAAAATTGGAATAGGGGGTTTTGAAGAGTGATCTATTTAATGAAAATATTTTTATATTATATTTCCTATTCCTACTTCAAGTTATACCGGAAAATGCTTATAACTTCGTTTTTTAAAATGGAACACCCTGTATATTTTTACATTTCTGAATTATCTTCCATGTCTTCTTTCTAAAAGTATGAGGTTTTGTAATGTTATATAGGGTAGTTTAATAGATACATAATTAGGTTTTCTTATTAATTTCGTAGCAACTTTCACACCCTGTAGAATTGTAGTTATTTGACATCAAAAACTTTATTGATGTTCAAATGATTTTTAATATAGTCTACTATTGTTAAAAATTATTAGTATGTATATTTAAATGTTGCATTTGATATACAGGGTTGGTCGAAACTCGGAATGAGTATTTTCTGAGTTTTCTTTAATGGAACACCCTGTATTTTAGTATTGTAATGGAATGATATTTTACGGTAATTTTTCATTTCTTAAGCATTCCCTATACCTTACTGCTTTAATTTGTGGTTAATTGTTAATCGCACCACAATGTTAACTACGTAGGTATTTTGATAGCTCAACCATTATTGGTAATTTTTAGGATCAGTCTAGATTAATATGTATTCCTAGATTATAATGTGTTCCGAAAAATTATTTGCGATTGAATATGTTCACGACCAACCTAATTAAATTTCACGTATTTTTTGTTGCAATTAATATTTGGCTTGAATCACCAATAACTCACAAACTAAAGCAGTTAGGTAAAAATTTAACTATACATACTAAGAATTATTAACAATAGTAGAATATATTAAAAATCATATGAATATAAATAGAGTTTTTGATGTCAAACTTCTACAATTCTACAGGGTGTGAATAGTCCTACGAAATTAAGAAAAAAAATGTAATTCTCTTTTAAACTACCCTGTATAACATTACAAAACCTTATATTTTAACAACGAAGCCATCGAGAAGAATTTAAAAATGTAAAAATATACAGAGCGCCCCATTAAAAAAAAACGAAGTTATAAGCAACATCCGGTATAATCGGAAGTAGGAAATAGATGAAAATATTTTCATTAAATAGATCACTCTTTAAAACCCCTTCGTTCCCATTTTCATGATTCTGTTGCCTTTAGGTTTTGAGATATGTCTAATAGGACCTTTATCTACCTCACCCTGTAAACATAGTAAAAACCAACCAAATTAATAAATGTCTAAACAACTCACATCGGGTGGGGTTTGAACCCACGATCTAAACTATCCCTGCCTATACTCTCACTAACTGAGCTATCTACCATATCCTACGGGAGTCAGTATGTTTCTTTAAACATTTGCATTTAATAACCTTATATTACATAGGTATTATGTGCTAAAACATGGTTAAAACACAAAAACCAAAATAAATGACATAAACTTGACTATATTAAAGAACAATGTCTGTCTTGAAAGAAAGGAATTTTGTTTGACCCATTGGTATAAAATTGCACACTCTGCAGAAAGGTTAAAAGTACAATGTACAATGTTTAATAGTTATACGATCTGGTATTTAGAATCCTACTAACGGAAAAACAATTGAGTGTGTGCTGTATTATATTTTTTATCAACTTTAAAAATATTCAAGTTACTGTCGGCGTCACAACACAGATTATTTTATGAAAGGACAGCTATTCTCAAAATCTAAATAGACAATTACATACAATTAATTTCAGAGCGAAGGTGTGCGTCGCCGTCGTCTTCTAGGAAAGCACGCATTACAAAATATTTTATTTTTACATTGTAATAATTTATTATGACCTCTGAGTACGTGTCAAGTGTTCTTTTAATGAATATTTTGATTCTCTATGTATATTTATTGTATTGTTCATAATCCGCATACGTCCAATTTTCCAAATTTTTGTTACATATTTTTTTGAGTCTCATGAAGAACATGTCAAATGACTGGAATCATGTTGGTTAGTAATAGCAGTCTGATTTTTTGCATGAGAGTTTAATGAAAGGGTAACAAATCAATTGGATGTTCTGTCCGACAAAATACATTGGACGTTTTCATAATCTGACATTCCAAATTTTAAAACTGTTCCACAATTAAAACTTCCCCTGTTCCAGTGTTGCCGTACATCAAAGTTTGTCCGACTAGACACCGTTAAGCTACTAACAAATTTTCAGATTGATATTAATCAACTTTTTTTTGGTTTCGCGGGATCCAGGCCTAGTATCTTAATCCTATTACCAAGTCATTTGTATTTGAGTAGTATTGTTAAATTTCGAGTAGCGAACATACTGAATTGCAGATATAATAATTAAAAGTACAATATCTTAAAATTTATTAATTTCTACCTGGACGAAAAACTTAACCACACGATTCAAATACAAATGCCTTTCTAATAATCTTAAGATTACGGTTTTCTAAAATATTTTGGAAGGTACTATACCTACATTTTCCCTTTTTGTAATATAGAAACAATATACTAGGATGTGGTATGTTCGCTGAACGTAATGACAAATATTTCCTGTATAAAGAAATATTATTTTCTCCAATGACGACAAGTATTAGTTTTAAGAAATGGGAATTTTAATTTAGTACGTTCTTTAACGGTAAAATATTGCAAAAACTCTGAATTTTAAAGAACCGCTTGGATTGACATGAAATTTGGCATACACATAGCTAACAAGTCAATGAAAAAAATGATATGCCAATCTGTGCTTTTGCCCTGGGGGTGGATTTCACCCCTTCTCGGGGTGGATTTCACCCCTTCTCGGGGGGTGAAAAACTATACGTACATACGTACAAGTCCAAAAAATGGATATATTGACTAATTTTAAGTAACTTTTGTACTATAGAGTTTTTTCATTAAGTCAATACTTTTCGAGTAATACAAATAGCTAACAAGTCAAAGAAAATAAGTGATATTGTGCCGATGTGTGCTTTTGCCCTAGGGGTGAGTTTCACCCCCTTTTGGGGGTGAAAAATATATGTTCGAAATAAGTCCGGATATGGATAAAATGACTAATTCCAAGCAACTTTTGTTCTATAAAGTTTTTTCACCAAAATAATATTTTTTGAGTTATTTGCGAGTGAATATGTTAATTTTTCTACAAAATAACCACGTTTTCAGACGGTTTTTCGCAAATAACTCAAAAAGTAAGTATTTAGTCGAGAAAAAATTCTTATCAAAAATATAGCACGTAAAAAAGTAAAAAACATGGTGTATCTTTTAGGTCACTATACCTAGCAGAAACAGAGTTATAGCTAATGAAAAATAGGTTCAGATTTGTCAAATTCCAAATCGAATATTTTAACGTGCCATAACTAAAAAACGAAGTACTGTTTTGGGGAAAACTCATTTTAACTTTTTTAAAGTGTTTAAAAAAAATGCTTATTTTTAGTTTTTTAAAAAAAATTTTAGCGTCAAAAGTTACGCTCAAAATAAAGTTGGTCCCTTTTATTTGGTAAGAAATCGGGAAAATCACACCGTAATTAGCATTTCAAATGAACTTAATTGTTACCACTTTACAAGTTTTTTACTCGCGTACGTATTGATCATATGATATGTAAGTTTCATCGGTTCAAAGTCCTTATTTTTGAAAAAACTGTAGTTAAAAGGGCTTGAACGAGTCACTTATCACAAGTGGATGCAAATTTAGAAAAACCGAATCTTAACCAATTTTTGTCTTACAGAAAAACAAAAAAAATACAAAATATTAAGAAAAGTAAAACTGACTTTTTTATTGTTTAAGATTTTTGGTATCTCTAACAATTTTTAAGTTATTTTGAAAACAAGCATTTTTTTCAAAATTAAATTTTTAAAACATTTTACTTTAAAAACAAATTTTTTCAAAAATAAGCAATTTAAATTCATGAAACTTACAGATCATATAAACACAACATAAGTAAAGTAACTTGTGGTGAAGCGGTAACGATTAATTTCATTTAAGTTGGTAATTGGGGGGTGACCTTCCTGATTTTTTTTGCCAAAACAAAAGGGACCAACTTTATTTTGAGCGAACTTGCTTACATTTGATGCTATAATTTTTTTTATAAAAACAGAAATAAAGCTTTTTTTTAAACAATTCAAAAAAGTTGTAATGTGTTTTCCCCAAGAATGCTTCATTATTTGGATATTTAACATTTAATTATTCTATTTGGAATTTTTACTGCTTACGTTTTGAGTTATTTGCGAAAAAACGTCTAAAAACGTGGTTATTTTGGGGTCTAGGACGTTTCATCGCCGCCGTTTCGATGCCGCCAGTTCGATGCCGATGCCGGCCGATTCATCGCCAGTCAATTAATCGCTATCTGATATATTTCCGAATTTTCGACAGTTACAATTATTTGTTATTTTTAGTATTAATTAGGAATTCTAGGAAATGCGAGATATGACGGCGATGAAATGGACTGGCGATGAACCGGCGGCATCGAAACGGCCGGTGATGAACCGGCGGCATCGAAACGTCCCATTCCGGTTATTTTGTTGAAAAATGAACATATTCACTTGCAAATAACTCGAAAAGTATTGATTTGGTGAAAAAACTCTATAGAACAAAAGTTGCTTAAAATTAGTCAGTTTATAAATTTCGGGACTTATCTTGGACATATATTTTTTCACCCCCGAGATGGGGTGAAAGTCACCCTCAGGGCAAAAGCACACATCCACACCATATCACTTTTTTTCTTTGACATGTTAGCTATGCGTTTGCCAAATTTCATGTCAATCCAAGCGGTTCTTTAAAATGTACAGCAAAAACCGTGAAAGAATGTACTATAGAGAAATATTTTTCCTAGTGTAGTTGAAGTAATTACTTAGTCATAGTTTTAATGTTATATAATTACGATAATTTTTAATTGCAATAATAATATCGATTAAAATAACAATAACAATCGGCAAGCATATCATACTGGTTATTAAACTAACTAGACAAACAACACTTTTGATGTCGCAATAGTTAACGCAATAATTTCGTCTTCAATAAAACGGAAAGATCACCGTGTAGAGAAATGGTGAGATAAAAATAAGGAAACAATGGAGAATTCAAACCCTTCTTTAAGTGCCATCTCCACGACGGAGGTCGGCAATCATCATAGCTATTCGTAGTTTGGAGACGTCTGCTCTGAAAAGTTCATTTGATGAACATCGGGTACCATTCTCTCAGGTTGCGCAGCCACTTAATTCTGCTTCTCCCTATGCTTCTTTTTCTTTGAATCGTTCCCTGCATAATGAGTTGAAGCAAGTTGTATCTCTTTTCACGTGTAATATGTCCGAGATATTCCAATTTTCTGGTTTTGATTGTATCTAAGACTTCCATTTCTTTATTCATCTTTCTCAGAACTTCTTTGTTTGTTACGTGTTCTGTCCATGATATTTTCAGATTCATTTCAAACCCAGGCCTTAACAGCCTCCTAGATAACTTCTTAAAGTTCCCTCTCCCATCGGAGCTTGGATATCATAATTGCTATGGTCACTTTGTTGGCTGCTGCTCTGAATAGTTGTAATGAACTACACTTAAACCATTCTCTAAGGTTCCTCAGCCAGGAGATGCGTCTTCTTCCTATGCTTCTTCTTCCTTGGATCCTTCCTTGCATAATAATTATCAGCAACTCTTTTTTTTCTCCTCTGGTAATATGACCCAAATATTCCAGTTTTCTAGTTTTTATACTTTTAATAATTTCTAACTCTTTATTTAAACATCGTAGCACTTCAACATTGGTAATCCTTTGAACCCACTGAATTTTCAATATTCTACTGTAACACCACATTTCGAACGCTTCTATTATTCTTATGTGTTGTCTCTTCAATGTCCAAGCTTCCATTCCGTATAGCAATATAGAAAATATGTAGCATCTTAGAGCCCTCAATCTGAGAGGCAACTGAAGGTCTTTGTTTGTAAGCAGTGTCTTCATTTTTATAAATGCTTGCCTTGCAGTTTCAATTCGGACTTTAATTTCTTTGCTTTGGTCATTTTTGTCATCAACCCAGGTTCCCAGATATTTGTATGTCTTAACTTTTTCTATTTAAGTTTGCTCTATCTTTAACCTTTCATTTCCATGTTCTGTTTTTGATACAATCATAAATTTAGTTTTTTTCTTGTTTATTTTTAGTCCGTATCGAATGCAATAATCGTTAATTCTATTTAGTAATTCTTGTAGCGATTCCAGGGTGTCTGCCATTATAACTATGTCATCAGCGAATCTTATGTTATTTACTATTCTTCCGTTTATAGAGATTCCATCACTTAACTCCGCTATCGCTTCCTGAAATATGGCTTCACTGTACAGGTTATACAGTAGCGGCGACAGAACACAACCTTGTCTTACTCCTCTCTTTATATCAATATTCTCAGATTTTTGTTCTTCTATCTTTATATTGCTCTTTTGATTCCAATACAGATTAATGATAATTCGTAAATCTCGTCTGTCTATATCTCTGTTTTTCAATAATTCTATTAGTTTTTCATGTCGGACCCTGTCGAACGCTTTTTCGAAGTCGATGAAACAGGAGTAAATATCCAGGTTCATATCTAAGCATCTTTGAGAGAGGACATTAATTGGGTATCATCCATATCATATTCTAGCTTTCTGATAGATAACATGAAATAGTCTTATTGAAAGGTAGAAGACCATATAAAAAAGAATGTGTGTGTACTTTGTACACACGTAAGAAGTTATACTTCTATTATATGATTTAAACGAAATTAATATACTTTTATTTATATTTTATATAAATATTAAACGCTTGCATGCGAAAAAAAAAGAATGTGTGTGTACTTTGTACGCACGTAAGAAGTTATACTTCTATTATATGATTATATGATTATAAACGAAATTAATATACTTTTTATTTATATTTTATTTAAATATTAAATTAATTTTTACTTACTACTTCTCAAACATTTTAATTAAAACAGTGCCAAAAATTAAAATAATAAAAGAATAAAACACACACAAACACATTGAAAAATGCCACAAATGATTTCTGAACAATAATTGTCGGAATTTTTTTTAACTAAATACGTATTTTCTGAAAATAAAATTATATAATAAATATACTTACTATCATAAAATGTATAAAAAAATAAAAAATAAAAGTTTCTATTGGGGTTCGAACCCGCTTATCAGCGCGGTTGGTATTGGGGTTCATTCGCCTTAAACCCTTCGCCACGGAGACAATGCGTCATTATGTGCGAAGATCGACTAAGTAAACGGATTAAACTTTTGACAGTTTTGAATTAAATCAAATTATTTTGATTTTGAATTGAAATGATTTAGAATTAAAAAATACAACAAAACATAGAGTAAGAAAACAATATATTAGGTGAATATTGATAGAAATTTTGATAGTAATCAAATTATGTAAATAAAAGTATTACATACTATGTATTTTGGTAGGTTCAAATAGGTAGGTACCTATGAAATTTTTTTATTAGGATACTGAAATATTTACAATTATTACGTACCTGTCGCTTTTAAAAACTATTTAAAAAGTCACTACAATTATAAACTTTTTGTTTCTGTCCTCACAACAATAAAACTAATATATTATACAACATTTGTTTACCTCCATATTCCCAACCAGAGCCCGTATAACGACTAATACCATACTGTCGGTGTGCGCATGCGCGCAGATTAATAATAAATAATCACCCTCAATCTCAATCGCGCCTAAAGAAGTATAACTTCAAAAAGTATTGCTCGCCTAAAGATATATGAGATTTGTTCGTAGAACGATCAGCAACCGTTGCCAACCGTCAGACGCAAGCGCGTTCGTAGTCTACGAACTCAAACTGTTAACTGCGCAGCGCTAACTGTTAACTGCGCATGCGTCTGATGGTTGGCAACGGTTGCTGATCGATTGGATCGTACTACGAACAAACCTATTGTCACCTAGAAATCAATGACATGGAAAGAGCTCAATCATTTTGATACTTGGGTATCTGGGATGAGTGCATTTTCTCCTTAGAGGGAGTTTTCATCTAATTGACCGATTTGAGTTTTTCATAAACTGAGACCTGCGTTGGTTTATGGGGGTAAAGTGTAGCCTATAAAGAAGATTCAGAAAAATAAAATGGAGGTAGCTGAAATGAAAATGTCATGGTAGAGCTACTACTAGAAGGGACAGGATCAGGATGGTCTTGATTAGGGAAATAGCCGGGATGGCTACAGTCTCAAAAAACTTTTATGAACAAATACTGCAATGGCTTGGTCATGTTAGATGTAGAAATGAAAACTACATGGAACGAAGGATAGAGCTGTTTGAAGTTTATGGGAGGAGAGACAGAAGAAAACCGAGAAGATGGAAGGACTGTATGGCAGAGGACTTAATAGAGAAAGGTTTATGTGGAGAAAATACGGTGGACAGAAATGAGTGGCGAAAAAGAGCCAGGAACAGCGACTCTTGAAAAGGAAAATCTGAGGAAGAAGAAGAAATTGAGGGCCTATTAGAATTTCAAGTGTAGACTGTCACAACGAGTAAACTTTTAGATATTCCAGATATTCTGGATAATAAAAAGTGATATTTTAGACATTCATCTCTTCAGCTTTAGCAACCTTTGATTGAATTGACCTCATATGTGATAATTATAAATTCTGCCACCTTAGACGAAAAATTATTTTAAAAATAACCTAAAACATCGCAAATTTGAATTGCTTTGCGTAAATATTTTTATTTTAACTAATCTAATGTAGTTTATCAAGGCTAATGATTAGAAGGTCACTTATGTATATTTTTGTGTACTTAGATATAAAGTTATTAGTATGTAAATCAAAGAAGCAAGGGAACATTCATAAACTACGTCGTAAAAATTTTGGACTGTTTAATACCCTCCCCCCTTCCATCGTAAAGCGTCGTTTACAGTTGACCCCCCCTTATACCGACGTCGCAATTGCAACTCATGACCCCCCTTTTTAGTGAATTTTTTTAAATTCCTTGTTATTTCTGGATTTTTTAAAGTTAGCTCTCAAAGTTTATTTACGAATGTATCCAAATCAGTATTACTATGTAGCTCATTAATATCCGCTTACTTTTTTCTTTCAATGCACTGTACAACTATTTAGCTTTATTGGGACAAAAGACAATACTTTTATCGGAGTTCCTATACTTTCTTAACTGCATCATATAAATCTTGATACTTATTTTGTTTTGATTTCAATACCATTTCTTTTATTAAGTATAAATACAATGTACTAACTAAATAAAATAGAATATTTTATTTCTATTCATTCTTGTAGAATAATTGTTCACACACAGTATTCAGTAAATAAATGAACAGTTTAATATTTATTGCTTCCAGACGTTGTTCTGTATAGAAACGTTTGTTTAAATACATAGAACAATGCTTTATTGTTTTTAAATTCTGTACAAAACTGCTAGCAATATTATTAAGGATGTGAGTGATAAAAACCAAATGAAAAATATGCGATAAAAGTAATATACCTAGTAATTCTTTTTAATCCTACAATAGGGCATATTTTTTATATTCGTGAACGTCAAACGACGTCGGTTATGTACTCATGGACCCCTCACCCCTGTCGTATACCGTCGTAATAAGCAAAGATCTCCCTCCCCCTTTTCAACGACGTAGTTTATGGATGTTTCCCAAAGAAAAAAAAGGACATTAAACTTTAATTTATTTAGATTCTGCGCGTGCGTAATAATTATTGTGATATGGCAAACAGTCCAACGAAAATATAATATTCATCTTCTGCTTCTTGGCTGGCTTTACAACTCGGGGTGATTCTTCGCCGCATCCACTATAGCCCTCCATCTTCTACGATGGATCTTGCGCTTCCACCTCCAAATGTTGTATCCCAATTCTAGATAAATCGGCTTCAATATCGTTCTTCCATCTTTTTCTGAGACGACCTACTGAGCTTCTACCATCGGGTCTTTCAAAAAACACTGTCTTTTTCATACTCTGTCTTCCTCTGATCTTACCAAATGACCTGCCCATCTTATCCGGTTAGCTTTTATATATTATGTTTGACGATGTTTTCGTTGCAGACATATTGTGGACAATATGTCTGCAATTCTTCGGTCACGTGGTTCGCAGAGGTGACCATAGTTTGGAGAGATTAATTGTTTCTGGAAACGTTCCGGGGAGAAGATCAAGAGGACGATTACCAACTAGTCAGTGATACTCAACATGCGGCCCCCTAGTGTTTTTCATGCGGCCCGAAGGCTCACTAAAAGGCGCTGTAAACGACCAAATTATTTGTCAAATTTCACGTGTTAGTCAAATTATTTGATAGTGTGCCGCTGTGTTTAACCCGGGAGTAGTCGCGATCACTTCTGTAACGTCGATAGTCGCGTGTGAGATTCTATCTCAAAATACGAATTTAAAACAAATTTTTATTTTGTACTATTTTTATCTACTTTTTATATATAAAATATATATTTCTAACAATTTTATTAAAAAAACCTGTGTTAACGGCCACCTGCCAACATCGGCCACCTGTCCTAACGGCTAGTTTAAAAATTTCCCAAACCTATTATATGTAGACTACAAAAACTGCCAATACCGTCCATCTTTCTATATCGACCAAGAGTTCTTTCATTTTTAGTGGCCGTTACTGAAAAATTTTACTGTACAGTAAAACCTGTGTTAACGGCCACCTGCCAACATCGGCCACCTGTCCTAACGGCCAGTTTAAACATTTCCCAAACCAATTATACAGTGGAACCTCGATAACTCGGATTAATCGGGACCGCGGCCGATCCGGGTTATCGAAAATCCGGGTTTTCCGGAGAATGTGGTAAAAATTAATAAAATACGGTATACTTAACAGATAAACTCCGTTATAGTTGATATTATATGACATATATATGCACAGTACACATCTAAATTACGTATAGTTGTATAGAGTATAAAGTATTGTTCATTTTTTGGTAAAAACTCGGTACTACACACAATACGGTCACAATCGGAACAATGTTATGTTATTTAAGAACAGTGGAGACTAAGACCATTGTTAAAAAAATTAATTTTGTAAATAGTCTTTCAGTCTGTTTTAAACAATGCTAAGACAGTTTAAAATAAATAAAGGAATACAGGTGCCTGTTGTTTCCGGTAATCCGAGACAATGAACATTGCTCTGCCGCCGTGTGCCATGAGTCATTTTTACTATCGTATAGTTCAAATTACACAAATACACACATTATCTCTCAAATATTATATTACATACATTTTTATTGTTGAAATGTTTGTCTGATGAAAATCTGTCCGGGTTAGCCGGACTTCCGGCTTATCGGGGTTCCACTGTATATAGACTACAAAAACTGGCAATAGCGGCCACCTTTCTATACCGGCCAATAGTTCTTTCATTTTTTGTGGCCGTTACTGACAGGTTTTACTGTATTACGAGAAAGGATGAAATGGGAGATTATATCTAACGGCGCGACTACTCGCGGGTTAAAGCTAATTGGCTCTCCCCAAAGCCATAAATTCCACAAAAAGAAGAAGAAGAAAAAAAAATTCCTACGCATTACTACACCCTTCCTCGAGGCACTTACGAAATTTTTTCAAAATTGCAAAATTTTTCATCAAGTTATCGCGAAAAAGGATAAAAATTGAGATTCTATCTCACCGCGCGACTACTCGCGGGTTAAGGCGTGTTTGTGCGTGATTGTGAAATTATATTGAAATTTTTAAGAACTCTGGGATTAAAAAGCAGGTATTATTAACTTTTAGATAATAAATTATTAAAGTTAATGAACAAATACCCATTTTAAAAATAATCAACACTTATTTACTAGATACATTGGAACAACCCATTTAGTAATCAAAAGAAAAATCCAAGTCGGGATTAACAAAGAAATATAAAGTGATTGTGGTCTTGAAACAACACCCTGTATATTTAAATTTTCAAGATTTTTTCAATTCAAAAATTGAATGACTTTAATTTTGACATTAAATATACTGAAAATTTTAATAACTCTAAGATTAAAAAGCAGGTTTTTAAGCACTTTGAATAATAAATTACTTTTAATAAATAAATATTCATCTTAAAAATAATCCATAATTATATACTACATTGGAATGACTCTTACTTATCACAAGAAATACCCAGGTTTTAATTAACAAAAAAATATAAAATAATTGTGACCTTGAAACAACACCTGTATATTAAAATTGTCAAAATCCGTTTGTACATTTGAAAAGAGTACAAAAAACAAAGTTTAATTGACCGCTTCAATTTTTTGTGCAGACAATTTAATGACATTAATTTCGAAATTAAATTGAAATTTTTGTTGTGAGTCCTGAGTTCTTAAAAATTTCGACATAATTTCAAAATTAATTGAAGTCTGATAATTGTCTGAGCAAAAAATGAAGGTGAACCATTAAACTTAGTTTTTTGTGGTCTTTTCAAATGTGCAAACGGGTTTTGAAAATCTCAATATACAGGGTGTTGTTTCAAGATCACAATAACTTTATATTTTTTGTTAGTCTGGACAGTATTTTTGTTGTGATTAGTAGGAAGTGGGTCGTTCCAATGTAGTAACTAAGTATTGATTAGTGTTGAAATGAGAATGTATCCATTAAATTCAATAATTTATTATTAAAAGTGCTTTAAAAACCTGCTTTGTAATCTCTGTTCTTAAAAATTTCAATATATATATTTCATTTCAAAATTTAAGTGATTAAATTTTCTGCGGAAAACATTAAAGCGAACCTATAAACTCAGTTTTTTGTGCTCTTTTCAAATAATGTGCAAACGAGTTTTGAAAATTTCAAATATGTACATACAGGATGTTGTTTCAAGGTCACAATGAATTTAAGTATCATTTTTTTAATCCGAACCTGGATTTTTCTTCTGATTAGTAGTTCTATGGTTTGAGTTCTAAATATGACATACTTGTATCAAATATCAAAAATATATACAAGGTGGTTATAAAGTTATGGATTCATTTAAAAATGGGCAAAATCGATAAAACACCCTGTAACTCGGTTATAAAAATCGGTGGGGCAATAAATGTAGAATATCTAGAACCGCCTCAGTAACCTGTATTCACCATTCAAGTATTTCCGTTTCTTAATGAAACACCCTGTATACTACTCCACCTATGCGGCCCGCAAGCTGTGGCAATAGCTAGTATGTGGCCGAGGGAAAAAAAGTTGAGTATCGCTGAATTAGATGGTCCGACCAAATTAAGAATTCAGCTTGAAACTAATTCTGCGAAGCTCTTAAAGCAGCTAAATATAGAGACCAATGGAAGAGAATTGTTAGGAATATTGGACGTAGGACGGTAGGAATATTTAAGTATTTCCGTTTCTTAATGAAACACCCTGTATACTACTCCACCTATGAGGCCCGCAAGCTGTGGCAATAGCTAGTATGTGGCCGAGGGAAAAAAAGTTGAGTATCGCTGAATTAGATGGGGCGACCAAATTAAGAATTCAGCTTGAAACTAATTCTGCGAAGCTCTTAAAGCAGCTAAATATAGAGACCAATGGAAGAGAATTGTTAGGAATATTGGACGTAGGACGGTAGGAATATTTAAGTATTTCCGTTTCTTAATGAAACACCCTGTATACTACTCCACCTATGCGGCCCGCAAGCTGTGGCAATAGCTAGTATGTGGCCGAAGGAAAAAAAAGTTGAGTATCGCTGAATTAGATGGGGCGACCAAATTAAGAATTCAGCTTGAAACTAATTCTGCGAAGCTCTTAAAGCAGCTAAATATAGAGACCAATGGAAGAGAATTGTTAGGAATATTGGACGTAGGACGGTAGGAATATTTAAGTATTTCCGTTTCTTAATGAAACACCCTGTATACTACTCCACCTATGCGGCCCGCAAGCTGTGGCCATAGCTAGTATGTGGCCGAGGGAAAAAAAGTTGAGTATCGCTGAATTAGATGGGGCGACCAAATTAAGAATTCAGCTTGAAACTAATTCTGCGAAGCTCTTAAAGCAGCTAAATATAGAGACCAATGGAAGAGAATTGTTAGGAATATTGGACGTAGGACGGTAGGAATATTTAAGTATTTCCGTTTCTTAATGAAACACCCTGTATACTACTCCACCTATGCGGCCCGCAAGCTGTGGCCATAGCTAGTATGTGGCCGAGGGAAAAAAAGTTGAGTATCGCTGAATTAGATGGGGCGACCAAATTAAGAATTCAGCTTGAAACTAATTCTGCGAAGCTCTTAAAGCAGCTAAATATAGAGACCAATGGAAGAGAATTGTTAGGAATATTGGACGTAGGACGGTAGGAATATTTAAGTATTTCCGTTTCTTAATGAAACACCCTGTATACTACTCCACCTATGCGGCCCGCAAGCTGTGGCAATAGCTAGTATGTGGCCGAGGGAAAAAAAGTTGAGTATCGCTGAATTAGATGGTCCGACCAAATTAAGAATTCAGCTTGAAACTAATTCTGCGAAGCTCTTAAAGCAGCTAAAAATAGAGACCAATGGAAGAGAATTGTTAGGAATATTGGAAGAAGTCACGATCCTTATTAATTACATAAAGATTTTCCAACTTAGCATTACGATATCTTCTCCAATTCCCTGAAGAACTTCCGCTACGAATTCTTTAAAACTGCATCGATTAACTTGACATTTTGACAAGAGTTGAAAAAACTCATCTAAAAAACCTTATATAGTGCTGGTACCTATGTGCTTTTTCCCTGGGGGTAATTGTCAACCCTTTTCAGAGATACAAGTCTAAAAGGTCAAAATAAACTCAGAAACCGGTAGATAATCAAAGTTTATTTGTTAACCATAAGGCCGTCCGCACATGGGTGGATCGAAGACACGTCTCTAAGTTCGCGCGTTTTGCTCGTCTTGTACGAACCCTGCGGCACATGCGATTGCTCTCCGCATACTTGTCGATTCAATTTGCTCACATCTCCAACCAGTAAGAACGCATTTTCTATACATATGTCAACCAAAACTACTATTTCGACTGTAAAAAGTACGGTATTGTTACATTTTTAGTATAATTTGTATACAATGAGCATTATACAATTGAGGGTATTTTTCTACTTCCGCAACGAATTTTATAATAAACACCTAGAAACAAAAGTTAAATGATTGCAGAATTTTATATGCACCGATCTATAAATAAAACTAAAATTTAATTAAGCGCAAAAACAACAAAAAACGAAGGAAACAAATAAAATAAACTACCCATATGACTGGAAACGTGCGTCTCACTCGAACTTTCTCGTGCACTACGGATCGCAAGGGACGAGAGTCGTACAAGACGAGGAGATTTGCAATCCTAAACGCTCCGTGTACGGAGCTCAATGGCACAACGAAGGAACTTGACTGGCGGGGAGCGACCCAGGGCCGCATTTAGGTCAATTTACGCCCTAGGCAATTCTCTAGAAGCCGCCCTTCAAACATGTACCATTTTGGTGAAAAAAAGATTGCAAGCATAAAAATATACTAAAATGGATTTAAACTACGATGTTTATATACCTACATATAACAGAAAAAAATGTCATTCCAGTTCGATCACATCAGAGATTTCTTTCTTGATTTTTCTTTTGCAAAATCAACTGTAATGCCGTCATAAATTATCTCCTTTGTTACGTCACTTTCTATGAACAAGATCGACCAATAGGGCTTTTCATTCACAGTCATTTGTTTTGAGCTTCTGTCATATGTCGTATAATCCGTATATATTAATATTATACACAGACTATACAACATATTATGACAGAAGCTCGAAACAAATGACAATCGATAAAAAGCCCTATTTTTAAGACGTTCTTGCGTCATACTGATCGGAAAATTTTTTTAATTCTTGACATTTTCGAAAATGGCCTTTCAGCGGTCACGTTGACAATTGTGATCCACGAATAAATGCCCAAAACAATGTCAAAATTAGGGAAAGCATCTTTCAATCTACGCTTCTTTAAATATTTAGATGTCAATTGCTGATTTTATTGTGGTATCCAAATTACCCATTAAGTGAATGCATTCATGTATTAATGATGTAAATATCTAGGTAGACTTAATAAATTTGTATCAGATTTTCAGCTTCTTTAATAATTTCTTCATTGTTTAATTTTGGCCAATCTCTTATAACACGAAAACGTTGATAAATAAGTCGATAAGATTCCAGAAATCTATTCAGGTCTCCTATCAGAGTATCGATTATAATATAGAATATGTGGATTTTCATTTCATCACTATCTGAAAAGTTTAGTTCATCATCGGCCCAATCGTCAAATTGAATTTTTATTTGGGCACAATTTTTTGGCTTCCTCTTCATAAATGGCAAAATTATTTCTGATCTAGGTAAATTAATTTGAAAGAGCTTCATACCCTTTAACGACAGAACCCAGATCCATTGCATGACTCTGGGCATACTTATTGGATAGGTTCATTCTTTCTAAAATATGTTGCCAAATGATAGCTAATAAAGCCATTTCAAAAGTATGCATTTTTTCAAATATAAAAAGTGCTGGATGTTTCACAGCTGCAGTTTGACATTCGTCGTTCTAGAAAGCGCATTTTTTATTTCGCTGAAGCCAGTGTCATTGATTATAAACTACCCAGTAGTATATAAGTGGGTAGTTTATAATTATAATCAATGCCAGTGTATAACGCTTTAGTTGCGTCCGCGCTTGCGGACCACCTAGTTTCACTAAGAGATTTCACAACAGGTGATTTTAAGTTGTCAACTAAATTTTCCATCTATATGTGGAAGACGAGAAAAATGTATATAATTCTTGCAAAAAAATGAAAAAGGCAGTGGCGTTCAGACAGGATTCTGCTTGAAAAATGTCCAGAGCAAGGTACGTATTCAGCAAGTTGATTATGATTTTTTATTCTGGCCTGTAGTCTTGAATATTTGCCAGACATATTGGATGCATTATCCCTATATATCGTTATAATAATCCCTAAATTAACGACTTCCGTCCTTTTTGAATAAATAGTGTTAAGAGAATGCAATTTGTTTTCCAGAAATGAATGCATAGTTCTATTCCATTGATGGATGTACTTAAATGTTATTCGATTTTAATTTTTGTGTACAAATATTTTTGCACAGTAATGCAATTATTGCACAAAAATTTTTGCAACTGTCTATATTGCCTAATGGATAATAGCCCGAACAGGGAACACAAAATTTTACGAAAACCTCCAAAAAAATAAGGGAAGGATGAAAATTTGGGAATAGGTAGTTGATATTGTCTATTATTATATAAGAAAAAGTTTACAATTCTACATCCACTCTATTTTACAAAAATTGGAAAATATGGGGTGAAAAATATTTTCTCGGGGTGAAAAAAAATATACGTTCAAAATAAGTCCGGAATTGGATAAAATGACCATTTCTAAGCAACTTTTGTTCTATAGAATTTTTTTACTAAGTCAATACTTTTCGAGTTATTTGAGAGTGAATATGTTCATTTTTAACAAAAAAAAAACATGTTTTTGGACGGTTTTTCGGAGATAACTCAAAAAGTAAGTATTTTAGCGAAAAAAATATTCTTAGAAAAAATATAGCTTATAAATAAACTGAAAAAAATGGTGTTACATGAGGTCTGTTGACCCAGCAGAAGCAGAGTTTTAGCTAATGAAAAGTAGGTTCTTCTTCTTCAAATTCCAATTCGAATATTTCAATGTGAAATAACCAAAAAACGGAGCACTTTTCGGGGAAAATTCATTACAACTTTTTAAAAGTGTCTAGAAAAAGGTTTATTTTTGTTTTTTAAAAAAACTTCTAACATTAAAAGTAAGTGAGTTACGCTTAAAATATTGTGCCTTTTATTTTTTGGTATAAAAATGGCGAAATTACCCCCTAATTAGCTTCTCAAATAAAATTAATCGTTACCGCTTCACAAGTTACTTTACTGATATGTATTATTTATATTATCTAAAAGTTTCATTGGCTCAAAGTGCTCAGGTTTAAATAAAATTGGGTTTAAAATAAAACATTTTTTTAATTTTGAAAAAAAAAGAAATGGAATTGTTTGTGGAATTAACTTAAAAATTATTAGTAATACCAAAAATCTAAAAGAGTAATAAAATGTACCTTTTGCTTTTCTGAATATTTCTGATTTTTGTTTTCTTGTTAGACAAAAATTGGTTATGCTATGGCTGTTCAAAATTTGCCTAAACTCGTGATTAGTTACTCGTTCAGGCCATTTGAACTACAGCTTTTTCAAAAATAAGCACTTTGAACCGATGAAACTTACAGATCATATAAATAATACATAGAAAAGTAACTTGTGAAGTGGTAATAATAAAATTTATTTGTGATGCTAATTAGGGGGTGATTTTCGCGATTTTTTTACCAAAAAATAAAACGGACCAAAAATATTTTGAGCGTAACTCACTTACTTTTTAGTCCAGAAAGCCACTGCGCATCCGCTAGCAAAAATATTCTAATTCGGATTTTTTGCACAATCTTACTCAAAAAGGACCCCTTTTAACAAATTTGCATGTTGCCAGGACCAAAAGTTGGTCAAAAATTTCTTAAACGTTTTTTTTTGTTTTTTTCCTAAAATTATTTTTTTTGCATGGAACAAAATTTTTTTAGGTTTTTTGGATCATTCCAAACAGAAAAGCCCTTTAGTGACTTTTCTCTAAAGTTGATAGTTTTTGACATATAAGCGATTAAAAATTGAAAATTTGCGAAATCGGCCATTTTTAACCCTCAAAAACTATGTGAAAAACTGAAAATTTTAATGTTGCCAAGGTAGGTGGATATTCTTTAAACATCGATTGATGAAATTCCGAAGAGTTTTTTGCAATAAAATATCAACAACCCCTTTGTTTTTTAATTGCCAATCAAGCGTGCGCGACACTATTTTCCACCATTGCATGTGTATGCAGTATGGTGCAAATGAAAGGAATAAATTCGTTATTTCGTAAACCGGCGACTTTAAGCAAAAATCCCGAAATAGGTCGATTTTTATTTTTAAGTTATGATATTGTGACATATATGTTATACTAGTGACGTCATCCATCTGGGCGTGATGCCGTGATCGATGATTTTTTTAAATGAGAATACGGGTCGTGTGCTGGCTCATTTGAAAGATTCTTCAATTCTCTATTCAGTAATATAAACATGTACATAATTATTTATACAGGGTGTCCAAAAAATTTTTATTAAATTAAATCATTTGGCAAATTGACAAAAAAATTAAATTTTTGGACACCCTGTATAAATAATTATGTAAATATTTATATTACTGAATAGAGAATTGAAGAACCTTTCAAATGAGCTAGCACACGACCACTATTCTCATTTAAAAAAATCATCGATTACGTCATCACGCCCAGATGGATGACGTCACTAGTATACCATATATGTCACAATATCATAACTTAAAAATAAAAATCGACCTGTTTCGGGATTTTCCTTAAAGTCGCCGGTTTACGAAATAACGAATTTATTCCTTTCATTTGCACCATACTGCATACACATGCAACAGTGGAAAATAGTGTCGCGCACACTTGATTGGCAATTAAAAAACAAAGGGGTTTTTGATATTGTATTGCAAAAAACTCTTCGTGATTTCATCAATCGATGTTTAAAGAATATCTACCTACCTTGGTAACATTCAAATTTTCAGTTTTTCACATAGTTTTTGAGGGTTAAAAATGGCCGATTTCGCAATTTTTCAATTTTTAATCGCTTATATGTCAAAAACTATCAACTTTAGAGAAAAGTTACTAAAGAGCTTTTCTGTTTGGAATGATCCAAAAAATCTAAAAAAAAAATTTTCCATGCAAAAAAAAATAATTTTAGGAAAAAACAAAAAAAAAACGTCTCAAAAATTTTTGACCAACTTTTGGTCTTGGCAACATGCAAATTTGTTAAAAGGGGTCCTTTTTGAGTAAGATTGTGCAAAAAATCCGAATTAGAATATTTTTCCTAGCGGATGCGCAGTGGCTTTCTGGACTATTTAATGTTACAAGTTTTTTTAAAAAACAAAAATAAACCTTTTTCTAAACACTTTAAACAAGTTAAAATGAATTTTCCCCGAAAAGTGCTCCGTTTTTGGGTTATTGCACATTGAAATATTCGATTTGGAATTTGACGAAGAATAACCTACTTTTCATTAGCTGCAACTCTGCTTCTTCTGGGTCTACAGACCTCATGTATACACCATTTTTTAAATTTTTTATAAGCTATATTTTTGCTAAGAAGAGTTTTTTCGCTAAAATACTTACTTTTTGAGTTATCTCCGAAAAACCGTCCAAAAACACGTTTTAGTTTGTTAAACATGAACATTATTCACTCGCAAATAACTCGAAAAGTATTGACTGAAAAAACTCTATAGAACAAAAGTTGTTTAGAATTAGTCATTTTATCTAATTCCGATCTTAATTTGAATTTATATTTTTTCACCCCCGAGAAGGGGTATTCCCTGCATTTTTGTAAAATGGAGGGGATGTAGAATTGTAAACTTTTTCTTATATTTTATAATAATAGACAAGTTCAACTACCTATTCCCAAATTTTCATCCTTCCTTTATTTTTTTGGGGTCAGATTGTTCTTTGATCGGGCTATAAAGCAGCCCTGGAGAGACCTACGCGACTGGAATCGAGTCGAGAAGTTCGAGCGTCGCCCCATGTGCGGACGGCCTATGAGAATTTACAAGCTGTGCAATTGTAAAATTTCCCCCAATCAGTTTATGTTCATAATATTGCTCCAATCAGTTTATGTTCGCTGGTATGAAAGAGGCTTTGTTCTCAATGCAAGTCTTGTTTCAGAGATGCAGAGACGTCAATTGTGACGTATACCTACACATGTCTGGTTGATTACGAGAAAACGTTTGATCTAGTACAGCACGCCAGGATGATGCAAATAGTTACTAAAAGAAGCAGGAATTAACAACCAAGATCTGAAAATAATTAGAAACCTTTACTGGAATCAGACTGCAAATCTCAGAGTTGAAGGTGAACACTTCGAATATGTGAAAATTATGCGTGGAGTGAGACAAGGCTGTATTTTGTCTGCTCTAATCTTCAATCTATACTCCGAAAGAATATTTATCGAAGGTTTGCAAGAAACTGAAAAGGGCATTCTACTATACGGGTACCGGCTAAAAAACATCAGATATACAGATCACATCATAGTGTTTGCGGACAGTCTGGAAGACAGGCAAGTCCTTATGGACAAAATCACGTATTAGGTAGAGTCAACAATATGGACTCAATATAAACGTAAAGAAAACTTAGATCTTAGAGAAAGAAAGCTTAGAAAGCTTACGATCATTAGCAAGAGAAATATAGCAGAAGACCAACTCTACGTCAACAAAACCCTTGTAGAAAGAGTAACGCATTACAGCTACTTCGGCACCATAACCATAATAAATAAAGAATGGACCAACAACCAAGAGAGAAGAGCACGCATCGGAAAAACAAGATCTGCCTTCAACCGGATGGGGGCCTTCTTCAAAATTCACTTCTTTCTTGGTATAACAGAACGAATGCTGCGATGCTACGTCTTCTCTGTCCTTTTTTATGGTGTTCAATCGTGGACCTTGAACGAAGATACGTGCAGAAAATTGGAAGCATTTGAGATGTGGTTATATCGGAGAATACTACAAATTCCGTGGAATGACAGAGTTACAAATGAGTAGGTCCTCAGAGGAATGGGGAGACAACCCTCTAATTTTCAAATTTACAATACTTTGGACACATGCTAAATGAAATCAGATATGCCGTCCTGCAAGGAAAATATTTGGAAAGCGAGTTCCAGGAAGAAGAATATCCTGGTTGAAGAACTTCAGAACCTGGTTCAACATAACATCTGTGCAGCTATTATGCCCTGCAGATAAGATAAAGATTGCCATGATGATCGCCAACATTGGTCACGGGTAGGCACATCAAGAGGAAGAAGAAGCAACATTTCGAATAATGATATACATTACACAGATAAGACAGATTACTAACTGAACTTAGACCAACAAGAAGAATATAAAGAAAAAGATGAATAATTACCAGAGATGCTTAGTTGTTTTTGATTAGTCATTTGCGTTTCGTTTTTCTTACATTATGTCTTCTGTCAATATAAATATGCACGAGTAAATTAAACAAATTTATTGTATTCTGAGTTCTAAATTAGTATTTAGTTGATTTATTGTTAAAGAACACCAACAGTTATGTAATCGTATGATGCTCTCAGCATTTACCTGATTGTGTAATAAAATTAGATGGTATTTGCATTCTTGAAATACAAACTGATGACACAGATTTTAGATAAAAAACTAAATTGACCTTTTATATACCTACCAGTATATTTAGAATTGAATACACGTTTGTGTTCAATACAAATTACTATTGCTGCTGTTTTATATCTACAGAAGATATCGTATTGTGCTTATTTCAGTTAACAATATAAAAATATAATTACTGCAATTCATTGAGTTTTTTTTGCTACCCACATTATAATTTTATTAGCTATTGTTATGAAACTTACTATCGCTGGTTGCTAGAAAAGGAAATATTTTAAGAAAATCTCTAGGGATGCGTTGATGCTTCTTTCACACGTGTAAAGTGCACATTCAGTAAGCCCAGTTTCACCCACTAAGAATTTGAACGTGCGGTATCTAGAGCTAATCACAAAAGTCCTAACCAACAAAATCAATAAACTAACAACTTTATCAGATGAACAACAATGATTCAGATCCGGAAGATCCTGCGTAGACGCCGTATGTGTACTGAGACAAATCACAGAAGTACAATAAACCTGACAAAGGCTTTCGATCGCATCTAAGTCGAAGACGTCTTACATTTACTGTATAGAAGAAACATACCAATCAATATTATACAAACCATCGAAAACATTTATTTTCATAATCGAATACAGGCAAAGATAAATGGAAAACCAACGCAGTTTATACCAGTACAAAGCGGAGTCAGACAAGGTGACTCGTTAAGCCCACTGCTCTTTAATATAATAATGAACGAAATAATAGAAGCAGTACGTAAAGGTCATGGTTACCGAATGGGGAACAAAGAAATCCAAATATTATGTTATGCAGGTGACGCACCATTAATCGCCGAGACAGAAGACGATCTCCAAAGATTAGCACACATCTTCAATACAACAGCCAAGAAATACAATATGATAATATTAGCAGAAAAAACCAAATATATGACAACATCTAAATACCCACTACGATGTAAAATCGAAATTGATGGGAAAATAATAAAGCAGGAAGCAAGGTTTAGATATCTGGGAATAGATATAAGCAGTTACGGAGATGTTGAGGAGGAAATATGACAACAAAGCTTAAAAGCAAGTAAAGCGGCGGGATATCTTAATGACACAATCTGGAAGAACAAACACCTAACAAAGACACAAAAGCAAGAATCTATAAAGCAGCAATTAGACCTATATTGACATACACGGCCGATACAAGACCTGACACATCTAAAACGAGACGACTACTAGAAACAACAGAGATGAAAATACTACAACGAATATCAGGGGAAAGTCTGTTGGATAGGGAGAGAAGCGAAAGCATAAGAAGATCATGCAATGTAGAAGACATAAATGGATGGGTGACAAAACGGAAACAGGAGTGGAACGAACACATTAGTAGAATGGTAGAGGATAGGATAGTACGAATAGCACGAGATAAGTCACCAAATGGACGAAGAAGTATTAGCAGACCAAGAAAAAGATGGTGCGATAACTTAAACAATTTAGGAGGCTAATATTGAAGAAGAAATAGGCTTTACAAACAGGTACAAGAAGGAAGAAGCTTCTTATGCGAAGTTCCAAATTTAGATCATGACTGCACAGAATTTTCTTAAATTTCTTCTTCGCAGGATTTTCTTCTTATCGTTTTAACTAAAATATTTACACCTATAGCTTCCAAAAGCTGTAGGTTTCAAAGACATAGTGATTCCATATAAGTTTGGTTAAGTCTATGTGTGAAGGTACCCAAAGGAAGTGAATGTTAATATTTCTATTTTGCATAGAATGTAGCATAGATTTTTTTGATAATAGTATGAACTGGATAGACCTGTTTTATGCTTTGGAGTACTAATCATGAATCTGTGATTAGTAGAAGATTAGAATCTGTATTATTTTGACACAATTCGAGTGCTTTTAAAATTGCAATAGCTTCTCCAGTAAATACACTGCAATAAATAGGTATTCGTATAGAAGATATTCGTTCCATATCTTCTGTTATAGACAGTGGCGTACTGATAAATCAGCGGGCCCTGGTTCCAGTTGGGATGCGGGCCCGCTCTCCCAATAAAAAGACACATGGTATATCAAAGTTTTTAATAAACATTAAATATAAATCAGCATATCATAAAATATCTATATATCATACACATATTTATAAAAACTCAAGCTAATTTATAGTCCACTTACTCAGATCTTTTGCTGTAATTTTTAAAAAATCGCTTGGATTGACATGAAATTTGGCATACAAAGTACACATCGCAAACATGTCAAAGAAAAAAAGTGATATTGTGCCGATGTGTACATACTTTTGCCCTGGGGGTGAGTTTCACCTCTTCTCGGGGGTGAAAAAACATACGTATAAGATAAGTCCGAAATTGAATAAACTGACTAATAATTCTAAGCAACTTTAGTTCTATAGGGTTTTTTCACTATAAGTCAATACTTTTCGAGTTATTTGCGGGTGAATATGCTTATTTTTCAACAAAAAAATTTTATCGAAAAAAGTTTTCTTGGTAGAAACATAGCTTATAAAAAAGAAAAAATTGTGTATATACGAAGTCTGTAGACCTAGTAGGGGCAGTGTTGTATCTATGGTTGTAGGTAATAAAAAGTAGGTTCTTATTCGTCAAATTTCAAATGGAATATTTCAACGTGAAATAATCAAAAAATAAAGCACTTTTAGGTAAAATCTCATCGCAACTTTTTTAAAGTGATAGATAGATAGATAGATAGATATGTTTATTGTTTCTAATGAAAAATCATATAACAAGAGGTTGAGTACAAATTATTACACATAAATAGTCGACGCTTAATGGAGATTTAGTTACAATTATTCATTTAATATAAATGAACGCAATCTGAGTGCATTAATAAAAAATGTACACAGTTCCTTAATCTCAGTGGGAGAATGGGTTGTATTTAAAAACAGAAAAAAGCTCTCGGTATTCTCTACAAATGATCGAATAAGGGGTGATCTAAAACACGAGTATAATGGACATTCCAACAAAATGTGGGAAAGAGTCTCTAATTTGTGTAAATTACATATTGAACAATTTTCAGTTTGGCTGATGTGATACGAAATCCCTTTATAATAAAATTTTATGTAAAGTTTAGAGCAAAGTCTGATTTGTGAATAAAGTCTTGTAATATATATGGGAGTTTTTATTTGTAAATAGCTTTGCGGTTGCCTATTGTGTGAGAAATGTTTATAGTACAAAGAATAGCGAGAACTTGTTAATGCTGATAAGTCATCTTGGAAGAGTTTTTCTTTCATTTTTAATAACAAACCGTTTCTTTGATGCCTCAGTAACCCCCATGATAAATTTTCCCAAGTTTCTGTTGCATCAATTTCAGAAAAATAATTTTTTAGCTGAACTACCCAGTTATAATTCTCATTATTGTCATTATTGTTACATAGCTGACGAAGACGGTTATAACAAATTCTTGGATACCTAGAGGAGTCCATAAGTAAAATTCTCTCAAGCCAATTAAGTGATATTTTAAAAATTAAGTATTTTAAGTGAACTTGGCCAACTTCTAGCCTAACATAAGTATTGGGGGTATTTTTTGGTAGATGCAGCAGTCTCTTAAAGAAATTAGTTTGAATTTGTTCTAGAGTATTTGAGTAGCGCAGACCCCAGACAGATATACACTGAGAAAGACAGTTTAAAATAATGGAATTATATAATGTAATTCTCGTCTCCCATGAATTTACTATTGCATTAGACAAGAGGTTCATTACTGCTCCTATAGACTGCTTGGCTCTAGCAATCGTAGTAACGGCCATCTCTCGAAATAACGAGGAACCACTAAACGTTACACCCAGATAATTAAATTTATTAACGCTTTCAAGTTTTTGACCATTTAGTAGGAATCCTCGCTCCTTGGAGAAATGGCCACCCCTCGAGAAGACTAAGATTTTGCTTTTGGAAGTGTTTATAGTCAGTTTATTCTGTGAGGTGTAGGTTTCCAATATTCGTAATTTGCGAGTCATGTCAACTTCTGATTCTCCTAATATTATCAAATCGTCGGCATAGAGTAATAGAAGAATATCAGTATTACCATCAATATTAATTCCCTTTGCCCCTGCCTCCCTAAAAAAGGCCACCACATCTGAAAGAAAAATTGAGAACAAAGTCGGGCTTAAGCATTCTCCTTGAAGAACACCTTCCGTTATTTTATATTGTCGTGACAATTGTGAATTTGAGCGAACCTGGAAGGTAGCCGATGCGTACAGGAATCTAATTAATCTAATAAATTTCGCGCTAATGCCACACTGAAAAAGTTTGTTCCATAACAAGATATGTTCGACTGAGTCAAATGCTCTTTGGAGGTCTATAAAAGCAGCGAAGACTTTTCTTTTCTTAAGTCGCAGTTGTAGCTGAACAGCTGAAGTGAGGGTAAATATATTATCTAGACATCCCCTGCCTTGACGAAACCCATTTTGACATTCTGGAATAACGGAAGTATTGTCCAGCCATATCGTTAATCGATTAGATAATATCTGCGTGAATAGTTTAGTTAAACAGTTTACTAGAGCAATTCTTCTGTAATTCTCTGGATCTTCACGGGAACCTTTCTTGTGCAACATTGTAAATATAATATTAGACCAGGCTGAAGGCATAGTTTCGGTATCTAGAATACGATTGTACAAGCAATTTAAATATAATAGCCAATTATTTGGGAGGTGTTTCAAGAACTCAAATGTAATATTATCTAGTCCGGGGGCTTTGCCATTTTTGCATTGTTTTAGAGTATTGCTAATTTCTTCAAGAGATATAGGGGCGTCCAAAATAGGACAACGAACGTCAAAAAAAAAGAGTATTATCGACAATTTTCTCTTGCGAAATATTATTTAAAAATAATTCCCACGTGTGAATATCTAGATTAGTTTTAACTGTATTTCCCTTAAAATACTGGATCGTTTTCCAAAAGTTTTTTTGATCGCGAACGTTACTTAAAGCCTGCGTAAAATTGTTTGTATAAGATTTTTTCTTGTTATCAATCATTGTCTTATACTGCTTTTTACTAACCAAATAAGCATTTTTATAATTTGGTAGAAAGTTGTTGATTTTTGCTATTTTCAAATTTTGCTGAACAAAATTTTTTGAGTTGTAACATTCCTGATCAAACCAAGGTTTATTATTTTTTCTGGAGTTTTTTGGAGTATTAAATAATTTTTTCGATAAGCCAAGAAGCAAAGAGGTGTTAGTAATTGTTTCAACAAGCTTTTGGTATGAGTTTTCCAAGTCTGGCTCAAGCATACAGTTTAGTGAGTTTTTTAAAGTATGATAAAATGCTAATGCGTAGTTTTCATTCCAAGATGGAATTAATGTGTATTCTGGATTGCTGGACTGCTGTGTACATTTTTTATTTATGCTGTGTACATTTAAGTTAAATAACTTTTTTAAAGTGTTTAAAAAAGCTTTATTTTTGTTTTTTTTTAAGAAAGTTTCTAGCATCAAAATTAATTATGTAAAGCTCAAAATAAATTTGGTCCCTTGTAAGTTATTGGTGATACCAAAAATCCCAAGTAGTAAAAAAATAATATTTTTTAAATATTTATATTATAGGTTTTGCTATTGTATTTTGGACTTTTTGTTTTCCTGAAGACAAAAATTGGTTAATTAAGATATGGCTGTTCAAAATTTGCATACACTCGTGATTAGTGACTCGTTTAAGCCAATTTAACTGCAGCCTTTTCAAAAATAAGCACTTTGAACCAATGAATCTTACAGATGTTATAAACAATAAATAAGTAAAGTAATTTCTGAAGCGGTAACCATTAATTTAATCTTGGATGCTAATTGGGAGTGATTTTCACGATTTTTTTACCAACAAAAAAAATGGACCAACATTCTTTTGATCGTAACTTACTTACTTTTGATGTTAGAAACTTTTTTAAAAAACAAAAATAAAGCTTTTTTTAAATACTTTAAAAAATTTAAATTTTCTCCGAAAAGTGCTTGATTTTTTGGTCATTTCACGTTGAAATATTCAATTTGGAATTTGACTAGTAAGAACTCACTTTTCATTAGCTACAACTGTGCTTCTACTGGGTCTACAGACTTTATACATACACCATTTTTTTCACTTTTTTATAAGCTATATTTTTGCTAATAATATTTTTTTTGGTAAAATACTTACCTTTTGAGTTATTTGCAAAAAACCTCCTGCAACTTAGTTTTTTGTTCAACTCGAAAAGTATTGACTTAGTGAGAAAACGGTATAGAAAAAAAGTTGCTTGGAATTAGTTAGTTCATACAATTCCGGACTTATCCAGTCTGTGCTTCTTAATAAATATTGTTTTTAAATTTTTTGAATTTGATATTGGTAGGTATTCGTCGTTTTTATTTATAAGTAGGTACCTACACAAAAATTAAAATTTATTAAGCAGTTAGATTTCTTAGTGTGTATTGTGTACTTGTGTCGTCGTTCAAAATGTCCCCATCAAATTAGAAACAAAAGCAGCAAAAAGGGCGCTAGAGCGGGCCCCTGTGGGTCCCGGGCCCTGGTTCCACGGAACCCGCGGAACCATGCTCAGTACGCCACTGGTTATAGATGCTGCGACACACCCATTCTTGGCTCCTGAAGCGTCGCGTCGGTGAAAATCTTAATATAGTCGTCATATCGCCTGGTGAGAACAATAGTGACGAAACTTCAAAATGAACATTTAGAGATAATCGTATTTAAAGTTTTGATGAAACTGCTAAACAGCATAACTGACTAATAGGTAATCATTTTGCAGAATTTTTCTAATAATATGCTTTCTAGATATGTAAACCAATTAGTAGAAGTAATTTTATTTGACGAACAGATGGATATTGTATTTATTTTTGATTTTTTTTCTGCGATACACCATTATTGCATTATCGAGGATGTTTAATTTGATGTTTCACCACTATACTTTACTACTACTATACTACAACAGTTTAGTTTCTGTTTTAAATAATTAAAAAATTTACTTTTAAAAATAAATTAAACGCATCAAATACAATATTTTATTGTACACACCAGTTATTCACAAAATGAAACTAAAGTACAATACAAAAATTACAAAATAAGATCTTAAGTAATAATTATGAAAACGATAAACATGATAAAAGATAAAAAGTAAGCAAAAGAACTATGAATAGTAAAATTAAATTCATCATTTTACTCACGTATGTTTCGTATTTCAAACTACTAAAGAAATGATTGTGGGTAGAAGGAATTGATTTATTTTGTAAGACTTCTTTTTAGAAATGAATATTGATTCTTGATAGTGTGGAATTAAACTATACTGATCCAAAGTGGATAGATGCTGTCTTGGTTTGCTATTTCTAAGTACCTAAGAACGCTTAAAACTGAGTTTCTCTGTAAGAAGTTTTATAAAAAAAAAACACAAAAGCAAAAACGACCACACAGACAAAAGTGCTCATTCGCCACTATTGCACATTGTACTACTATCTTTAATAACATATCTAATATTTCAAATACATGCAGGCACGGCGTAATTACAGATTCGCCAGTGTTGATATAAAGTTTGGTGTGCTTTCGTCGTTAATGCATCAAAATATTTGACAAATTCACAATACCATAAAGACTTGTACGCGCCCTCTAGTAATAAGGAAATTAAATAATTCTTGGCCGATATGCAGATAAAAGAGGGCATATTTAGATGTCCATTGATGGACTTAACTCAAAAACGTTGATTTTCGTGTTTCGCCACTATTGTTTTCACTAGGCGATATTTTAGAACATAAATGTGCTACTTTAGTGATTTATAAATTTTCGAAAATATCGAATAACATTAGGTTTTGTCGGTCATTTATCAGTATAGTATAGCATCTTATATCTAGACTCCTATTATTATCCTCACAAAACATAGATGATAACTAGATTGATGTTGTATTAACTGCTATCCAATTTAAAATAAATTATAGTGGAGCGGCATTATTAAGAATGATTTCAGATTGATACTACTTTAATTTCTAATGTAAATATGCGTAAATGCTCGAAGTTTCGTCCTTGTATTTTTTTTGCTGTACATCATACTTATGTAATGCTAATTACGACGTCATTGTTAATAGGGTCCTGATTATTGGATAATTTTAGGCGACAAACCGTTTATTATAGAATTTTTTTTTTTAGTTTACTTCTTCTTCATTTAGTGCCTATTCGTTTCGAATATTGGCGATTATTCTAGCTATAATTATTTTATTAACTGATGCTTTAAATAGATTAGTTCAGTGATACTCAACCTGCGGCCCGCGGGCCGCATGCGGCCCTCTTGAGTTTTTTATGTGGCCCGAAGACTAACTTAAGGGCTCTGTAAACGATCAAATTATTTTGATCTAAGATAGTTGGTGGTGGCTTTTAGCATTTATTTGCGACATACCAGGAAAACTTGGCGAACTTTACGTCGTTTACAAATTAAAAGGTAAACATAAAATTATTTCGCAGTTAAAGAATAAAGTATTTGCTTTCGAAGACAAGCTAAAGATGTAGGTATATCGAGGAAATTAATATAAAAAATCTGTATAACTTTTCGACATTGGTAAAAGGTCAACAAGATGGAATTGATGTATCTCCAGAAAACTTTGCTACTATTTCTAATTACTTAGTTTTCTTGAGCGATGAATTTCAGGAAAGATTTAATGATTTGCGAAAAATTAGGAAATATCTTCTATTAGTGGAAAATCCCCGGCACTTAGAAGTAGCCGCTACTACACAATTTGCGGCATTGGGATTTAATAGCGCAAAGTTGTCAGATGAACTAATTGATTTTAAAGATGATACAAATCTGGAGGCAATTTTTAAAGAAAAAAGAGACGCAAATCAATATTCTGGAGAATTCTGGAAATTAACACCGAATAACTATAAGTGGCGCTTACTTGCTTTTCACGTTGTTTGCTTGATCATGCCTGTGCGAATCTTCATATTCAAAAATGAAATATGCAAAAAATGTTTAAATTACTGAATAGAGCATTGAATAACCTTTCAAATGAGCTAGCAGACAAACTTTATTCTTATTTAAAAAAATCATCGATTACGTCATCACACTCAGATGGATGACGTCACTAGTATAACATATATGTCAAAAAATCATAATTTAAAAATAAAAAATCGACTTATTTCAGGATTTTTCCTTATAGTCGCCAATTTACGAAATAACGAATTTATTCCTTTCATTTGTATATCATACTGTATATTACTTCACCTAGATTGCGGCCCGCAAGCTGTGGCAATAGCTACTATGTGGCCCAGGGAAAAAAAAGGTTGAGTATCGCTGGATTAGTTGTTGTTGTGGAGAACCATTTCCTCAGGTTCTTTAACCATGATATTCTTCTTCTCCCAATTCCTCGCTTTCCGAATACTTGACCTTGAAGGATTACCTTCAGTAATCTGTATTTAGTGCCGTTTCTCATTATGTGTCCGAGATTTCTAACTTTCTCCTTTTAATGGTATACATCACCTCTCTTTCTTTGCGCACTCTTCGTAATACGGTCTCGTTGGTTATCTTGTCCGTCCATGATATCCTTAGGATTCGCCTGTATAGCCACATCTCGAAGGCTTCAAGTTTTTTTCCATTGCTTCAGTGAGTGTCCAGGATTCAACTCCGTAATACAATATTGAGAAGATATAACATCGTAGGAGCCTTATTTTTATCTCCAGATTAAGGTTGTGGCTTTTAAAGAGTTTGGCCATGTTATTGAATGCACTCCTAGCCTTATCTATTCTACATTTTATTTCTTGTGAGTGATCCCATTGTTCGTTTACTATTGTTCCAAGATATTTATACTGTTTTACTCGGTCCACTGGTGTATTATTGATAAGTAGTTGGACTTCTCTAATTTTATTTTTGCTGATGATCATAAATTTAGTTTTTGATATATTTACTTGAAGTCCAAATCTTTCACTTACTTCATTTACTTTGTTTATTAGTTGCTGTAAACTGTTCAAGCTGTCTGCAAAAATAACGGTGTCGTCTGCATAGCGGATGTTGTTTAGGCGTTCTCCATTTAGAAGTATTCCATGTTCGCAATTTTTCAAGGCTTCGCTAAATATTTCTTCCGAATATAGGTTAAATAATATAGGTGAAAGTATACAACCTTGTCTAACGCCTCGTTAGTTTACTATCGCTATGTTTAAATACAAAATCTATTTATAATAGAATCTTTTTTTATTTATCTTAAATACCTCAACAACTAATGGCCATTGGTATGGTACTATGGTACAGTTGATTTTCTTGAAAAGTTTTCTCCGAGCTCCTTATGGTCCAAATATTCAACGGTAACAAGTCTAAAGTTCTGTCTAGAGAAGATGTTTTAAAATTTATCCATGACCATGAACTGTCGAAGATTCTCTAAGAATGATTCACGTAGAAGATGGAAAATCAGTTTTTGTGGTAAACGTACCAGAGACAAAAACCGACAAAAGACGCGTTTTTACCATTATTGACGAAGATAAAATCAATAATTTGAAGCTAATAAGAGACTGCATGTCCTAACGGGCACGTGGTTGTTCAGAAAAAGATTTTATCTGACCTATAGACAAGGTCACTGTACTGTACAACCAGTTGGAAAAAATACACTTGGAAAAATCCCCTTCATCATTACAAAATATCTGAATTTGAGCGATCCTGACAAGTATACAGGCCACTATCTGCGTGTAACATCGGTAACTCTTTGCCAGTATGACAACGTTGAAGGAACATGTTGTATGGAAGAGTATGTACGTCAGTTGCTGAAGGATATAAGAGGGTAGTAGTATATCTAAAACAATGAGGTTTCAGATATGCTGACATGCATACCTTCTGGATCTAGCTTTTCCATAAACTTGATACGTAGACAATGAAACATCAATCACCATTTGCTGCAGGGAATCTATCTCTCACCGGGCCTGTTCTGTCCACGATATTTTCAGAATTATTCTGTACACCCACAGCTCGAATGATTCTAGTTTTTTCATTAATGCCGCATTCAAGGTCCAAGCTTCCGTTCCATTAATCAAAGTCGAGAAAATGTAGCACCTAGCCAAGCTAACTCTTAGCTCCAACTTCAAATCTCTTGGGCAGAGCACTTCTTTCAATTTGTTAATATTTATTAAAATTTTGTTATAATTTGTTAAAACTACGCAATAAAACACAAAGTGAACTAGTATGACGTAAAAATACATACCTACATCTACATGGCAAAAACAATTCATACTTTTGATGCCTTCAAGTGACTAATTTAACATATTTATGCGCATATTTATAGTATTTCTTATGCATAAAAATCTCAACTTTACTTAGTATATTCATTAATTAAGAATATATTTTTTAAATATAAAAAATACTTAATGCTTTATATCCATATATTTATTTCTATTAACATTTTCAGGCCATTAATATTTAAATTATTTAATATAACTATCACCTAGTACACTGGTAACATTTAACACATAATTAGCAATTAATAAATAATTTATATTTTACATTATTTATATTATTCGGTTGCCATTAAAGTAACGCATGTTACTTTTCCGCACGCGTGTTACTTTTCCGCACGCGGTTTTTATTTTTCCGCACGCGTGTTAATTTAGATATGTTAATATGGCCTTAAAGTAATTATAATACATGCAATAAACTAATATTTAGATATTATTTACTAATTTATTTCAAATATATCTTATTGTGTTCCTGTTTTAATGAAATTAACGCGACAATTCGATGAAATAAAATTATTTTGACATAATATTCGAAAGTCAAATCGGTAGACAATAACAGTCGTTTTGAATCATCGTCATGGAAACCAAGATCGTCGTCATGCTAACTAATTATATTGAAAGTTTGGTTTTGACAACCTTGTCAAAGAATTAATTTGTGTATGTATTTTCATATTAATTAAATTAATTGATTAAGATTTGGTAATTTTTTTAAGACTCTTAGAAAAAATATTGTTCCTAACTCTTGCAGAAAGTCTCTTTTCCGCACTCGACTGCTTGCCGAACTCCCGCTTCGCGTCGTTCGGCAAACTGCAGTCGCGTGCGGAAAAGAATGACTTTCTGCACTTGTTAGGAAAATAACTATTTTAAATCATGGAATATGATAGGGAACCATAAAATTTTAAATTCGAAAAAAATGTTCTAAATCACAACAGAACATAATTATTTAAAACATGTATCAAAGATAAAGAAGATTGTGTGTGTATACTTTGTACGCACGTAAGAAGTTATACTTCTAAATATGATTTCAATGAAATAAATATACTTTCGGACAGTTTATTTGTATTTTATTTAAAGATTAAATGAATTTTTACTTACAACTTTCCAAAAATTTTTATTAAAACAATACCAAAAATTAAAAAAAGATTAGAAAACACCAGGATTTGAACCGGGGACCTCTTGATCTCCAGCCCAACGCTCTACCACTGAGCTATATCCTTTTGTTTATACGGGCTACAAGATTTCTCAGACATAGTGACAAACATACGAAGTGAATTATAAAATACTTTAAATATTACTTATTATCTTATTCCCGAGTCCAAATACACAAAAATTATAATAATAGTTATTTATGATATAAATGTTAAAAGCACAATTTTAAGGCACGTATGTGAAAGATTCGCTTCGCTCATTCTGCAATTCACATGAGTGCCTTAAAAATGTACTGTTTAACACCTATATCATACAATATTTTTTCTACAAATGTCTTATATATCAACAATTATAATTTATTCATTCTCAATTACAGGACAATGACAATACCTACAAAAACTTTTACTTGAACTTGACTGACATTCCATTTTTATATTTTTCTTGACTTTACATCAAAACTGCCTATACTGTCAATACGTAAATCATAACAACTATAGAATAACATCTACAGTAGGAAAAATGAAAGAATACCCATGAACGAACATATAAAACACGCTGTATTTTCCTGTCACCGTGTCATACAAAAAATTGGCCAGCGCAAGTACATGTAATAATTATTATTACATCTACTTGCGCTGGGCAATTTTCTTTGTGACACGGTGACAGGAAAATACAGGGTGTTTTATATGTTAGTTCATGGGTATTCTTTCATTTTTCCGACTGTACTTTTATTTTTGTATATTTTAACAAATTTTAATAGTTTTTTTCTACAAACGTGTTAAAAATGCAATAATACAGTTTAAATTAAATTTAAAAAATCCTTTTAAACCACCTTTTTCAAATTGCGCAAGTAGTATTATTAATATTAATGTTAATAAATAAAATATAAATATTTTGACGTTTCACAATTTGACAATTCACTTTTAACTGCAGTGCCTTAAAATTTTTAAAGCACTGGTGCTTTAAAGTAGCATTTTTAACGCTCCTATGGAGTACTATAAATTGCATTTTTAACACGTTTATAGAAAAATATATTTAAATACGCTAATATATCCTTTCCACACCTTTTCTGGACTGATACATACATAAATTAAAACATTTAGTAACGAACTCCATACTGTCTGTGTACGCATGCGCGCAGATTAATAAAATTTCACCCTCAATCGCGCCTAAAGAAGTATAACTTCAAAAAGTTGTTTTTGTGTTCGGTTTAGCCCCCCCTGGCCCCCCCTAAAGACGATTCTAAATTCAAATTATTGCAGCCAAAACGCGTCGTGACGTCATATGATTATATATGTTTACATTCTGCACCAACAAAGTAAACAAAATTGTATATAATTTTAAATTAGACATTATAAACGTCAGTAGAAAATACGTTTGACCGTTTGAACTATTTTAAAAACATAGAAAACTTGTAATTTTACAAAATGGCACTAAAAAACACTTATAGTGTTTTCTTTTATTTTCCATAGTAAACCTTCTTTCATTTCCTTCCAGAACTGTATCAAACTCCAATCTCAACAAACTAGTATAATATTATTACAATGGCATATGATAAATGTCATTAGAATATAAATATTTTTCCTTTATTCCCCGACGTCGAGCTGGTCAAATACCAAGTAGGTAGATGCCAATAAACTAAAGAAAAAGAAGAAGAATATTCCTAAATATAACCATAAACGGAACCATATAGTTAAACTTTGTGACGTCACGGGTCGTTTGAACTATTTTAAATCACAGAAGATTTTAAATTTATACTTTTAATTTATTATGAGTTTTTGAAGCGTAAAATTTTGGAAATAGCATTTTTAAACAAAACTGAACATTATTATGTAATAAAAATATGTGCATGTTCCCTATTTTTTCTGTAGATTCTTGTTTTGTAAGAATACCTCTATTCGCTGTGTGCAAGTACTTGGAGGGGATACAAGAAACGATCGTGCACGAGTAACATATTTCTTAGCTTTCTTAACATATTTCTTAAATAATTCATATTGTCAAATTGCAGTCTTGATACCACTCTAACAGATTTTGGAGACAGGATGGCCTTCTCAGGCCTGGTCCGCTTCTTCACATTCTATTACAGAGAATACTGGGTCAACCAATGAAACTAACAACTGGCGATTTAGATCTAATAAAGAAATATACGAACAATACAGAGAACCAACACTGGCACAATACACTAGGACTAGACTGACAAAGTAGAGATGTGAGAACGAAGTAGATGAGGATGCCAAAATTTTCTAAAAGCACATTTTTTCAATTTAAATTTTAATTTTCAATTTTCAATTTACTATTAATAAGGCTACGTTGCAATATAGGTATGCATATTATACTAGAGATATTACCTTGAAATTCTTACAGTTAGTTGGTTATAATTTATAATATATAATATTATACCTATTGATTTTTTATGATGTAGTTTTATTATAGTGTTATTTACAGTATTCTGGTAGTTTTTTTATTGTTGCAAGCTAAACGTATTTGCTCTATGACGTGTGCATTTTCACGATTCAATTTTACACATATCCAATAAGTAATAGGTTTGATTCAAGTATTTGAAACTGATTTTATATAATCACACAGAATGATTAATTACACGTGTGAAAACTGCGGGAAATCAATTTAATGTTTAATGTATCATCAATTAGTTAAGTATATTCAAACATTTGCTCTCATACTCTCATCGTGTGAATTCAAATAGAAAAACACGGACAGATGTAATTAAAAGTGTATTTTAAGTTTTATTAAAAGGAAGTCACGTATGAAACCCTGGCTATAGGATCTGAAAAAATTGTCAGAACACCTACAATTTCTGTACTCTCTAGAAATGTACCGTTTGTACAAAAAAATACTTCTTGATTTATTAAAAATTAAACACTGTTTCCTGAAAGAAGCTATTTTATTGTGACTTTTTTCCTATGTCAGAGGACGCTAGACTGACTTCTTCTAGTAATTTTAGTTGTTTGTAGAACAGTGCTATGCAGTTGCATAGTATATATTCTGACGTTTCTTTTTCGATGTCACAGAAACGACAGTTCTCGCACTATCTGATTTTTTTGCCCATTTTTTGAAATGATATCTCAGAGGGCAGTGACCAGTGAGAAAACCAGTGACCATTTTTATAGCTTTTGTACTCATCTTGAGGTGACAGTTTGTTACAGTAGGTGACACATGTATGAGCCTTTTTGTTTGCCTTTGTTCTGGTACTATGTTAGAGCAATATAGTTGTTGATTGTTTCCCAGGTCTGGAGTTCGTCTGTGATGTGGCTTTTCGATAGTCCACAGAAGGGTTCTGGACCATGAAATAAGGTATTAGTATTAACCCTTCTTTTGCCAAGCTATCTTCTTCTTCTTCTTCTTCTTCTTCTTCTTCTTCTTGTAGTGCCTATCCGTTTCGGATGTTGGCGACCATCATGGCAATCTGTACTTTGCACACTGCTGCTCTAAAAAGATTTGTGGTTGTTGTGTTGAACCACGTACGTAGATTTTTCAGCCAGGAAATCCTTCGCCTTCCTGGTCCTTGCTTTCCTTCCACTTTTCCTTGCTAGATTAGTTGCAGCAGTCCATATCTTTCACTGTTCCTCATGATGTGACCGATGTATTCGATTTTGGCTGTTTTTATTGTGATTAACAGCTCTTTTTCTTTTTGCATTCTCAGCAAAACACCCTGATTAGTAATGTGGTCGGTATAAGATATCTTCAGAATTCGACGATAAAGCCACATTTCAAACGCTTCAATTTTCTTGGAGGTGACGTCTTTGAGAGTCCACGACTCAACTCCGTACAACAGTATAGGAAAGATATAACATCGTAGTAACCTGATTTTTATGGGTATCGACAAGTCATGACATTTGAATAACTTTGCCATTTTTTGAAATGCAGATCTTGCTTTCTCTATCCTACATTTGATTTCTATGGAATGGTCCCAATTTTCATTGACGTTCGTACCAAGGTAGGTGTATGTTTTTACTCTTTCTATTTGTTTACACTGATTCGTCCAAATTGCTGTTCCTTCTTAGAGATCATCATACATTTTGTTTTCTTAGTGTTTAGCGAAAGACCGTATCTCTGACTGACTTCTGCGATTCTGTTCATTAACTCTTGGAGGGCTTCAGCACTGTCAGCTAATACCACTGTGTCGTCTGCGTATCTTATGTTATTGATACATTCTCCGTTAATTCGAATTCCGGCTTCAACATGGTTCACTGCTTCTTGAAAGATTTCCTCAGAGTAGATGTTAAACAGCAGTGGTGATAGTATACATCCCTGACGGACCCCACGTTTGATTTTGATATCATCGGATTCTCCTGCCTCTGTCCGAATAGATGATGTTTGATTTCAGTACAGATTACTGATAATCCTTAAATCACAGGTATTTATTCCAATATTGTTTAGTATCTCCATTAGCTTGTCGTGCTTTACAGTAACGAACGCTTTATGGTAATCAATAAAACATGCATAAATATCGCAATTTACGTCACTACATCGTTGAAATAGCACTTGAATACTAAATAGAGCTTCTCTTGTACCCACTGCATTTCGAAAACCAAACTGTGTACTAACGGCTGATTTTTTCTTCGTACAGTCTATATATCCTTTGATGTATAATTTTTATAAACAATTTTAAAATATGGCTCATTAAGCTCAGTGGCGGTTATCCCTTTAGGTCAATTGGTCAATGACCTCCCTGTAATATTTGTACAATCAAACGATTATAGTGTAATTATTTCCTTAAAAAAAGAAAATTTTCTGTATTAAAAATTTTCGGAATACAATAGTATCGTTCAAAGTTAAATTTTGCTTTTATTGTATTGACTTTTCAGTCATTTTGTTGTTGTAAAATATAGCGACAAAGATGCCGCCAAAAGATTACCGATAAATAAACATGAAATACGAGCTGTTTGACGTTACCGAAAAGCCAAATTTATCTTTGACTGAAACTACCGCAATATTACTCTTAAACAGCTAAATACGAACATTCACGATGGTCAAGAAATTTATTTGACCTCACTGTGAGAATACAGCACTGGAAATCCGAACGTTCACGAAAATACGCACTTATATGCAAGTTGGTACCAACTCGTGGTCATTGACCGTAGACCGTAGGTATCGTTTTCGTTGTTGAGCGGTAAAATCTAAGGCCAGAAGAATCGATTTACTTTTTAAATCCGCATAAAAATGTAAGTTTTTATTTATTTTAGGTTTTGAGTTTAAGTAGTTTGTTGATATTCTGGCTCTTATAATTACATATTATATCATACTATTTATCTGATTTATTTGACAATTAGTAATGAAGACTTGTTCCTTTTACTAATTTCATATTTACTTGTCAAATAAAGATCCGCTTAAATTTAAACAACATATTGCAAAATAAGTTATAAGAAACCAATACAGATGATGGAATAAGAAATTATTTAAAATGGGATTTGTAGCTCTTGTTTTTCCAAAAAAATCTTGAACCACCGGATATGACCTCCCCCTTCACTTACAGACCAGCCGCCACTGATTAAGCTGATGATTCGCAAATCACTGAAGATTACGGATTTTGTTTTCTTTGGTAAAGAAATAAACGTTGACTTCAGCCATGTTCTTGGTATTACTCCGCTTTAAAATATTTCATTAAATATTTTGGTCAGACGTTGAGTACCGTCGGTGTTAAATATTTTTATTAATTCAGCATATGCATTCTCAGGTCCAGGAGCTTTGCCATCTTCTAGTTGTGAAATTGCTCTTTCCACGTCAATTTGCCAAGCTGTCAGCTTCCCCATTTTCTGCAATTCCCTTGTGACCTGGAACCCACCGTCAGCTTCCGCCAGCTTCTCGAGGGTTTGTTTTACAGTCCCAAAAAACTGTGACTCACAAGTAAATAACAGAGCCTTTAAAGCAGCTGGGCTGTGTGATAAAATACAGACTTTTGCTCTACGAGTGTCTGGGTTGAGACATTCTTGGACACTAATGTACATAGCATGTATTTCTGCCTGAAAGATAGTTGGGGCGTTTGGGCACAATTAAAACCTCCCCTGTTCCAGTGTTCCCGTACATTAAAGTTTGTCCGACTAGACACCGTTAAGCTATTAACAAATTTTCAGCTTGCTATTAATCAACTTTTTTTGGTACGCGGGATCCAGGCCTAGTAGCATAATCGCCTTTTGGTGATATTACAGTCAATACAACGGTTAACAATATTCGTAATAATTTAGTTACTTAATATTTTATCTTAACGTGGTTATCTTTCGTATAAGACATTTATCATCAATAATAAGAATTTCAACAATCACTCAGTCACTCTTAATAATTCTTACGGAATGGTTTGTTGTGTAATCAATGGTAATTAAATGTTTTCAAAACAAACATAAAAAGTTAATTAATAAAAGTGAAAGATGAACTTTAGGTCACGTAAGGGTGATTATTTTTGTCTTAAAGGTGATAAAAGTACAATGACTTAATTTTTGGTTACACGTTCCTACAAATACATGTTTCTAACTAATTATTATAAAAGAGTATTTTATGGTATCTATAGACCATCAAAAATGAAATTTAGATGTAACAGAGAACGATGGAAAGAAATTATAAAAATTTGATGGTGTTATCACATTCCTATAAGAGATTAAGGGGATCGGTACGAAGTTTCTGCTCCAATGCTATTTAAATGGGATTAATTTTTTTCGAATCCTGAGAAAACTAATAAGTATTTTTGAAAATTTTAAACGCAGAATGAAAGATTACGTTCATACCGAGGGCCAAAAGTCCCTGAAAACTTCTATATTGTTTATTTTAATAAGTTAGAGGGGTAAAAAATAGAATGTGTGTGTACTTTGTACGCACGTAAGTAGTTATACTTCTATTATAATATAATTTCAACGAAATAAATATACCTACTTAACAGTTACAATACAAAAAATTAACAATAATTACCAAAAATGAACCAAAACTTAACAATGCCAAATATTAAAAAAAAAAAGAAAAAAATATGAATCGTCCGGGATTTGAACCCGCAATCTCGCGATTTTTTGATCTCTGGTCCAATGCTCTACCAACAAGGCCATCAAGCCGCATGCTACTTACCTTTCAGATATACATAATTATACATCACGGTGACAAGTGAAATGTAAAAATAGATGTTTTATTATTTTACGCCCAAGGAAGACAAATCCAAAGACACAAAATTATAATAAAAAACCTTTTAAACCACCTTTTTCAAATTGCGCAAGCTGTATTATTAATATTAATGTTAATAAATGAAATATAAATATTTTGACGTTTCACAATTTGACAATTCACTTTTAACTGCAGTGCCTTAAAAATTTTAAAGCACTAGTGCCTTAAAGTAGCATTTTTAACGCTCCTATGGAGTCCTAAAAATTGCATTTTTAACACGTTTGTAGAAAAATATATTTAAAAACACTAATATATTCTTTCCACACCTTTTCTGGACTGATACATACATAAATTAAAACATTTTGAAGTATAACTTCAAAAATATAATATGAAAACTATTTAAAAAGGCAGTATAACTAACTAACCTTTGTTGTTTCTCTTTGTTGTTTCTCACAGCTGCGCTACAGCTGCCATATTGGATAATCTTTGACATGTCATTTGAACATCCAATCAGAACAAAGTTATAATGCGCATGCGCCGAGATCGTAGGTTTTAACATATAAAAATTCACCCTCATATCGCGCGTAAAGAAGTATAACTTCAAAAAGAAAATTTAGGGTGGTTTTTAATTTCAAATATCCCATTCAAAAGGAACATTTTATTTATTATAAGGGACTTTCGGCCCTCGATAATAATTTATTCTTTCATTCTTTGTTTAAATTTTTTTAAAATATTTATTAGTTTTATCAGGATTCGAAAAAAATTGACACTATGTCCGTGGTGATATTTTCCAAATCGAACATTCGCTATCTTTGTCATACAACGCACTCAGCCGAATAGAATATGGTAATAAGACAGTGACAATTTTAAATATTTGACATGACATCGGAAATAATATTTTGAGCTGTTCATTAAATAATATTGATAGTTTATTTCATAAATAATTATTTAAGATGCGAACTTATAGGCCAGGATTTTCTTGAAAATTTTAAAATAAGTAGTAGATAGACCAAGTATCCAAATCTATATGATGCGGAAAGGCACTTTTATTCTGGGGGTGGTTGTCACCCCATCTCGGGGGTGCAAATTTTTTATTATATTTTGACCGCAAAAGTTGATAAAAACATTCATTCTAAGCAAAAAATGTTCTATACATTTTTTTGATAAAATTAACAGTTTTCGATTTATTTGCCATCGAAAATGTTAGTTTTATATCGAAAAAATCAATGTTTTGATAGATATAGGGAGAGTTGGATAAAACGGGATAGTTGGATAAAACGGCATACCTAGCCTAGATACCCAACTAGTGGTGCTATCAATCGGACAACGACGGAAACCTGTTATCAGTCGTCATTTTAACATTTTCAGTTCGTTTTACCTCGATGCCACTATTTGATGAAAAGTTGTTGTGTTTAGAATTGTTTGACTCTATTTTTTTGATACTTTGTACTTTTAAGTGCGTTGTTTTCTGCATTATACTGCCTACATATATAAAAATATAATTCCGGTGACTATTACATTTAATTAAGCAGTCATTAACGAATATTCTCATGTATAGTCTACCTAATTTTACTTTCGCATTTAGGCAGCAGCCATTTTTGTTTTGAAAAATGTCTGAGTTTGACAACACGGGACACTTATAAGTTGGATAAAATGGGATACAGTTTCTTATGTCCCGTTTTATCTACCTATTTATTTGTTGGCCTATTAATTTTTTAAAAAGATATATGAAGCGTTTTCTCATACGGCAGAGAAGAACAACATATTTTTATGTGACTTTTTTTCTTATATACGTACCTAGTCGTAAATAAAAGGTATTATTTCCCATTTTGCCATAAAACATAAAAAACGCCTATTTTTAAGTTTCTGACTACTGAAGATATTATTCTTTCAAGAGTAAATTTTACTATAAAATTTAATGTCGACTTAATTTAGACATAAATTAAGTTTTACATAATTTTATAGAAAAATTGCATATTATAAACCTATCCCGTTTTATCCAACAGTGGTTGGATAAAACGGGATGTGTAGGATTTTATTAAATATTTTTTTTTACTATTTTCCAGTTATTAAAAATAGCTAAAGATATGTGTTTTGTGTGCTGCAATAAATGTTATACCTATAAGAATAATATTATGATAATTTCTTTCTCTAAACATATTTTCCGTAGTAAAAGTAAACAAGAATGGTATCCCGTTTTGTCCAACTCTCCCCTACTCATTTACGATTCACTCCATTTTTGCCGTAGAAAAAATGTTTTCAAACCAAGTTCTTCAGAATTGAATAACCTACAATTTTATATTGAAACATTTTATCGTATCTGTGATGCTAATCCTTATATTCTGAAGAAAATAGCATTTTTTACCAAGCTACAAAAATTCGTTATTCGCTTTTAACTCCTGTTTTTAAAATACATTATTATGCTTCCAATTGAATTTCTTTAAAATTTTTAATTTTGATCCTAGAAGTTTGCTAAAAAAAGAATTTTGTAGGTTTTTATAAGGTATATAAGGGTATTAATATTAATTCTTGTTAAAATCCTCAGTCGCAAAAAGAGGTGACTTTGAAAGGGTGGGTAAAGGCGGTTTTTGAATGTTATTACAAGTTTTAATTGTCGATAGCTCACTCAATTTTTGCCGTAGAAAAAAATTTTGCAAACCAGGTTTTTGGAAATTAAATGGGCTGCAATTTCATATTTAAACATTTTTTCTTATCTCTGTCTTTTCTTTAGACATGATGATAAATTATTAATTTAACTCTAATGTTGGCTAGATCCAACGCTGTTCCTATTAAATAAAATCAATGAATTGATTTACAGATAAAAACTATGTCAACATTTACTTTTCCTGGTTATAGATCTAGTTTCTGTAAGCCAGTTTAGAAAAATAACAAATTGTATAAAAATTTCGCGACAGTGGACAAAAGTAGTGAGTAATAATAATTATTGTGAAAAAATACGTGCCATTTGATAAATAAATTAGAAGATTTGTTAATTTTACCTTTTATTTCTTAACACAAACAATAAAAACAATTTTATTTATATTTTGTTTATGTTTGAAATTTGTATAATACATACATAGCTATGTTTTGACAAATCAATTAACAAAAAATCTGCTGTTGAATCAGTTCCTAGTTATGTACCTAAGCTCTTTTATTTTTGACCTACTCTTCTACTCTTCATTTTATTTTTGCTTCAAAAGGCTTTTGACCCGTCAGTTTTGTTTTGTTTCTTGGTTCTTGCTGATATATTGTGAATATTGTTAAATTGGTTACGAAACAGCCCATAGTCCTGTGAACGATTTATCAAATACAATATTTGATACAATAGGTAATAACAACAATAATTGATATAAATTTTACAATATTTTCTCACACCTTCTCACACAAAACCTTAGTGCAGCGAGCCATTAACCGAGGTTACTCATTTGGTAACGGACACCCATTTGAAAGAGAGGTAAGTACATAATTCTAGCTAGAGGATTCACTAAAAGAAATGTAAACCAGGGTGAACGGAGCATATAGGGCAGTCAATGAGGGTATTTGGCTCCGAATTCCATCCTACATCAATTTACTTGATATTTTCACAGTAAGTAGGAAACAGCTCAAGAAACAAAGTCTACCCTAAGCCGATGTGCGCTTTTATCTTGGGGATGGTTCCCACCCCTTCTCGGGGGTGAAAAATGTTTTGGTTAAAATAGACACGGAAGAGGCTAGACAACCTAATTTTAAGCAAAAACTGTTAATAATTATTTTTTGAAAACTCAATACTTTTTGAGTTATTCGTGGTTGAAAATTGGCCATTTTCATTGAAAAATTACACCTTTTTGGATGGATTTTTGCGAACACCTTAAAAACGATGCACCTAACAAAAAAACTATATAAAATATTTCTGTAGGTTATAAAAAAACAAAGAGATTCGTTCCTTCATAAATCTTCTAGTTAAAATACAAAGAAGGATATGGTAGGTAAGAAGAGTTTGTTTTTTGCTGCATGCTCAAATCGGTGTATTCATCTTGAAATAACAGAAAAACTGTCGATTTTAGGTGTATAATGACACTAATAACTTTTGTAGTGCTTGAAAAGACCTTTAAAATGAGCAATACTAAATGTCAATTACATTCAAACTAAGCGAGATATTCTGCAAAGAAGTTGATGACTAATGTATTTTAAGAAGAAATGAGAAATATATTTAACCCCTCATCCATCAGAATGTAAAAACATCGCTTTCCTTCTACAATACTTTTTACTATAGTGTTATTTCTACGTTCAAAAAGTTGTACTGGATTAAAATCGATGGTTTTTGAAAAAAAAAATAGATAAAATTATAGAGCACATTTTTAAATTTTCTTAAAAATCTTCCTTTTGTTCCATGTAACTCGAAAAAGATAATTTCCTCTTTTTTTCATTACTGTATCTCTTATCATTTTCAAGTTACATGGAGAAAAAGGAAGATTTTTAAGAAAATTTAAAAATGCTCTCTATTATTTGATCTTTTGTTTTCAAAAACCATTCATTTTAAACCCGTCCAACTTTTTGAACATAGAAATAACACTATATTAAAAGGTATTGTGGAAGGAAAACGATGCATTTACATTTTGGTGGATGGGGGTTAAAATTACTTCTCATTTTTTCTTAAAATACATTAGTTATCAATTTTGTTTGCAGCATATCTCACTTAGTTTTAATAAAATGGACCTTTAATATAGTTCATTTTAAAGATATTTTCAAACACTACAAAAGGTATTAGTAACATTATACAGTCAAACCCGCTTATTAGAATACCTGTTAAAGGAACCCGCTTATTAGAATACCTGGACCTTTAATATAGTTCATTTTAAAGATATTTTCAAACACTACAAAATGTATTAGTAGCATTATACATATATCTAAAATCGACCGTTTCTCTGTTATTTCAAGTTGAATACACGAATTTGAGAATGTACCAAAAAAAAACTATTTTCACATACCATATCTATTTTTGTATTATAACTAGAAGATTTATGAAGGCAAGTGTCTCTTTGTTTTTTTATAACCTACAAAAATATTTAATATAATTTTTTTAGTTAGATGCATAGTTTTTAAGGTATTCGCAAAAAACCGTTCGAAAAGGTATTATGTTTCAATGAAAATGGCCAATTTTCAACCAAGAATATCTCAAATAGTGTTGAGTTTTCAAAAAAAAATTATAGAACAGTTTTTACTTAGAATTAGGTTATCTAGCGAACTCCGTGGTAATTTTAACCAAAAAATTTTCCATCCTTAAGAAGGGGTCGGAACCACTCCCAAGATAAAAGCACACATCGGCATAGGGTAGACTTTGAATTGGGAGATAAGTAGAGGCTAGGCCCAAAATTTCATTAAAATCCATGTAGTAGGATAGAATTCGGAGGTAATATCCTATTCTTGTTCCCATTGACTGGCGTAATGACGCTACCCCTACAAAAGCGGCATCAACGAAAATGGCCTCTCAGGTGCCCCATTTCACAGGGCATCCAAGATTAAAGCCTAAAGTTTGGGGCATCTTGGGGCCAGGGAAGTACCGTTTCCACGAGGCGCGACCTCTTTGATCTCAGGATGAGATCTTAGGAATCTCATGTCCCCTCATTTACTTTGTTGTATGTGTAAAAGCTTCTCAAAGCTTAGTCTCTTATCTTAATAAAACATAACCCTATATAATATTAAATTCTTAATTTGTGTTTAGTTCAGCTGTGTTAATTATTAAATAAAATTTATTGTATGTTATTGGTTTCAGATAGCTTGAATATACTTTTAATCAACAGAAAAAATAATGGACGGAGGTATCAAGAAAACAAGAAATCCAAATCCAAGAGAAAATGCATTTCCATTATCTGCAGTCACTTTCTGGTAAGCTATGTGTACTTACTTTTAACTAAGAGTGACATGTGCGACCTGGTCCACTCCGACCTTCAATTTTACCCAATAAAGTTATTTTCAAAAGATTATATTTATCTCCTCTTAAAATATGGCCTAGACTAGATATGATACCTTTCGCTGTTTAACGATATTTAGAAGCTCTCTTTGGACTTTGGGTAGTAGTTCTTCCGTTGAAAATGCTCCTTTATTACTTTATTTTTGAGTCCTATTACACTGCTGAACATAGGCCCCTCCCCGTAACTCCATTACTTCCGCTCTTGGGGAGCGTTCAAGTATTACGTAACGCGATTTTTGACCCCCCTCCCCCTACGTAACGCACTCTAATCGGCGTTTAACTATTGCGTAACGCAATTTTTGAACATTTTTAACTCCCCCTCCCCTCCAACCTGCGTTACGTAATACTTGAACGGCCCCTTGAGCAGCCTTGGAATCAGCTGTCCTGGATGCGCTAGATGTCATTCGACCATCTTATTTGAGGATGTCTTCGATTACGATCAGCATCGTGTCTAGGTTTCCATTCTAAAATTTTTTTGGTTCATCTTCCAGGTTCAGTTCATCTTCTGACTCCTGCAAAATGGCCCAGTTCCATGTCAGCGTTGTAATTCTTTTAACTGCGTCCTCAACACAGTTTTTCTCCTAAATATTTGATTAGAAATTGTGTTTCTGAGGGATATATCGAACATTGACCTCTCCATTGCTCTCTGTACCACTTGTATTTTATTTATTTCATTTCTGGCAAGGGTCAATGTTTCTGCTCCATTCGTTAGAATCGGAAGCACACACTGAGCAAAGACCTTCCTTTTCAAGCACATGAGAATATCTCGTCGCCTTAATACTATAACTTGATAACTGGAAATTAGTAGTTCTGAGATAAACTTGTTTAAAGATTTTAAAGATATTTGTGCTGCTAACATAATGTTGGTAAATACGGAATTCACTCTGCAGCTCTAAAATTATTGTTCCTTAACTTTTTGGCTACTGATCAGTTTAGAAATACGGTTCAAATTTGTTTTCCAATATGGAAAATAACATGAAAAATTAAAGTTATCAACTTTTAGCACTACCATAATGTTAACATTTTTTGGTAATGTCGCATGTCGTGCCAAGTTGCATCTAAGTGAACTTTTAAACAAAACTAATATTTTAAGCACTATTTTGGTGAAAATTAGCTCTCTGCCATGGGGGTTGCCAGATCTGCTAACAATTCTTGAATTTTTGCATTAACATGAACCGAATGAACAGTAACAATTACGTGGTAGGCTCAATGGTTGCAGAAAAACACGTATTACAACTAGATAACTAGAGTTAGCTAGTTGTAGCATTCAGTATATGTCGTATTCACGTTTATTTCGATTAAACAATAACTTGATAACTTATCTTGTCAAGTTTTAGCACTGAATATTAAGGACATTTGAGTTTTATCAACTTTCGTCAATCATAAATAAATACTTAACCCGTTTTTAGCGAGTTATCAAGTTTTTACACAATATGGAGGCAAATAAAATACATCTTGTGCACTAGTTATCTCAAAAACGTCAATTTTGGAGTTATCAAGTTATAGTACCGTAAGTCAAATCTAATTTTTAACTAATCAAGATCTACACTTGAGTTAAATCTACACATAAGTTAGTTTAATTGTCGTATTGTCTTTCCTTCCTTTATTTTATTTATTATATAGGTTTCTTCTGATTCTGTAGTTATTAAGTTATCCTTAGGTAAGTATCTATTCATTTGTTTGTTTAATTAAGTTATTATTTATCTCCAGGTTTTCTGCTGTCTTTCCAATGACCATGTATTGCGTTTTATGATAATTAATTTTCAAGCCTCAGCTTACAAATTCATCTTGCAGCTTTTTTATCATGAAGACAATGTCGGCTTTGTCTTCTGTTAAAATTATTGGATCATCGGCAAACAAGAGGTTGTGGATATATTTATGGTCTTCTGTGAATCAAAAGGAAAACAACCTGTCTGTTAAAGGAGAATTATAATAGCTATTTGTATAACAAGGGAGGAAAGTGCTACTTTTCCTCCATTCCTCCCGAGAATTAATGCCCGACGCATAGCCTAGGGCAGTAATCATTCAAGGGAGGAAAAGGAACTTTACTCCCATGTTATAGATATGATTTTTCCAGCTTCCTCAAATAACAAGTAATTTTTTCATTTTTAAATAATTTATTTATGTAACTAACTAACAAAATTGAGAACTAAAACTAACAAGTAGGTACAGTAGAACTGTCAACTGTCAAATATACGTCAAATTATTCATGTAAACATTGTTAAACCAAAATAATAATTTACTGTTTTTTACCATTCTGCACAATACAGGTGTACAGGATTTATATTATCATTCAAAAATAAAAGTAACCTATATCGATTTAATGTTTAAAGTCTCAAACAAATATTAGTTACTCGTATTGTTTTGATTTCGTAAAAGTAGGTGACATTGCTTCTGCAATGTAGACCACTCGTTTTGGAAAACAACGGAGTCAGCAATTTGGTACTGTTAGTATTTCATGGTCACAGTCAGGTATGGAATCATAACAAACAATTGGGATTGATTATAGATACGTAGCAAGTAAAGAAAGGGATCAGTCATTATTCATCATTCATTATTCAACCATCAATGTAGTTAGAATATAGACTTTCATCCACCAACTAGTTACTAGCGTATATAGTGATTAAATAAACATATTATGAGTACTTAGTGTATTCCTACCCCTAGCGAGGTTCATTTCCACGTTAATACAACCTATACTATTATACAGGGTGTATACCTATACGTGTAATAGATAATAGAATATTGTATAGGGCGTCAATAAGTTATTTCATCAATGACATACCGTGACGTCACTTTTACTTTTCCTCCCTAGGGAGGAAAAGTACTTTTACTCCCTAGGGAGGAAAATATTTTTCCTCCCTAGGGAGGAAAAGTAAAAGTGACGTCATGGTATTTCATTCATGAAATATAACTTATTGACGCCCTGTACAATATCTATTTTCTATTACGTAAGTATCTATACATTTTAACGTTTATTTATAAAACACCCTGTATTTTGCAGAATGGTAAAAAACAGTAAATTGTTATTTTGATTTAACAATGTTTACATTAATAATTTGACTTGTATTTGACAGTTGACAGTTATATTGTACCTACTTGTTAGTTTTAGTTTTAATAAATTTTGTTGGTTAGTTACATAAATAAATTAAGTAAAAATGAAAAATGACTTGTTATTAATTTGAGGAAGGTGGAAAAACCATATGTATAACATGGGAGTAAAGTGCCTTTTCCTCCCTTGAATGATTACTGCCCTCCGCTACACGTCGGGCAGTAAACTTCATTCTCGGGAGGAAAAGTAGCACTTTCCTCCCTTGTTATACAAATAGCTATTTCCTTTCGATTCAGAGAAGATCATAATAATATAGCCTCTCTGAAGATCTCTGAGATGGTGAAATGTATGTAAGAGGATGATGATCGCCTCTGAACCGAAGTCTTCATTTTCTCAGTTTACTCATATTGTGAGTATACGGACCCAATTTTGACGAATGGACGGAATGTGGCTGCATATTGTAGAGTCCGTTTCGTCTGCTTATTCATCGCCTGCTTGCCTTGTAAATTGTAGAAGGCACATATTGAGATTGTACCCAGAGGTTGGTTCCCCATAGAGGTTTTCAGATTTTCTGAGCTGGGACTTATCATTTTATTGATTATTAACTTTATTATTAAATCTATAGTATCCAAATCATTTGTTAATCGTTATTTATTTTTTTAGTTACACAATCCCCACCTTCATTAAAGGATTCAAACGTGATCTCGATGAATCCGATTTGACTGAAACTCTCTCCGAACACAAGTCTGACTATTTGGGAAATAAAATAGAAAAAATCTGGAAAGCAGAAGAAGAGAGAGCAAAAAAGAAAAACACTACTCCCTCCTTACAGCGGACACTGCTAAAAGCCTTTGGATGGGAGTTCTTAGCGATGGGTATTGTTCTGATCTTGTCAGAAACGGTAAGGTAGGTAAATAGACGATGATATTATTTTAGGGAGAATAAATTAATGCAAAAAAGATCACTGAATAAATACATCATAACGAATATTTAATCATTACAAAATTGGATACCCAGCTCCTCTCTATACAGTGTGTCAATTTGAAAAGGTGCTACCCTCTATAATTTGGTCCCTATAGAAAATCTAAAAATGTTCAAAAACACGTCAAATTTATTTGTGATATAGTGTGATACAATTGATTCAAGAGATGGCATAACACAGACTTCCAAAGTGAAAGTTATCCTCCAACACCAAATTGTTCTACATGGTCCACATAATGTTCAGAAAAAGTCACACCATTTTGAGCGTCGGGTTTATTGGGGCGAGGGGAGAAATCGGTAAATTCGTAGTTTTTTACGTTTTTCGCCAATATTTCTAAAACTATGTGGTTTAGCATGAACAGCCTTCTATACAAAAATGTTCCAAACGGTTCCAAACTTACGGAGGTAGTATAGTATAATTGGTCCAAAAGAATGCCTAACCCAGACATCCAAAGTTAAAGTTTTCCTTCAACACCAAATTGTTCTACATGGTCCACATATTGTTCAGTAAAAAGTTATACCATTTTGAGCGTCCGGTTTGTGGGGGCGATGGGGAAGAAGTCGGTAAATTAGTAGTTTTTTAAAGTTTTTCGTCAATATTTCTAAAACTATGCTTTACCGTTAACAATGTTCTATACAAAAATATTCTACATAAAAGGACATCGCACACATCTTATGGAAAATATAATGTCACTCAAATTCAATAAAATTTATACCAATAGATTCGTTTTAAATTAACGATCAAATCTTATCATTGCGCCAACTCTCTATTTTCAAAAATAAGAGCAGAAATTGATATAAATAAATCTGAAATCAAATGGGTAGGTACATAAGTTAGAGAGAGAAAAAATATTTTAAAATACCCAGATTTTCGGTACTCCATAAATCAGCGGATTAGTTTCACTAATCCGCTTAGGCCCAGCGGGATTTAAGCTGTTATGAATAGCACTCAGAGCAATAATGATTGTAAACTAACATTTTATGGACTCCAAAAATGTGATTTCGATAAACTTTAATTGCAATTTGCGCCGTAATTAATCATAATTAAGAGTTGGCGCAATGATAAGAATTGATCGTTATATTAAAACGAATCTAATCGTATAAATTTTATTGAATTTGAGTGACATTATATTTTCCATAAGATGTGTGCGATGTCCTTTAAAACAAAAAAGGTTGTATACATAATTGTTATAAAATTAACGGTTCCAGAGTTACGGAGGGTGAAAAGTGGAGGTTTTCGATACTTTTTATATTTTTTGGACAATTGATGATGATTTTGGGTGGTGAGGTTGACGTTTCTTCAAGGGCTTATCACTAACATACCATCGGCCACTGAAATAGCAAATTTTATTTACAAAATGTTAAAGAAAATTTCTTTTATCAGTAATAATATTATCTATAAATTGCCCAAAAAATATAAAAAGTATCGAAAACCTCCACTTTTCACCCTCCGTAACTCTGGATCCGTTGATTTTATAACAATTATGTATAGGATCTTTTTTGTTTTAAATTTTATGTAGAACATTTTGTATAGAACACTGTTTACGCTCAAGCATGAAGCGTTTTACATGTCTGCTCTAATGGGGACAGGGATAAGACTAACTACAAAAATACTGGGGGTCGAAATAGGGCTAAAGTAGAAGAAGCAGACACACAAAGCCTCTTTGCGAGACGGGAGCTCATGGGTTGTGCGGTGGCGGGTCGTGGAATCGTTAGGGGGTGAGAAGGGTTTTTTCGCGGGGCAAAATCATTCACCGCTGCCAACCTGTTGCGCATTTTCAAGCGAAACTCGCCCTTAATGATGCAACTAAACAATTCTCTCTTCGAATCTTTAAACCGTACTGAACTTTTCTTCAGCGGGGTACCTAACCTTCACCGATTCTTCTGCGTACTTCTAAGCGAAATTCGCCCTTAATGATGCAACTCTGCAAGTTTGGGACGAGTCCAACAATTTTTTAAAGGTTAAAAACGGTACTCTCTCAACGTTACGCAGTATTTCATAACATTCTGAAACCTTCAAACAGGGACGGCTTTAAAATATTTAAGATAGGATATTAAATTAATGTTGGAGTTTTTTCAAACGCCACAAGCATAGTTTTAGAAATATTGACGAAAAACGTAAAAAACTACTAATTTACAAAGTTCTCCCCATCTTCCCCCCAAACCGGACGCTCAAAATGGTGTAACTTTTTACTGAACAATATGTGGACCATATAGAACAATTTGGTGTTGAAGGAAAACTTTTACTTTGGATGCTTGCGTTATGCCTTTTTTGGACAAATTATACTATACTACCTCCGTAACTTTGGAACCATTCATTTTAGAAGGATTACGCATAGGGCCTTTTTATTTAAAATTTAATGTATAACATTTTTGTATAGAAGGTTGTTCATGCTAAACCGCATAGTTTTAGAAATATTGACGAAAAACGTAAAAAACTACGAATTTGTGTGCGAACTGCGTGAACTACGAAAATGGTGTGACTTTGTTCTGAAAATTATGTGGACCATATAGCACAATTTGGTGTTGGAGGATAACTTTCACTTTGGATGTCTGGGTTTGGGTCTAGTTATACCATACTAATAGGGACATTTTGTAGAATAGTTTTCAACTAAATTACATCAACCCACTAGCGGGGCGGACACAACCCGCAAAATTTATAATGAAAAGAGGGGTTGAGTGATACCTCATTTTAAAGGCCGTTCAACCACTTTTTCAACAATACCACATATAATATTTATTTTTAGTAGTTTTGAAAAAATCAAGTGAAACCGTAAAGGTATTGCATATTATCGAGTTCAGAACTCCAAAAATTATTTGGAGTACCTATTGAGTCCAAGGTTTTTCCAAAAGTACTGAAATGAAATAATGTATGTGGTATTTTTGAAAAGGTAGTTTAACGACTAGTTCAAAAACTTCAAACTTCAAACGGGGGGGGGGATGTATAATATCCCCCATTCTATTCAATATATATAGTGAACACATTATGCGTCAAGTTTTTGAGGAATGGCAAGGTGGAGCAACGATAGGAGGAAGAAAAATAAAAAACCTACGTTATGCTGATGACACTGTTATATTGGCGTCTTCACCAGAAGAACTGGAAGACATTATGAATAGGCTAAGAACGGTGAGTATAGAATATGGTTTGAAAATAAATATACAGAAACCCAAAGTAATGATCATCGATAGAATCAGAAACAGCCAACCGGAGATAAGAGACTTGGCAGGTTACGAAGTGGTCAGACAATTTAATTACTTAGGCTCCGTTATTACTAACAGTGCAGGATGCGAAGACGAGATCCGTAGGCGCATCATAATGGCCAGATCAGCAACAGCCAAACTCACAAAAATATGGAAGAATACTGACATTACAAAAAACACAAAATTACGCCTTGTTCGAGCGTTAATATTTCCTATCGCCACCTACGCTTCAGAGACTTGGACCATCTGAATGTGGGTCTACCGGAGAATGTTGCGCATACCATGGACCGCATATCGCACAAATAATTCAATATTAGCCGAACTTAACCTAAAAACTAGACTCAGCACAACTATCAACCAAAATATACTGAGATATTTTGGACATATAACTAGAAGAAGAGAAGGCATGGAACGAATAATAGTTGAAGGCAACGTAGAGGGAAGAAGATCCAAAGGAAGACCAAATAAGGGACATGATTGGTTACTCGTTCTCCGAAGCAAAACAACACGCACAGGAGAGAGAGGATTGGATAGAAATAGTCAAACGACTTACATCACGCCACTACATCCTTACGAAGGAGAACAGATAGAGGAGGAGGAAGAGGAGGAGGAGTTGAACGACCTTTAAAATGAGGTATCACTCAACCCCCTTTTCCATTAAAGTTTTTGGGGGTTTGTGTCCGTTAGAGGGTTGATATATTTTAGTTGAAAACTGGTCTACAAAATGTCCCCTTCATAAATAAATCTGACGTGTTTTTGCATATTTTTAGATTTTCTATAGGGACCAAATTATACAGGGTGGCACCTTTTCAAATTGATAATTGTGTGTCATTAAGTATACACATATATAATGGGGGACATACAATAATTTAACATAGACTCCAAACGATTAAATGCAGAGGAGCTGTATTAGACAAATGACGACCTCGAAGTGTAATTAAAGAAATCCATTTTTCATTTATTTGTGTTTTGAACGTTATTTTTAAAACTATTTCTTATCAATTTGAATAAATAACTCCTAATAGACGTTTTGTTATTTATTTCGGTATTTTTTTATCTATAGATGATTAACCAACTATGTTTTTCAGAATAAATAATTTTCAAGTGCAAGTACAAGAAAATATACGTTATATTATACAGTATGGTGCAAATGAGAGGAATAAATTCGTTAGGTCGTTCGTAAGCCGGTGATTTTAAGGAAAATCCCGAAACAGGGCGATTTTGATTTTTAAATTGTGATTTTCTTGGTATATGTATATATCTTACTAGTGAGTCATCCATCTGGGTGTGATGACGTAATCGATTATTTTTTTAATTCTCTGTTCAGTAATATAACCTATTTTTAAGTCAGCTCTACCTTTCTTCGCTAGAAGGGGGATTGAAAATAAATAGGTATATTTAAAACCCAGAATGCGCAGGAACAAGATTAATAGACCAGGCAATGGATTATAAATACCTAGAACTTAGGTCATGAGATTCGCACAGGAAAATATAACCAAACCATTGAGCTTCTCCGTCTTATAAGACTGACTTGGGTAGCCTTCGGCAAGCTGAACCATATTTTCAAATCGTCTGACATACCACTATGTCTTAAAAGAAAAACCCTCAATCAGTGTGTTTTGATAGGGATCGGAAACGTTGACCATGACAAGGAGAACAGTGCAAAAGATCCGTGTGTCTCAAAGGGCGATGGAGCGTGCTATATTGGACGCTTCAATACGAGACAAGATCCCAAACCACCAGCTACGACAAAGTATCAGGAGTGGCTGATGCAGTAGAGAGAATAGCAACAATGATATGGAACTGGACGGGTCACGTGGCTCGAATGACAGATAACAGATGGACAAAGTGGATACTGGATTGGAGACCAAGATATGATGCCTACCGAATAGTCCAGGGCGCATCTGTTTTGAGATGGACGTTGAGAGGTGACTCAAATTTTTTTGCAGAAATTGCTTGAAAATAAATCAAATAATAGTATTTGAGTTATCCTCCCTCTCAGAAGGGCCCTGAACATTGTTTAAATAATCAAAATGTCAAAAAATTAAAGAAAAATTCATATTTTTTCTTCGTTTTTTGATTATAACTTTAAAAGTATTCATTTTCGAGAAAAGTTGTACTGACATAAAAGTTGCATAATTAAATTTCCTACAATATGGAATTCGTTAAAAATTTAAAAAATAGTCACCCTAGTTGCAAAATAGTAATAATTGCGAAAAAAACATACAAAAACAAATATTCGCATTTTACGTTTTTCAACCATTTATGCTACACTTAGGACCTTCGTATTTCACCCAGAAAAACTTTATGATACAGTAAAACAATACTGTAAATTTCATTAGGATCGGTTCAATAGATTTTGCAAAATAAATTTTGCAATTCAGCTTTCGCAAAAAAAATTCATTTTTTCAAAATGTTACAGGACTGAAAATAAAGCAGATAGCAAGTTGAATTTTTTTTGCTTATAGAAGTGCACTGTACCTTTCATTTACAATTTGTAAAATTAAAATCGATTAATTACCACGGCGTCAGGAATTTTTTAAATAAACATTAATTTTTGGTGCTATGCGCAGGAAAACGGTGTTCGATTCACACAAGCTGATTTCCACCAAAATTTCTTCCAATCTTTATCTAATATATTATTTTCTTACTCTATATTTTGTTGTATTTTAATATTTTAATTCCACAAAAAACAAACTAATTTTATTATTGTTTGTGAAATATTGTTTAAACAATTGCATATGTTTAAAAATAATAAACTTTTATTCTCTAAGTTAAAATATATGAACAAAGAAAGTGTTTGCTAATAAAAGTGTTATTTCAAAGTGTTATTACAAATTTATTTATTAATATCGAAATGTAATAAAAATTAAAATGTATCAATCATTATCAAAGGTCATTGGAATGCCCAAGCAGAGCAAACTATCCGCTGTCCTGCGCGTAGCACCAATAATTATTGTTTATTTAAAAAAATTCCTGACGCCGTGGTGTTAAACGATTTTAATTTTGCAAAATTGCAAACGAAAGGTAGGTACAGTACACTTCTATAAGCAAAAAAATTTCAACTTGCTATCTGCTTTATTTTCAGTCCTGCAACATTTTGAAAAAATGAATTTTTTTTGCGAAAGCTGGATTGCAAAATTTATTTTGCAAAATCTATTGAACCGATCTTAATGAAATTTACAGTATTGTTTTACTGTATCATATAGTTTTTCTGGGTGAAACACGAAGGTCCTAAGTGTAGCATAAATGGTTTAAAAACGTAAAATGCGAATACTTGTTTTTGTATGGTTTTTTTCGCAATTATTGGTATTTTGCAACAAGAGTGACTATTTTTTAAAATATTAACCAATTCTATATTGTAGAAAATTTAATTACGCAACTTTTATGTCAGTACAACTTTTCTCTAAAATGAATACCTTTAAAGTTATAATCAAAAAAACGAAGAAAAAAATCGAATTTTTCCTTAATTCTTTGACATTTTGATTATTTAACCCGCCGTTACACGCGTTTTCTATTGTGACGTGGTTGCACGCGTATGAGCGTTGCCCTCACCTACATAAATTCGACTTATTTCGAGAAAGAATGAATGTCAACATGTATAAATATAAAATGGGTTGTACTCACATATTATAGAAAGTCTCGTAAACCTATTTTTTTTTTATTAATTTAACAAAACAAAAGTAAAAATTTTCAAAAGTTTTCTTAATTTTCAATTTCAGCAAGCCACTGAAGAAATTAACGGTCTTTACGCGAATTCATTTTACTAAAAATACAAATTAAAATTAACAACTGTTCTGAAGCTATTTCTTTGTGGCATTTATGTAATTAACTATTAATATTTTATATTTTGATAACGAAGTCCGAGGTGGAATTCGAAACGTCAATAAAATCAATTTTTCAAGTTAAATTGTGGCTTATTTCCCAATTAGAATAGGTAAATTTAAAAATGGGTTCTTAACCAGTGGCGCACCTAGAATTTTCCTCTGAGGGGAGGGGGGTTTGCTTGGGCACCGAAAGTTTTTTGTATTATTTGTGAAAGACAAGTTACATTTTCCTACCTTCTTTTATATATATTTCTATATGCTCTGGGTGGGATTTTAACCCCCAAACCTCCCCCCTTCGGTGTGCCACTGTTCCTAACCTAATCCAAACAATATTATTTTAATTAAACCAACCTAAATATTAAATAAAAACCTAAAAGTTTCTTTGAGATAACAGAAACGTGATTTCACCGTGATTGCACGCGCAGTGAGGAATTCCCTCACTTGAAGAGGGATGTCTCTTCTTTCAACTATCACACAGCACACTGACCGCCTGAAATATTCTATAACTTTTTCATATCCTCTCATGAACCATGCTAAAGGCATTCCTGGGTGCTTAAGGTTATCGTATTAGTTTACACAATTTCATTGCTTATAAACAAATATGGTGAGGGATTCCCTCATAGCGCGTGTAATGGCGGGTTAAACAATGTTCCGGACCTTTTTGAGAGGGAGGATAACTCAAATATTATTATTTGACTTATTTTCAAGCAATTTCTGCAAAAAAATTTGAGTCACCTCTCAACGTCCAAATGTACTAATATTTTTACAGATGCGCCCTGGTTTAGAAGCAGAGGTCGTCCACCAACACGTTGGATTGGACTGGTGATTTAAAACGTTGTCATAGGAATTGGATGCAAGAGGCAAAAGTTCGAAACAGATAGAAAATTATGAGGGAGATCTATGTCCGGCAGTGGACAAGCGAAGACTGAATGATTACGATGATGACCGAAAGTGTATATTAGTTTTCGGGACGGCAGAACAAAAAAAAAATACCGAGGGAACTCAATCTCAAATAGGGATATACGCAAATGATGTTATGATTTATTTATTCATCTTTTAGTATAATATTATTAATCATTTTTTCAATGTTCTAACAAGGTTTAATCAATAACTGAACAGGTTATTTTACTAATATTATTATATGTATGTTAATCATCCAGCAATACAGGTTGAGTAATGAGAAACTGTACATACTCCTACCTCGTATAGAGGCCCCTATGGGGAATAACAAATGACCATTAAAAAGTGTCTGCTCCCATTGTTTAATAATATACAGGGCGAATTTCGCATTTTGACAAAAATTTGTATTCGTCATAATTTTTGAACAGTCAGATCGATGTATCTCTTATTTTGGTCAATCGTTACACTATTACCACCTAATCAGCTGATTTATTCAAACTAGAAAAAAATCAGGTCCGGCTTTAAAAAATCAGTTCGTTTGGGTCTTAGAAAAAATTTCACCCTGTATACGCTTTTTGAAAACTCTAATATTAATATTACAGATTAGACAAATAGTCAATTAAAATGGCATATTTATTTTTTTCCCCACATGATTACTTAATTTTTTATAAAAAAATCAAATTTGACTATGAATTAAAAATTGGGTAAAGTGAACCATAGATTTAAAAAAAATTAACTTTTATTACAAAAATTAATTTTTTTTAAACAAATATTTGATTTATGTTACCACCCAATCAACTAATTTATTCAAACTAGAAAAAAATCAGGTCCGGTTTTAAAAAATTAGTTCATTTGGGTCTTAGAAAAAATTTCAACCTGTATACGCTTTTTGAAAACTCTAATATGAATTTTACACAAATCAGACAAATAGACAATTAAAATGGCATATTTATTTTTTCCCCGCACGATTACTTAATTTTTTATTAAAAAATCAAATGGGTACCCCCCGTTAAGATAGGCAAAATGCCCTCACTCTCAGAATTCAATTTTTTAATTTTTTTACGTTCTGTGCAATTAAAAAATGAGATAACGCGAATTTTTAGCTCGCCACCCCCCTTACCCCTCCCCCCACAGCCAAAAAAGTAGATTTTTAGATTTAATTTTTTTTAGTTGGGTTGCAATTGATATTGATTTAAAAATTTCAAAAAATTGACACGTGTAGCTGAGGCTTTTACAAAACATATCTATTTTTTATGGACCCGTAGGTCGAGTGTACATAACCTCAAATTTTTTTTTAACATTTTAAAGCTTATAACTTTTTTTTGGAGGGGGCTGCAGGTCCAATTTTTTTGTATTTTGTGTATTTTATCAAAAGCTATCTCTTTAATTTTTTCAGATTTTTCCGTCAGGTGCGCCATCTTGAAAAATCCGGAAAACTGTTTTTTTAGGGGGTTTTTAGGGATTTTCTCCATTTTGTAGACTGCAACATAGATCAACTCAAGGTTTTGTTAATAGATTATGTATAATTTGAAATAAATGAGTATTTTAGGATTATCAAAAATTGGGCAAAATACCTTTAAACCCCCCAAAAACCATGTTTTTTTAAGTTATGTAAGGGTTTTTGCGGGCTTAATGATATTATCTTTTGAGATCGATACAGCCTGAATATTTTTTTTTTCATTTTTTTTACGTTATATGTGAATAAAAAATAAGACTAATCGCATCTTTAGCACACCACCCCCCCCTCTCTGCCACCATAAAAACGTCAATTTTTCTATTTTTTTTTTGTTTAAAGTTGCAATTAATTTAAATTTTTTATGAGGCGTCTACAAAACATATCTATTTTTTATAGACCCGTGTAGGTCGAGTGTACAGTACATACATATAACCTCAAAATTCCTTTTTTATTTTTTAAAACGTATTTTTGACTTCCAATCGATATTTTTTTAAAACGTCCAATGAATATTGTACCGGGTGTCCCAATAAGAATGGCTCTCGGCCATATCTCAGGAACCGTTTATAGTAGAGCTTTGAAATAAAAATTTTTATAACAAAAGTTGCCTCAGGAAAAGCCTGGAAATTATTTTCATAATTGTGGGACCACCGCTAGAGGGCGTAATTGAATATCAAAAATTAAAAAAATCTAAATTTTACAAAATTTTCCTAATGAAGGGGCACTGGAAATCCGATCGTCGTATTCTTCATAAAATTCTACGCATATTTGATTTGACAAGTTTAGGTCTACCTTTGGAAATAAGAGGTGGGGGTGAGTGGGAACCTTGTTATGAAAAACTGGCTGTGAGTCCGGTTCTGCTTAATCAAATTTTGCAAACTTGGTCTTGTTGAAGACAGATCTTTTTCGTCAATGTAAAAGTTCTGATTTCCAACCAACTTACTGAGTAATATGCCAGCTAGAAGGCGTTATTTAATTTTTTTCAGAAATCTAGTGTTCCTTGGAAAATATTAAATACAAACATGCATTTTTAATACCATATTACAAAATTAGACAAAATTAGCAACAGAATAGCGAAAACCGCATGTTAATACCTTTTTTCTATCTCGAGATATCTTACAAAACGTGTAAATTAAAAAACATAACTGTTACTGTCACCGGTAAACGAAATTAATTAAAAGTAGTGTGCTATGGAAACAACAAAGAAACATTTTCCAGCTTTCAACGTATATTAGGTCTTTTCAACGCTTCTCATTTGTTTCGAGCCTCGTTCATATCTCCTATATTAATATTATACACGGATTATACGGCATATGACAGAGGCTCGAAACAAATGAGAAGCGTTGAAAAGCCCTATTACAAAGAAATAAAAACAACTATTTAGTGATGACATAAACGTTCAAATTTTTGCTCATCATTTTCGTTGCAAACATTTACTCTTTCAAGAGTAGATTGAACAGCAGTCTCAATTTCTGCTTTCGATATGCTTTGAATGGCGTTTAGTATTCTCTGGATAATGTATCCTAGAGTAGTGTATGATGGGCAACAATTTGAATATTTAGGTCGTCACTAAGTAGTTCTTTTTGTTCTGTGTTATATTTAATTTTAATAGTATTGTCTCTCTTTATATTGTTGTTTTAATTATTTAAGTATATTTTTATACGTTGACATCTGGAAAATGTTATTTTGTTTTTTTCCACAGCACACTACTTTTCATTAACTTAGCTTACCGGTGATAGTAACAGTTATGTATAAAATTTACACGTTTCTCGAGATATCTTGAGATAGAAAAAAGGTATCGACATGCGGTTTTCGCTATTCTATTGCTAATTTAATCTAATTTTATAAAGTATGATTAAAAATGCATACTTGTATTTAATATTTTCCAAAGAAAACTAGATTTCTGAAAAAAATTAAATAACGCCTCCCAGCTGGCTTATTACTTATTAGGATGGTTCAAAATTATCACGCTTACATTGAAGAAAAAGATCTGTCTTCAACAAGACCCAGTTTTTAAAATTTGATTTAGCAGAACCGGACTTAGAGCTATTTTTTCATAACAAGGTTCCCACTCACCCCCACCTCTTATTTGCAAAGGTAGAGTTAAACTTGTTAAATTAAATATGCGCAGAATTTGATGAAGAATACAATCATCGGATTTCCAGTGCCCCTTCATTAGGAAAATTTTGTAAAATTTTGATTTTTTTATTTTTGATATTCAATTACGCCCTCTAGCGGTGGACCCACAATTATGAAAATAATTTCCAGGCTTTTCCTGAGGCAACTTTTGTTATAAAATTTTTTATTTCAAAGCTCTACTATAAACGGTTCCTGAGATATGGCCGAGAGCCATTCTTATTGGGACACCCGGTACCTACATTACATCTCTCTCTCGCGGACGGCCGCTTCAATACATGCTTAGCGCTCGTTTTTAATTATTAAAAATAATAGTTAGCAATAAAATAATTACAAAAATTTCTTTAGGCTATTGCAGGGGGGCATTAAACTTTGAGTTGGTCACTTTATGACTTTCATAATAATAATTTTTAACCGAGTTATTAAGCCTTGAAAATGACCATTTTCGCGTTTTTCGAATTTGAAATTGCATGTAACTTGACAACAGTCAATTTTATAGAAAAATCACAAGATACCTTTTTTGCTCAGCTTGATCCAGAGAATCTAAAACAAATTTGTCCGAAGTGAATTTTTTTTTTATTTTTTTAATTCGTTTAAAAATGTTTAAACAATTTTCCGATCGCGGTACTGCCTGGCACCTTGTGGATTTGTTATAAGGACCTGTTTTTGAGTAAGTTTGTGCAAAAAAAAATTAATCGGAATAATTTACCTAACGGGACAAGCATACAGCGTGGACTATTTGCATTAGGAGCCAAACGTAGATGGTTTGTAAAATACACAAAAGACAAAAAAAAATTAGCAGCTATCGCCAAAAAAAGTTATACGTACCTATTAAAAAACAAAAAAATGAGGTTATAATATGTACACTCGACCTTCGGGTCCATAAAAATAGACGTTCTGTAACAGCCTCAGTTGTGTTACAGAAGAATATTGAAAATTCAGTGGGTTCAAAGGATTACCAATGTTGAAGTGCTACGACGTTTAAATAAGGAGTTAGAAATTATGAAAAGTATAAAAACTAGAAAACTGGAATATTTGGATCACATTACCAGAGGAGAAAAATATGAGTTGCTGAGAATTATTATGCAAGGAAGGATCCAAGGAAGAAGAGGCATAGGAAGAAGACGCATCTCCTGGCTGAGGAACCTTAGAGAATGGTTTAACTGTAGTTCATTACAACTATTCAGAGCAGCAGCCAACAAAGTGACCATAGCCATTATGATATCCAACCTCCGATAGGAGAGGGAACTTTAAGAAGAAGAACAGCCTCAGCTCTGCGTGTGAGTTTTTGTAATTTATAAATTAATAATTAGGTACTAACTATTCTAAATGCGACATAAGCCACAATTTAAATAAAAAATGATTTTATTAACGTTTCGACGTCCACCACGGACGTCGTTGTCAAAATACAAAATATTAATAAATTAAACAAAAAGGTTGCTTGGTAAAAAACTCTTCTAATAATTTAATTTAATCTGACTTATTTATATAGATCGTCCCAAACCATTTTTTCAGTGCGTCACAGATTATCGAATTCTCTCTATCGCATTACAGATGGAAAATAAAATCATTTTTTAGTTAAATTGTGGCTTATTTCCCATTTAGAATAGTTAATTACAAAAATTCCACAAAGAAATAGCTTCAGAACAACATTTTTAACCTAATTGCAACCCAACTTAAAAAAAAATAAAATCGAAAAATTGACATTCTTGGCTGTGGGGGAGGGGGAATAGGGGAAGTGGGCTAAAATTGCGGTGAGTCCTAATTTTTAAAAATCATATAGAACGCAAAAAAATAAAAAATATATTCAGGCTGTATCGACCTCAAAAAATATCATTAAGCCCGCAAAAACCCTTACATAACTTAACAAAACATGGTTTTTGGGGGGTTTAAAGGTATTTTGCCCAATTTTTGATAATTCTAAAATACTTATTTATTTCAAATTATACATAATCTATTAACAAAACCTTGAGTTGATCTATGTTGCAGTCTATAAAATGGAGAAAATCCCTAAAAACCCCCCGAAAAAACCGTTTTCCGGATTTTTCAAGATGGCGCACCTCACGGAAAAATCTGAAAAAAATCAGAAAGATAGCTTTTGATAAAATACACAAAATGCAGAAAAAATTGGACCTGCAGCCCCCTTCAAAATAAAATTATAGGTTTTAAAAAAGTTAAAAAAAATTTGAGGTTATGTACACTCGACCTAAGGGTCCATAAAAATGGACATGTTTTGTAAAAGCCTCAGTTACACGTGTGAATTTTTTGAAATTTTTAAATCAATTGAAATCCAACTAAAAAAAATTAAATCTAAAAATCTACGTTTTAGGCTGTGGGGGGAGGGGTAAGGGGGGTGGCGAGCTAAAAATCCGCGTTATGTCATTTTTTAATTGCATAGAACGTAAAAAAATTAAAAAGATTGAATTCTGAGAGTGAGGGCATTTTGCCTATCTTAACGGGGGGTACCCTTTGTCAAAATCGCAATTTTACCATAAAAATAAAAATTAAAAACGTTTTTCTTAAAATTAAAAGTTTCACCATTTTTTTTATAACATGTCTAGATCTAAAACTCCCCATAACACTTCTCTTTGGACTCGATAGTTTAACATAGACGTGATCAAATAGATAAGTTTTAAATTTTTTCACTTAATTTTTGCGATTTAACTTTGCAATTCACGAATCTGCACCTTTTATTTTTAAAAATTCATAACTTTTACGAGAACAAGACTGAAAGTCTACAACAATCGTCATAGTCTTCACAATGGTAAGAGATATGTGCAGTAAAAATTTCAGAATTTTTTTTTAAATGGAACGTTGCGTTGTAGCCTGTTAAACCGAGATTTCATCTTTTTTTTTTTCATTTTTAGGTTAAAATTCCGATTTTGACTTTGATTTTTTAATAAAAAATTAAGTAATCGTGTGGGGAAAAAATAAATATGCCATTTTAATTGCCTATTTGTCTAATTTGTAAAATTCATATTAGAGTTTTCAAAAAGCGTATACAGGGTGAAATTTTTTCTAAGACCAAAACGAACTAATTTTTTAAATCCAGGCCTGATTTTTTTCTAGTTTGAATAAATCAGTTGATTGGGTGGTAACATAAATCAAATATTTGTTAAAACAATTAATTTTTGTAATAAAAGTTAATTTTTTAAATCTATGGTTGGCTTTACCAAACTTTTAATTATTATTCATAGTCAAATTTGATTTTTTTTTATAAAAAATTAATTAATCATGTGGGGAAAAATAAATATGCCATTTTAATTGCCTATTTGTCTAATTTGTAAAATTTATATTAGAGTTTTCAAAAAGCGTATACAGGGTGAAATTTTTTCTAAGACCCAAACGAACTAATTTTTTAAAGCCGGACCTGATTTTTTTCTAGTTTGAATAAATCAGTTGATTGGGTGGTAACATAAATCAAATATTTGTTAAAAAAATTAATTTTTGTAATAAAAGTTAATTTTTTTAAATCTATGGTTTACTTTACCAAACTTTTAATTCATAGTCAAATTTGATTTTTTTATAAAAAATTAAGTAATCGTGTGGGAAAAAAAATAAATATGCCATATTAATTGCGTATTTGTCTAATTTGTAAAATTCATATTAGAGTTTTCAAAAAGCGTATACAAGGTGAAATTTTTTCTAAGACCCAAACGAACTAATTTGTTAAAACCGGACCTGATTTTTTTCTAGTTTGAATAAATCAGTTGATTAGGTGATAATAGTGTAACGATTGACCAAAATAAGAGACACCTCAATCTGACAGTTCAAAAATTATGACTAATATAAATTTCTGTCAAAATGCGAAACTCGCCCTGTATATTATTAAACAAGGGGAGCAAACACTTTTTAATGGTCATTTGTTATTCCCATAGGAGCCTCTATACGAGGTAGGAGTATGTACAGTTCCTCATGACTCACCCTGTATAAAAATGTATTTATTTTAAAAATACGTTTTATGCCAAAGCAAATTTATTCTCTCTAGCAACGTACATACTACCTATTATGTAATACATTATGGTACATGGTACCTATAAAGTTGATTAAAAGATGGATATTACAAGCAAAATGATAATTTTAATTTTTAATAGACCTAAAATGCCGCGACCAACGTACAGATATTTATGTGCCTTTCATCGATTACTAAAAGGATTTCGATAAGGTACAGCAGGTAATATTTGTGATATCTATGTTTTACTCACTTCTATGAATTACGATTTTTAATAATAAAATTATTTTTCTAACAGATTATATCAACCCATTATTTTGGGTCGTCTAGTGAGATATTTTGACATGTATTCTAAAAAAACACCACCGATAAATCCTCCTGAAATGTCAAACACCAGCTTCACATCAGATCAACAAAATGTTAACGAAACGTAAATATTCAGTGTGAGGCCTCTAACTTGTTGCATATTCTTCTTTTAGTGGCTTTTAGACGTAGTGTTCATTGTACATATTATTTAACCCTCCGTTACTCGCACACGGTGTATGAGACCGGGCCTCTAAGTAACTGCCTGTAACTCTGATTGTAGTGCATATTTTCAATTGCTGCTGCATATACCTCTTCAGTCATCAGTCAACTGTGTGTGAAGTCCACGTGCAGTGTAAAAAAGAGTATTGTACTTTTATTATTAGGCAAGACCTATTAATTAGTCAGGTAATTAAAAGTAGTAAGTTTTAATTAGTCAGGTAATTTAAGGTCTTTTTCTTATTTTTAATGTTTATATATTTGTTTATTTATATTTAGATATGGATTACGAGAAGGAGAAGCAAAGATTATTAAAATTATTTGAGGAAGTATCTGCTGACGAGGAAACGTATGAAGATGATGATTAACAAAATTACTTTTTGTTAAAGTAATATAATGTTGACACAAACGCATATTTACACAATTATATGATCATATATTCATTAAATAATATAATTGTACACAATTTTGCAAAAAAAAAATTTTTTCAAATATTGCTGACCCATATTTTTGGACCGGGTCTTCTGCACCTTGCGCGAGTATTCGATCACAAAAAGTTGGCGCGAAAAACGGAAGGTTAAATGTCTAGGTCAAACAATGGCTTTTACTTTCAAAGAAATTTAGAAAAGCGGCGACTGGGGAATTTGCATTTTAACAATAATTCATTGGATATTGAGTAATGGCAGATTACTTATGCACGCGACATTGAAGTGTGACAAAAGAATATGAATATATTAACCGAAAAACATGAGATTATACATCTACAGAGGATGACAAATTAGCAACAATTGAATTCTAGGCTAGGAAATAGATTTGTAGTTTTTATAGTAGGTACTTTAGAAATTACAGCTTCAAGAAGAAGAAAGTTAAAATACTAAAATGTACTTTTTTTTTATAAATAATGAAATGTAATCCACAAAAACTATTGTTTGATCTAGATTGTAAAAGCTATATAACAACTAAGTTTAAATTATTTACTTTAAAGCATTGTACATAACGTAAAAGAGCTTTTAATGTTTCCCTGATTTCTGTATTCTTCCTTTTCTTTTATTCTTTTTTAAGTGCTGTAGATTTTTATTTTATCTTTCAACTTCCTTCTATTTCCTGCGATTATTGTGAACTTTATAGACTTGGTTTTGGTTTCTTTGGCTTAACGATTATTTTTTTTTTATTTTTAGTTTTTGCAAGGTAGCTAAATTTCGTGCTATGTATTTATTATTATTTAAAAATAATACGAGAACGTAAAGTAACAATAACTAGTCTCCTTTTAGCTCGATACGCTTGATTCAGCGATGCTCCAACTTCTTTAACCCGTCTGAAAATGCGACGTATGGAAGAAATCGAGTGTTGAAATAACTCATTTAATTTTTAATCAACAAAGAGCATGCAATTAAGCTAACTTCAATCGATTGCCATATTTGGTCAAGGTATCAACGCTTTCGAGGGTATTTTCCAAACCAAAAATTATTACAATTTATATATTATTATATATTATTTTAAATAATTTTAAGCCAAAATTATGCTCTAGTCCATTGAAATGTTACATTTGGAGTTGCATTTCTTAGAGGAGTCAATTTTATTTTTTTTAATGTGTAGGGGGGTTCAGTAGAAGCTTAAGTTCAAGTTTTTGGGGTCGCCACCCTTGTCCTCCGGCCGCCATATTAGAAAAAGGGGTGCAAAGGGCTTTCGCACTGTATCTCCTAAACTAGCAATCCTACAGAAAATTGAATTATACATAAAATGTAGCAAATTAAATTTTCTACAATTTTATATCTATTACTTTTTATCGTCAAGTGACCAACAAAAAGTTATAAACAAAAATAATAGAAAATTTTGTAAGAAGTTTCCTTTTGGAGGTTATAACTTTTTTACGTTCATTTCACAATAACATCACAATTTTATTTTTTTAATGTGTAGGGGGGTTCAGTAGAAGCTTAAGTTCAAGTTTTTGGGGTTACCACCCTTGTTCCCCGGCCGCCATATTGGAAAGAGGGGTGCAAAGGGCTTTCGCACTGTATCTCCTAAAATAGCAATCCTACAGAAAATTTAATTGCATATAAAATGTAGCAAATTAAATTTTCTACAATTTTATATCTACCTATTACTTTTTATCGTCAAGTGACCAACAAAAAAGTTATAAACAAAAATAAGAGAAAATTTTGTAAGAAGTTTCCTTTTGGAGGTTATAACTTTTTCCGTTTATTTCACAATAAAATAACATCAGTGATTTTGTAGAGTATTTTTCAATTAATAATTTTCACTATAAAGTTGTCTAATTTTATTTACTATTTAGGTTTTACAGCGCTCCAAACTTGACCAAATTCTCGAATTCTCATAGGAATACAATAAAAACAATATTTTTCTATCCATATATTAGGCCAGCGGCATCAACCGTTATGCCGACCATGAAAATCAAATTTAAGGTGAATGACCAATTTTGGTTTATTTTTATGGTTTTGAGGTAGCTGAATCCGAATATGCAGTTTATTTTTATCTAGAGTTGGTGGAACGATGTTTAAAAATCACATTTTATAAAAAAATGCCAAAAATCAATTTTGATGATTTTTCAAATTTACCCCGCTGTATCTTTGGTCACTGTAAATATTTCCTTGTAAATATTTTACTGTGTTATCTCTGAAGTATGTAGATAACAATAAAATTTGTCCAAAATGTTTAAACACATTATAAAAGGAGTTGTTAATTTTTAAACATTTTGTCATCATATTTCGTTAGTTTCATGTTTACTTAAAAAAGTTGAGTGACAAACTTTTTAGTTTATAATTTTAACCAACACAACAATAAAATATAATTCATGAAGAAGTTTTTTGGAAAATTTTAAGTCCAAATATACAATAGAAAAAAAGTTATGTTACCTACTTCTTAGACAAGCTGCACACCCCAAAAAACGCTTAAATCTTGAGATTCTGACCACGATGTGGTGAATGGCTAATTTTGATCATACTTTATGATTTTGATATCAAAAATTGTTTTTGCTCTTCTTAAGAATTTTGCATTTTGCGGTTGCGTAATTCTTCTTCTGAACCGGCGAATTTGTCCTCAAACAACTTCTTGGGCCTTTTCTATATACCTATGCTTAGGGTTATAAGTTTTATAGTGGGGAGAAAGGTAAAAACAGATTAATAATAGCATAGGAATGTTAAAATCATAATAAATTGTATGAATAATATATATATATATATATATATATATATATATATATATATATATATATATATAAAGAAGTTTGGTATTATTGACTGATAATATGTAGACTTTAGTTTTTTATTGAGGTTGCAGTCATTTATTTCTAAGGGGCAGGGTAAGAGGAACTCTGTGTTATAATCAAGCTTTCGCAAAATTTATTTGCTTCGTCAGGATTAGCTAAAATTATTATATAGTTATAAATAAATACAACGAAATGAAAGAACATTGCATAAAAATTAGTACAAAAACTTACAACGTGAGGTTTGTTCCTTAATTTGACATTTTTACAAAACATAAAATATCTAAAAAAATCTTTATCCTAATGGTTTTCAATATATATATATATATATATATATATATATATATATATATATATATATATATATATATATATATATATATATATATATATATATATATATATTTTCATTTGATATATATATATATATATATATATATATATATATATATATATAGATAGAAAAGTAAGCCTAACTTTTGTTTTTATTGTATCCCTATGAGCATTCGAGAATCTGGTCAAGTTTGGAGCGCTGTAAAACCTATATAAATAAATAGAATTACACAACTTTATAGTGGAAATTGTTCGCTGAAAAACCCTTTACAAAATTGCTATAATGTTATTTTATTTTAAAATGAACTGAAAAAAAGTTATAACCTCCAAAAGGAAACTTATTAAAAAATTTTTCCATATTTTTGTTTATATCTTTTTCGTTGGTCACTTGACGAAAAAATTTATAGAAATAAAATTGTAGAAAATTTAATTTGCTACATTTTTTGTTTAATTGGATTTTCCGTAGGTTTGGTAGTTTACGAGATATAGCGCGAAACCCCTTTGCACTCCATTTCCAAGATGGCGGCCGGGGGACAAGGGTGGCGACCCCAAAAACTTGAACTTAAGCTTCCACTGATCCCCCTAGACAATAAAGAAATAAAATTGACTCCTTTAACAAATGCAAGGTATGGCTTAAAAAATGTAACATTTTAATGGACTACTCTCTTTACCAGATATGTGTAATACATGGCACGGAAATGACTAACTGTTAAAAAATAACAATACAAGAGTTTTGGAAAATACCTTTATGATTCTGTATTAGATGGTGATGGTGTGCTTATAAATATGTTATCTTTTTAAGTATACTTCAACCGCTGCTCCTCAAGCGTCTACTCACATATTATTCACCCCAAGGAGAACCAGTAAGCATCGAGGAAGCTTACTACTACGCCACTGGCATTGTCCTATGCTCTCTGCTCTCCGTGCTGTTAGTCCACCCGTACATGCTCGGAGTAATCCATATAGGCATGAAAATGAGAATAGCATGTTGCTCTCTTATCTACAGAAAAGCGCTGAGGCTAAGCAAGACAGCTCTTGGAGAAACCACTGCTGGGCAAATTGTAAATCTGTTGTCCAACGATGTTAACAGATTCGATTTGGCGGTTATTTTTGCTCACCAGTTGTGGTTAGCTCCTCTGGAAACTGTGATTTGTACTTACTTTATGTACTTGGAGATTGGAGTTTCCGCTATAATTGGTGTGGCCATTCTTGCTGCATCGGTGCCATTGCAAAGTAAGTATTTCATAAAGATATTAAGTTATTTAAAGTTGACATCAATATAGATAGATGTAGGTTACTTTCAAGCCATACAGATCTATAGTACTTTCCTATTTTCTTCTGTCCGTTGTTTGCCTGTTTCAATTTTTTATTTTTTCTCTTCAACATCTTGCATAGTCGCTTCTAATTCGTCTACTGTTTTTTATTTTTTCTGTTGATGTTTTTAATGCTACTAGATAATTTGAGATGTAACCTCCCTTAAAATGAAAATCATGTTTTTCCAGAAAGTACCCTGCACAAACCTTATGGAAATTAGGTCCCAGTGGATTTCGTTCATACTTTGGGAAAATAGTCTTTGAAGCATCCTAATAAAAAGTTCTCATGGGCACAACTCAATCGTATAAACGATTTTAAAGATATGGAGGCACAAACTCGGAAAATTATAAGATTTACTGGGTATTCCAATTCCCTGAGTTACTGGTTATCTGGCAACATATAGAAGTTTGGATCAAGGAAGAGTACTAGTAGTCTAGGATTTTTTCCTGGCTATCCAATGGCGACCTTTACTTTGACCTTGACCTTCAACGGACGTCATATTCTAGAGTTTCTAGGTTTTTCGCCATTAAATTTATATAAACAGATTACTCATGGGTTTTTGGGATCGCTTAACACGAATATGCCATCAGAATTGACCTCCGGAGGACGTGGTGGCCAGGGCCACTGCAAGGAACGTCATCTTCTAGAGTTTCGATGGTTTTCGGCATTTAATTGATGCAAATGAATTACTGGAGGGTTTTGTGAGGTCGCTAAAGATGAATATGCCACCAGAACCGACTCCCTGAGCACCCGGTTTCCAAGGTCAATGAAAGGGGCTTCTGGAGTTTCGAGGGTCTTTGGTACTACATTAATGCAAACGGATTAGTTATAGGTTTTTGGGGTTGCTGAACACGAATACGTGATCAGCACAGACACAATAGCAGCTGGTGCCTAAGAAAGGTTATCTTCTGGAGTTTCGGAGACATCAAATGGAGGAATCAAATGGATTCATTTTAGGTGTTTAACTCCAGAAGATAACCTGTCTAAGGCACCAGGTGCTCCTGTGTCTGTGCTGATCACGCATTCGTGTTCAGCAACCCCAAAAACCTATAACTAATCCGTTTGCATTAATGCAGCACCAAAAACTCACGAAACTCCAAGAGCGCCTTTTATTGACCTTGGCAACCAGGTGCTCCGTGAGTCGGTTCTGGTGGCATATTCGTGTTTAGCGACCTCAAAAAACCCTCCAGTAATTCATTTGCATCAATTAAATGCCGAAAAACATCGAAAATCTAGAATCTAGAAGATGACGTCCCTTGCAGTAGCCCTGGTCACCACGTTCTCCGGAGGTCAATTCTGATGGCATATTCGTGTTAAGCGATCCCAAAAACCCATGAGTAATCTGTTTATATCAATTTAATGGCGAAAAACCTAGAAACTCTAGAATATGACGTCCATTGAAGGTCAAGGTCAAAGTAAAGGTCGCCATTGGATAGCCAGGAAAAAATCCTAGACTACCAGTACTTTTTCTTGATCGAAACTTCTACATGTTGCCAGATATCCAGTAACTCAGGGAATGGGAATACCCGGTAAATCTTATAATTTTCCGAGTTTGTGCCTCTAGATCTTGAAAATGCTTCATACAATTGAGTTGTGCCCATGAGAACTTTGTTATCAGCATGCTTCAAAGAGTATTTTCCCCAAGTATGAACGAAATCCACTGGGACCTAATTTCCATAAGGTTTGTGCGGGGTACTTTATTTATTTTATTCGATATAATCTCCGTTTAGCTCAGTATAATGATTCCAGCGATTTTCCAACTTCTTTAAGCCGTACAAAGAATACTGGAATAACCTGGAAGGTTTTCAGAATATATGTTTGTCTAGTCAATTACTCCTTAGTTCGAGCTGAATGTTTTATTTACGAGACGTCTATTCAGATTTGAATGCCCTTGTATTCTCAATATTTCTATACGGGGCAGAGACTTAGGCTCTTCGCGCAAGGGAGCGCCAACAATTGATGCCTTTGAGATGTGGTGTTGAGATGTGATGCCACCTGCGCATACCTTGGACAGCTCATCGGACAAACGTTTCCATGCTAAACCAACTCGAGATTTAAAAAAGGCTGTCCACAATAAAGAATTCTGCAATTCTTTGGTCACGTGGTTCGCAGAGGTGACGATCGTTTGGAGTGATTAATTGTTTCTGAAAACGTTCCGGGGAGAATATCAAGAGGACGATCACCAACTAGATGGTCCGACCAAATAAAGAATTCAGCTGGAAACTCATTTTGCAAAGCTCTTAGAGCAGCTGAAGATAGAGACCGACGGAAAAAAATTGTTAATAATATTGGAAGAAATCACGATCCTCAGTAATGGGGAATCGACAAGAGATAGGGATGCAGATTTGGGAACACATAATAATCGGAGGGACCAAATCAGGAGAATAAGCCGCATGAGAAAGCGTTTCGAAGTCCAACTCATGAATTTTTGCCATTGTCATAACTCTCTTATGAGTCGGTTCATTATCTTGGACAAACAATACTTTTTTCTTCTGCATATGGGGCCACTGGGTTCCTGCTTCAGTTTGTTCAATAGCGCACAATAATATTGGCTATTGATAGTTTTACCTTTTTCAAATTATGCCTTTGCTATCCAATAATTTGCTGGCTTCAGTCTATTGCCGTGCGTTCATTCTGTTTTCTTTTGTGTATCTATGTTTCCGGTGGATCCAGGTTTCATCAACGGTTATCAATCGATACCAAATATTTGACGGGTAGCGCTTCATAAGGTACAAATACTGCAAGGACGGAAAGGGAAATAATGGCCAAAATAAGAAGAATTGCTAAGGAAGAGAAAATCCAAGGAAATGGCACAAAAACAGGATACCAAAGACTGACAATAAACAATGAATTATGGAAATGAAATAAAGAAAAGGAGCAGCTGGAAAGAATAGAGGAAGACATTGCAAAAAACTAGAATTGAATGCAGTATTAGGAGACCCAACAGAAATGACCCGGCAAAGAAAACGGAAACAAGAGTCGAAAAATAATAAACGAGATAATGGCAATAAAGAAGAACTAGTTGAAATAGCGACGTGGAATATAAGAGGATCATTCCAGGAAGGAAAACTGAAGCATCTAGTAAACGAAGCCAAAAAATATAAATTTGATCTTGTGGCAACAAGAGACTAAGAAACTGGGACAGGGCAGTTAGGAAATAGTAGGCTATATACAAAGTGGAGGCTGTTAAAGGGCTTCCATTTCCTCCAATCCTTCTCCCTTCTCCTCAATTCGTTTTTCAACGTACAAACAGTCCAATATCCGTGTTTTTCTGCCATAATTTATTAAATCGTAAACAAAAACACCATATACAAACTTCACGAATAGTCAAAACGTTGACCCCCAACTATAATAGCGCCGCCAAGCGGGAGCAACGGCGTACATAGCTGTCATTGTGTCGGTAGGCCGTACAGTACGTGGTTCATCCAAGTTGCCATTCCTTAGAACAACATTGAAAGCCATTGTGATGTCTTTGCTACAAAATACCCTTTTCATTTTGTTATCAAAACCCTGAATAAGATTTACTTTTTAATTTTTAGTTTATTTGGGGAAGAAAATATCCTTCTATCGTCTTAGAACCGCTTTAAGAACGGATGAAAGAGTCAGACTGATGAACGAAATTTTGTCAGGCATACAAGTAATTAAAATGTATGCATGGGAGACACCATTTGCCCAGTTGGTAGCTACAGCCAGAAGGTAAGGATATTTATTAAAATTTTGAGGTAACGTATCACACTAAGCCTAAAATAAAAGGGTGTTAAGTGACCACTGTACTGTTGTAATCTGCATCTTCGAATATAAAGTTAGGTTCTAGTTATGTTCTCAGGACATCTCAAACCGTCTCGGTAATAAAAATTGATTTCTCCAGCTAGTGATTTGAAAATCATATAAATTATGGGATAACTAGCTTCAACAGGAATGAGGAAGAGGTGGTCCACGGGTCCACCGTGGAGGTGCACGCCTCCACAATCTTCGGCCTTGATGCCGATGGACTTTTTTGTGGATACCTACAAATTATAGTGTTACCCTATCGATTATTCCAGAAGATGGACCAGGTGATAACAGATGAAAAGAGGTGATCTGTTTTACTTAACCACTACATACTTGACTTATTATGGTAGGGGAGCCCAAGCGGGGATTTTTGCAGTTACTCGAGCGCGTCGTTGATAATATGGGGAGAAACCTGGTACCCTGCAGATGTACCTCTACCATATATTGGCTCTTAACACAGGGGAGTTCGTTAAGGGGGCCCGAAAAAAAAATCTATTCTTAAAAAAACTCGAAATTGTCAGATTAGGATAAGACAAGTTAAGTACATGCAAAAGAGAGATATTTAAAAAATCTAACGATTTGAACCGGGCGTAAGGAAATGGGTGAGTCCCAAAGTTTCACAAGATAAAAGCGTCATTTCGAAGCGAAATGAATGACAGATCGAATAACTAAAAAATATGTGCTCAATATTTTTTAAAAATCTATCGAATGATACCAAACACGACTTCCCACGGAGAGGGGTGGGGGATAAATTTAATATTTTAAATACGAATCCCGCGATATATCACTAAATGAACATCAGGTCGAAAAACTGTAAAATACACTTATTCAATATTTTTGAAAAATCTATCGAATGACACCAAACACGAACCCCCACGAAGAGGGGTAGGGGGGTTACTTTAAAATCTTAAATAGGAGCCTCCATTTTTATTGCAGATCTGGATTCCTTACGTAAAAATAAGTAACTTTTATTTGAAACATTTTTTCGAATTATGGATAGATGGCGTTATAATCGGAAAAAACGATTGTTGGAAATGGAAAATTAAATTAAAAAATGGCAAGCGCCCACTAAAATGGAAAACTTTACTTAACTTTTTTTGGTTTTAGGACCTACTCTTCATAACCCAATAGGTCCCCATAACGCTCGAGTGACTGCACATTTAGCATACCTACCATTAGAAAAGCTTACAAATTAGGAAATCTTTAAATATTTTAAAGTTTAGAAGAGATAGGTATATGCTTTCGACAGTGTTGAACATGGACAGTGCAAAGTTCTTTGATTAAGAGCAGAATTGACCACAGAACACAGACCTAATAGCAAATATATACACATAAGGAAGTCAAACCACAATTATTAAAGTATACGAAGGAACACAATCAATTCAAATAAATAGAGGCGTAAGACAGGGTGACACAATATCACCGAAACTTTTCAATCAGGCTTTGGAAGATATTTTGAAAAGACTAGAATGGGAAGAAAAACGTATAAAAATTTGTGGACAACGCCTGAACCACCTAAGGTATGCTGATGACATCGTATTGATAACCGATAAAAAGAAGAATTGTTTGAAATGATGAAAGAACTGGATATATAAGTTGGAAAGATCGGGCTTAATATGAATTACAGCAAGACCAAAATTATAACAAATACTGATGAGGATCGGACAAGATGAAATAGAACAACTTCACGATTATACAATACGGGTATACTTCACGATTATGCTTCACGATTAAGTGTATGTAGTTATATATCTGGGTTAAATTATAAAACTTAACAAGGAAAACCAAACAGCAGAGATCAAAAGACGAGTTAGAGTTAGACCGGTGAGACTGACATGGGCGGCATTTGGCAAACTAAGCTACATCCTTAAAAAGAAAATACACATATCTACAACATCTTAAGACCAAGGTATACAATCAATGCGTAGGTACTCCCTGTTCTCACTTATGGTTCCCAAACTTGGACGTTTGCAAAAGCAAACATGGACAAAATCCTAAAATCGCAAAGGGCAATAGAAAGACAAATGTTGCACATAAGACTAATGGATAAATAGACGAACGAGTGGATAAGAGAGAAAACAAAAGTGAGGGATGTTATAGATTATAGAAGAAATTGCAAAATTGAAATGGAGATTTACCGGACACAATATAAGGCAAAAACATGACCGATGGAACAAAATTATTATAAATTGGAGACCTTGGGAATATAGACGAGACAGAGGAATGCCCTAAAGGAGATGGGCAGATGATATCAAGAAGCACGTGGGCTCTAGGTGGATGACTGTAGTGACAGACAGAGAAGAATGGAAAAGGATTGGGGAGGCCTATGTCCAAAGATGGACCGAAGAAGGCTAATTAGATAGATAGATGGGTATAGAAAATTTCAATATACATGTATAAACATTTTCAATTTCTCTGCAACACGAAAATGCAGCAGCTGCATAATACTCTGGTTAAATCGGAGAGTGCAGGAAGAATTTATACCGGTTTCGGAGGTCTTTTCCCCCTCATCAGTAGTCCCGTATCCTCTTCTCTCCAACTTATCCACGTATCATACTTAGGGCCTTTCCGAATTGCAAAGAAAGAAATGTCATGAATGAACTAGAGCCATCTACCGAAAAACAAAATAAGTTATCAATCGAAGTAGCACAGGAAACGACAATAAATATCCTCTCCATACCACCAGATTGACAACAGGTGGAATACTTTCTTTGGCTACGCCTCCTGAGATTTTCAAAATTTATAAATCAAACAGGATGCCGAGGAAATTAGGAGTGTAACCAAAGAAAGTATTTCACCTGTTTTCAATCTGGTGGTATGGAGACGATATTTATTGTCGTTTTCTGTGCTGCTTCGATTGATAACTTACTTTGTTTTTCGGTAGATGGCTCTAGTTCATCCGTGACATTTCTTTCTTTGCAATTCGGAAAGGCCCAAAGTATGATACGTGGATAAGTCGGAGAGAAGAGGATATAGGACTACTGATGAGGGGGAAAAGACCTCCGAAACCGGTATAGACTTTTCCTGCACTATCCGATTTAACCAGAGTATTATGCATCTGCTGCATTTTCGTGTTGCAAAGAAATTGAAAATGTTTATACATGTTTAATTCATTTACTCTTTTTACTCTGGACTAATTAGCAAAATTCATGGAAAAGTTATTTACCAGCAATTTTATTGCTGGAATCGAATTATAAAATCCTATATATTAATAATATAGGTATGCAAAGTCCGCAGATAGTGTGCTACTTTTTTTAAAAACAAAATGGCGCCGACAAATCGTATTTTTTTCAATTATTGCTCTATAACTCCGAAGATTTTAAATTTACAACAAAAACACTCAAATAAAAATTCACCGCAATTAAATTCTGCATAGAGATATGTTTTTCACGATTTGCTCCGACGAAAATTTTCCTCGGAAAATGCGGGTTTTCCTAACAAAAACTATAATTTTCAAATAAAGTTTTAGGTAAGTAATTATTAATCAATAATTAAATAACTTAGTGACATCAAAGATTTCTTGGTATAGATTTTAATTCCAGAAGCCGGTGAAAATTAAACGAATATTTTAGCAACAATTCAATTGTTAATTAACAATTTACGATCGCAATAATAACCAAAATAATCATGATACATTGATCAAACTTATAAAGATTATAAAGATGAGATGCTTGTTTAATATTTTATCGACAAAATATAAATTTTTCTTTTTTTGCATAATCTTTAAATTTTGAAAAAAAAAATAGTTATAATACGTTGGTCTAATTAGTAAAGTACAAAGAAAGGTTATTTACCAGCAATTTTATTGCTTTAATCGAATTATAAGATCCTATATATTATTAATATAGGTATGCAAAGTCCACAGATAGTGTGCTACTTTTTTTATAAACAAAATGGCGCCGACAAATCGTATTTCTTTCAATTATTGCTCTATAACTCCGAAGATTTTAACTTTACACCAAAAATACTCAAATAAAAATTCACCCCAATTTAATTCTACATAGAGGCATGTTTTTCCCGATTTACTCCGACAAAAATTTTCCTCGGAAAATGTGGGTTTTCCCAACAAAATCTCGAATTTTCAAATAAATTTTTTGGGCCAGTAATTATTTATCAATAATTATATAGCTTGGTGAAATAAAAGCTTTCTCGGGATAGATTATAAATTCAGAAGCCGGTTAAAATGAAATGAATATTTTAGCAACAATTCAATTGTTAATTAACAATTTACAGTCGCAATAACAATCAAAATAATCATGAGACATTGATCAAACTTAGAAACATTATAAAGGTGTGATGCCTATTTAATATTTTGTCGACAAAATATAAATTTTTCATTTTGTTGCATAATCTTTAAATGTTTTAAAAAAATTGTTATAAATAAATTAACATTTCTTAGAAATTGTTTATTATATTCTAATTTTAAAAAATACTTAAAATGCGTATTTCATATGTCTTGAAAATGAATGCTTTAAAAAAATTTTCCAACCATTTGCAAAAAAGTTAGGAAACAGCAAAATAAATATACGATATCTCCATTGTTTATAATTTGTTTTAATTGTTTCAAAGCTTAAAAGTGAGTCTATGGTACAATCTAATTACTCACAAAGAATGTCAAAAATTAGTGCAATGGTTATATTTTAATCAAAGATTAAAAATACTTTTTTTTGTAATTTTTAGCGCGAAAGTAGGCTTGATACAGAGCCGGAGATAAAATGTTCACTCAAAACGACTGACACGCTTAAACTCGCGCGAGTTGTGTATGTGGGCGGGTAGCTACGGTACTGTATTATTCTACTTTCGCGCGTATAAATTACAAAAAAATATATTTATAATCTTTAATTAAAATATAACCATTAAGCTGATAATCGATATTGTTTTATAAATAATTAGCTTGTACTTTAAACTCACTTCTACGCTTTGAAAGAATTAAAAAAAATTATTAACACCGTAGTAATCGTATGTTTATTTTGCTGTTTCATAACTTTTTTGCAAATGGTTGCAAAAAAGTTTTAAAGCATTCATTTTCAAGATATTTGAAATGCGCATTTTAGCTAATTTTTAAAATTATAATATAATAAAAACTTTCTGAGAAACGTTAATTTGTTTATAACTATTTTTTTAAAACATTTAAAGATTATGCAAAAAAATAAAAAATTTATATTTTGTCGACAAAATGTTAAATAGGCATCTCATCTTTATAAGATTTCAAAGTTTGATCAGTGTATCATAATTATTTTGGTTATTATTGCGACCGTAATTTATTAATTAATAATTGAATTGTTGCTAAAATATTCGTTTAATTTTCACCAGCTTCTGGAACTATAATTTAAACCAAGAAGGCTTTTAAGTCACCAAATTATTTAATTATTGGTAAATAATTACTTCTAAAACTTTATTTGAAAATTAAAGATTTTGATGGGAAAACCCGCATTTTCCGAGAAAAATTTTCGTCGGAGCAGATCGGGAAAAACACGTCTCTATGCAGAATTTAATTACGGTGAATTTTTATTTGACTGTTTTTGTTGTAAAGTTAAAATCTTCGGAGTTCTAGAGCAATATGTGAAAAAAACACGATTTTCGGGCGCCATTTTGTTTATAAAAAAAGTAGCACACTATCTGAGGACTTTGCATACCTATATTATTAATATATAGGATCTTATAATTCGATTCCAGCAATAAAATTGCTGGTAAATAACTTTTCCCAAAAATGGCCTATTCTCCGATAATCAGCCCAGACTATTTGTAGGAGTATTAAGAAATCTTTCTTATTGGAACTTACCACGCTGAGCAGATGAGTTGTGAATTATTTAAAATTTTCTCATCCTAATTTCCTCGGCATCCTGTTTGATTTATAAATTTTGAAAATCTCAGGAGGTGTAACCAAAGAAAGTATTCCACCTGCTGTCAATCTGGTGGTATGAAGACGATATTTACTGTCGTTTTCTGTGCTACTTCGATTGATAACTTACTTTGTTCAATATACATATTTGAAAAGCTAAGTAAATAATCCGCAAGACAGACTAATAAAATACAGGGTGTTCAATTTGAAAAAGTTCATTATTACAGCTTGAATACATTAAGATATTTTATTCTTTTTTAGGCATGAAATCAAGTCACTCCGAGCTACTGCCTTTATGCGAGGCATATTTCTTTCATTTATAATGTACAGTACAAGAATATCACTATTCGTCAGCATCTTAGCATACGTCCTCTCCGGATATGACATCTCCGCCGAAAAAGTCTTCGTCATTACATCATTCTACAGCGTCCTTCGACAATCTCTGACGGTGTTCTTCCCTCAAGGTATCGCGCAGGTCGCAGAAGTTAGAATATCTATCCAAAGACTGAACAAATTCATGCAATTTGAAGAGATAGATATGGTCAGAGAAAAGTTTGGACGATGTTCTATGAGCAGTAGTAAAAGTTTGGATTTATCCAAATCTGGGAATGGAGTTGAGAAATCTGAGAGGAAAGGGGAGCTGGGAGTCTTTTTAAACAATGCTACTGCCAAGTGGAGTGAAATGTCTGTGGATAATACTTTAACAGGTATTACTATAAAGGTAATGTATATGAGGTTATAGTTTTATATTAGTTTTACATAATAATTTTACACCCCAGTATAAGTTCGCCATTTTCGTCCTATTCTGCCCGTCTCCTCTGAGGTCTCTATTTATCATCTTCTTCTACGGCACTACAGCCCAAAGTGAGCCTTGGCTTCCTTTATTTTTTGCCTCTACCCTTGCTTGTCTGTGGCTGCTCTTCTCCATACACGGACTTCTAAAAGGGCTTGTGCGTCTCTGTTTACTGTGTCTTCCCAGCGCTTTCTTGGCTTTCCAACCGGCCTCTTTCCCTGCATTCTAGCATTCAGTGCTATTTTGGTAGCCTATCCTCTCCCATTCTTATCACATGTCGGGCCCATCCATTTTTTACTATTTTTTGTTATTTAACCATTTTTCTCCATTTTAGGTTTACCCCAGTCAACTATTAGGAGTAATAGGTCCAGTTGGAAGCGGAAAAAGTTCTTTACTTCACGTGATATTGCAAGAGTTGAAACTAGTTTATGGATCTGTTACTGTCAATGGTACCGTTAGTTATGCATCGCAGGAGCCGTGGTTATTTGCAGGCAGCGTTAGACAAAATATATTATTTGGACAGCCTATGGACAAATTAAGATACAAGACTGTGGTTAAAAAGTGTGCTTTAGAAAGGGATTTTAGACTTTTGCCTTATGGAGACAAGACTATTGTTGGAGATAGAGGTGTATCCCTCAGTGGTACGTATACAGTTGGTTTTGCATTTATCTAAACATTCTGACACAACAATTTTATTGAACAAAATTATTTTGGACGAAAGTCTATATTCTAACTACCTTGATGGTTGAATAATGAATGCTGAATAATGAATGATCTCTTTCTTTACTTGTTACGTATCTATAATCAATCCCAATTGTTTATTATGATTTTTGACACGATTCGACCTAATGAAATAATTATATCAAAGTAGCTGACTAAGGTGTTCTTGAAACCAGTGCACTATATTGGGAAATCTGTGTCACCTAGTTATTTACAACAACAGGCAATGTTTGTTTTAAGATATTTAAAAATTAAATGAATATGAGTGGCTTTTATTTTGGAATGATAATATAAATCCTGTACATCCCCTACCCTTACAAGAAAAATTTTCTGAGAGATGTACCTTATTTTCTCTGCCTTTCCGACAAAGAAGAAAATTTTTCTAAACAACGTCACCAACTCATTACTGTGTTAAAGATTTATCCAAATATATACAAATATAAAATACAAATATAATATATACAAATATACAACTTATTACCCTATAAAAAAAAATTAGTCCTCAAACATTGTCTATTCTTACTTATTACTTCCTTATACCTATCTCGCGAAATTCTACACTCAGAAATTGTAATGTATATTTTACCTTTTCCCTACTTAAAATAAAATTATAACTTTAATTCTTACATTTGAACTTACTTTTTAATTATACTTCTTTCACTTTTAAAATAATTATTTGATTTTCAGACCTTTTACATATTCTTCAATTAAAAAAAAATTTCTCCATTTTCTTCCTCTTCTTCTTGACTGGTACTTTACTAATACATATTTTCATTTCCTTTATACTTAGTACTTTCTTCATAGTGTACTATTAAACATATTTCTTCTTCTTCATATTTCTTCATTAAACTCGTATTTACTTCACATATTCTTCCTTTTCTAACCTTTACCTACTCGGCGGGTTTTTCGCAGCTTTCAATCCTTGTATTTGCTTCCGGTCCTTTCTCCACGTCCTTAGTCGTGGGAAGGTTTGTTCCAAAAAGACAAAATGGATAGTTGTGCGCTTAAAAAAATCTTCTACATTTTGCATCCCTAAATTCCTGTCTGATCCGAACTGCTCAGTCTTGATGAGAGTCGGTTAGCTTCAAAACATGAAATGAGCATGCTAAAATTTTCTGATGTTCATTTGTACCTTTTTTCTTGACAAAAGTTGGTTTTTTATTGTTTATATTGTTAATTAACTTTGCTTCTAATATATTAAAAAAAAATCAATTGTCTACTTAACTCATCATAAAATATTTAAAAAAATCATATTTATACTAAAATTCAACCGATATTAAAAACTTGAAATCAAAAATCTTATTGTCGGTATCAAAACTTCAACATTCAATAAAAATTCGAAAGAAAGTGTTAATAAAAATAGACTATATTTTATTAAAAAAAATCACGAAAAAATATATTTACCTATCAATATTCTATCTAGCTAGGACTATTCTTTTTCAAACCTATCTATCTATCTAAGGTTATTTTTCTTAGCTATGGTTATTTTTCTTATCTAGGATATTTTTCCTATGTAGGTTCTTTTTCTTATCTAGGTTATTTTCCTATCTAGTTTATTTTCTTAGCTAGGTTATTTTCAGGTTTTTTATTTCTTTTATCTTTTATATGGTGATCCAAGACCTGGGAAATACATAAGAATAGATTATATGCTTACAATCCGAGAACACAGTGAGTGACAAGTGGAACGGGAACAATGTTGATAACGAACATTTTTAATTTTTTGTACTTAATTATTATTTATAGAAAAAAATGTACATATTGTATTTATTAGAACGCAGTAAGCAATTGGTGGTATTATTAGAAAATTTTCTTCCTTTTCCGTAGTCAGAAAATTTTCGGAAGGAAAGGAAGATATATTGGGATACACTGCGTCTTAGTAATCATCTTATTAAGACAAATTCTTTAATAATATTCCAAATTCATATTACAAATTCCTATCTGTCGAAAAGATGATGGCCATCGTTTTCTGGGATTCACAAGATGTGATCTACAACGACTACCTCGAGAAGAGCAAAACGGTTACAGGGCTCTATTGTGCCGAATTATTGGGCTGACGTCGAATTGCAGAAAAAACGGCCCAATTTGGCGAAAATAATGCTCTTCCACTATGAAAACGTAACGGCTCACCTCCGCTGTCTCCATAGCCAAATTAGTCGGACTACACTACGAACTACTGCTCAATCCACTGTATTCTCCAGATTTGAGCCCATGCGACTTCTCTTTGTTTGCAAACCTGAAAAGTCACTCGCCGTACAGAAATTTAAGGAGCTCACCAGGAGCTCGCCAGGAGCTCATCGCCGCCACTAAGGCCTACTTGTATCGAGTTAACAGGAGGCTATGTTGAGAGATAAATCACAAATTTTTCAAAGTTTTCGTTTTGCTTTTGTAGGCTAAGTATTTGTCGGACCACCCCAGCATATTTTATTGACCCGATATTTTATTTTATTAAGTCAACTTTTTTACTTATAGGTGGTCAAAGAGCAAGAATCAATCTGGCAAGAGCCGTCTACAAGCAAGCCGACGTTTATTTGCTAGACGATCCTTTATCCGCTGTGGACACTCACGTCGGGAAAGAAATATTTGAACAGTGCATTACGGGTTACTTAAAAAATAAAACTGTGATATTAGTTACTCATCAAATACAGTACTTACAGGAATTGGACAATATATTGTATTTGGAAGATGGCATTCCTAAAACAGGTAATTTTTTTCAACCTATTTTCTATGTATGTATACAGGGTGTTTCATTGGGAAACGGAAATACTTTAATGGTGAATAGAGGTCACCAAGGCGGTTCTAGTTATACTAAATTTTTTGCCCTAACGACTTTTATATCCGAGTTACAGGGTGTTTTATCGATTTTGCTCATTTCTTTCCTAAGCCATAACTTTAGAACCACCCTGTATATTTTTTTAATATTTGGTACACATATCTCTCATTCAAAACCCAAACGACCGACATACTAATCACAAGAAAAATCCAGGTCCGTATTAACAAAAAATTATAAAATATTTGTGACCTTAAGACAACACCCTGTATATTGAAAATTTGAAAATCTGTTTGCATATTTGAAAAGATCACAAAAAACTAAGTCTAATGTTCGCTTCGATTTTTCGGCCAGACAATTTTTTGACTTTAATTTTGAAATTATATTGAATTTTTTTAAGAACTCCACATTAAAAAGCAGGTATTATTAACTTTTAATTATAAATTATTAAATTTATTGAATAAATACTCAGTTTAAAATGAATCAATATTTATTTACCACATTGGAAGGACCCAATTATTAATCACAAGAAAAATCCAGGTCCGGATTAACAAAAAAACATAAAGTAATTGTGACCTTGAAACAACACCCTGTATATTGACATTTTCAAAAATTGTTTTCACATTTAAAAAGACCACAAAAATCCGAGTTTATAGATTCACTTTGATTTTTTGTGCAACAATTTATAACTTTAATTTTGAAATTAAATATATTCAAATTTTTAAGAACCCTGAAATTAATAAGCAGGTTTTTAAAGCACTTTTATTAATAAATCATTCAAGTTAATGAATAAATACTAATTTTAAAAATAATCAGTTATTATTTACAGCAGTAGAAGGACTTCCTAATCACAAGAAAAATCCAGGTCCGTATTAACAACAAAATACAAAGTAATTCTGACCTTGAAAAAACACCCTGTATATTGAAATTTTTAAAATACGTTTGCACACCTGAAGAGAGCACGAAAAACTAAGTTTAATGTCGCACTTTCATTTTTTGTGCAGACATTTTAATGACATTACTTTTGAAATTATATCGAAATTTTTATTATGAGTTCCCAGAGTTCTTAAAAATTTCGACATAATTTCAAAATTAAATTCATTAAATTGTCTGGCCAAAAAATTGAAGTTAACGATTAAACTTAGTTTTTTGTGCTCTTTTCATACCTATGTGCAAACGGATTTTGAAAATTTCAATATACAGGGTGTTGTTTCAAGGTTACAATTACTTTATATTGTTTTGTTAATCCGGACCAGGATTTTTGTTGTGATTTGTAAGTGGGTCATTCGAATGTCGTAAATAAGTATTGATTATTTTTAAAATAAGTATTTATTTAATAACTTTAATAATTTATTCTTAAAAGTGCTTTAAAAATCTGCTTTTTAATTTCAGTGTTCTTAAAATTATCAATATATTTAATTTCAAAATTAAAGTCATTAAATTTCCTTCACGAAAAATTAAAGCAAACCGATAAACTCAGATTTTTGTGGTCTTTTCAAATGTGAAAACAAATTTTGAAAATTTCAATATACAGGGTGTTGTTTCAAGATCACAATTACTTTATTTTTTTTGTTAATCCGGACCTGGATTTTTCTTGTGATTAATAATTATTGGGTCGTTCCAATGTGGTAAATAAGTATTGATTAATTTTAAAACAAGTATTTATTCAATAGCTTTAATAATTTATAATTAAAAGTTAATAATACCTTCTTTTTAAAGAGTTCTTAAAAAATTCAATATAATTTTAAAATTAAAGTCATAAAATTGTCTGGCCGAAAAATTGAAGCGAATGATTAGATTTAGTTTTTTGGGCTCTTTTCAAATATGCAAACAAATTTTCAGAATTTCAATATACAGGGTGTTGTTTTAAGGTCACAATTACTTTATAATTTTTTGTTAATCCGGACCTGGATTTTTCTTGTGATTAGTATGTCGGTCGTTTGGGTTTTGGATGAGACCCATGTGTACCAAATATCAAAAAAATATACAGGGTGGTTCTAAAGTTATGGCTTAGGAAAGAAATTGGCAAAATCGATAAAACACCCTGTAACTCGGTTATAAAAGTCGGTAGGGCAAAAAATGTAGTATATCTAGAACCGCCTCGGTGACCTCTATTCACAATTAAAGTATTTCCGTTTCCCAATGAAAACCCTGTATAATATAAAACTTTATTTATACAAGAATGCTGCAATGATCTATTTAATTTTAATTTCATTTTAGTTTATTTACCCTTTTCTAATACTTATTTTAATTCATGTCCACTAACATTAAAAACAATTAATTTATAGTATATTTATTACAATAAAAATTTATATCTTAGACTCACTCTTTACGATTTAATTTCTCATATTTATGTTGTTGGGAACAAGGAAACCTTTGTTCTCAATGCTAACATTACTTCAAAGGTCATATCATGGGAAGTGGACAGAAACCAATTTACGTCTGTTTTATAGATTTTGAGAAGGCGTTTGATAGGGTCCAACATGATAGGCTATTTGAGTATCTGGAAATGATTGGAATACTTATATGATAAAGACCTGAGACTTTTACAAGATCTATATTGGAATCCAGAAGCTTCTATTCTGGTAGACGGCAAAGAAACAGTCAAAATTTTCATTCAAACAAAGAGTTGTAAGTCAAGGTTGTGTGTTATCCTCAACTTTGTTCTCACTAACGTGTACTCGGAAATAACATTCAACGCAGCCTTGGAAGAGCAATGTGGAGTTCGAATTGGGGAAGAAACTATTAACAACATCAGATATACAGTTGATGCAGCGATCATGGCTGAAAATATAAAATATCTTCAATTCCTTATACCTTGATATACAACATATTAACGAGTACTTGGCCGAGAACTCGACCCAGTCATAATGGCGAGACAGTCACTCGGATCTTGTTCTATTTACTAGGCCGAGTCTTCGACCTCCTACCCTTCAATCGTATACTCGCCAATCCACTCGGAATGTGTAAACAACACTCGCTGTGCAACTGGGCACATTACCACTTCATCAGAGGATACGACTTGTGTTAATCAATGTGATTTGTGATTCTCAAAAACAGCTAACAAATGGAACTCAGATAGGACAATAAAGTTTATTCAGTTGTATGCCACAACCACCATGCTTATGAAATTTCAAACCTCCGGAGTATAAAATTAAACAAAAACGTGATGCAGGTTATGTATCGATTGTGGAAGAAATAAATATTGTTGGTTTTAAAACTCAAGGAAGAAATCGGGGGAACCGAGATTTGGTCTTCTTAAAATCCATTGTCTATAAGTCCAAAGACGCTTATCTGCTGCTCATGATATATCCGTCAAATCTTGTATAAGCAGCGGTATAAGCCGTTTGATATATTTTTAATGTTAGCTTTACGATCCATAAGTACACTACTTCTTGTTTTTGTGAATCGAAACTGAACTGACTCGCCTCCAAATTCAAAAATTGCCAAATACGTATAAACCATCTCTCGCCCTCACCACTGTCTCGGCCTAGTAACAGTTTGCTGTCTCGCCACTGTACTCGTTACGTGTAATCAAGCCATTATAGATCGAGTAACTAGAGAATGCTCCAATAACGTATTTGGCATAAATACATCAAAGTCAAAGTTACTTGTGGTTAGTAAACAAGACTTTGGCTCTATGCAACTAATTGTCAACAAATAGCGGAATACAAAAGTTAACCATTTTAAATACCTAGGATGTTGGATAAACGAGACACTAAATCCTGACGAAGAAATTAAATCTTGTATAGACATTTCAAGAGGAGAATTTATAAGACTTAGATCAATATTGAGCAATTCTCAGTTGAACTTATAACTAATAATCAAGTTCCTAAAATGTTATGTGTAAATTGTATTACTGAATGGATGTGAAACCTGGATCATGAAGATTAATGATGAATCAATTAGAAGCCTTCGAGATAGGCTCATATCATAGAATGCTCAAAATATCATAAGTTCGACGCATTTCAAATATAGAAGTCTCACACAGAATATGTATAAGGTGAAAGTGAATTGACGAAGATGGAAAAAAAAAGAGAAAACTTGAATATCTGGGGCATATAATGAGAGGTAGCAGATACTGAATACTGCAGTTAGTACTGCAAATATAATACTGGAAAGATCGCGGGAAAAAGAGGAATTGATAGGAAGAAATATTCATGGCTCCGAAACCTCTGCCAATGCTTATCAGCAGATGAATTGTTACAAGCCGCGCAAGATCGAGAACAATATCGGCAAATTGTCATGAAAGCTACCCACGCCTAAAATTTGGGCACATTATATTGGTTCTACATCATGTGGATCATCTCAGAGTGGTTGGGTAGTTACCCCCTACGATAGGGGTTGATGAAGTAAACACTACTCACAGTATATTCATTTATTCAACTCGGAGTACGACTGTAAAGAGTTGGTGTGCTAATGTACGTTCACCCTCTGGTGTATTTATCAATGATGATTGATCACGCAATGAAATTAGAATGCCTGCCGATGTTTTCTGTGTATATAAATAAAAGAGAAAGTGTTGATATTATTTATGCTGAGTCGGCTTTGGCCATGAATTAGGAATATGTAATATTGAATCGCTGACACAGCAGGATTGACAACTGGTACACTTGTGTGGAGTAATCTGGGTCACGTAATGTGTATAATAAACAAACGTGTGTTTGTTTACCAAGGACATTTAAATTTTAAAAGAATGTGTCTTGCTCTTAATTGGATGCTTAATAATGGATGCTGTGAATCCCAATACAACGGCCTCAAAGAAGATGTCCCGGTGTTCTGGATTCTAGCAGCCTAAAATCTCATAGCGTCAATAAACATCTGCTATGACGCGTATCTTCTAGATAGCCGTAGGTCATTGTGCTGATGTTCGATCGTAGGCAAGGGCTTGGCATAACATTGCCCCCTCCTTATGAGATGGTTTCTCTTGGAACTTTGTAGGGACTAGAACTGGATGCTGGTATTGGCAACTGGACGTGGCAAGGGACAGTTTTCGCTCCGTATCATTAAGCATGCGCATTGCAACAGACTAGTACCTGGACTTCTGTGTCTTTAAAGATTTCCTCTGCTATATTTCGGAAAACCTTCCAATCCAATTGGTGGCATTCAATCGTACAATGGGTATCATGATTGAAAGGAAGATATACATTTAAGATAGGTGGCTGTGGCAGAGGTGTAACCAGGATGATCCTAAGGGGGGTTACAACTACTTGATGGTCTCTGGGGGGTATGGAATAGTAATGGTGTTAAGCCTATAGAGCTCAAAGTACATTTAAATGGGGGGGTTATAATCCCCAAAACCCTCCCCCTGGTTACGCCTATGGGCTGTAGTAAGACCAGTTTACAACAGACGGCTTTAAAAAATATATATTGCAAACTAATTTACCAAAAATTTTAAAAATGCAGTTCGGATTAACTTCTCTGTTTATACTTACTCATCTACAATTTATTATTCCTCCTCCTCTATATTTTCTTCTTCGTAAGGATGTAGTGTAATTTGATGTCATGTAATTTGTTTGACTATTTCTGTCCAATTATCTCTCTTCTGTGCGTGTTGTTCTGCTTTTATTTATTTATTTTTATTCCTATTACCTACCGATATATATTTTTTTCTTTCAGGGTCTTTTAGAGAATTACAAGCGAGTGGATTAGATTTTACAAAATCACTCGGGGAATCTACGGAGGAAGAGGAAACAACTAAAGAATCTGAAGTCATGCGTCAGCTCTCTATAAAAAGTGTTGCTTCAGTAGAAGTGGAAGAACCCAAAGAAGTCCAGGAACAAAAAGGCACCGGTACGATTGGTGGATATGTATACAGAGCCTATTTCAGAGCGGGAGGAAATTGTTGTGTTATTTTTATATTCTTCTTTTTATTCCTGTTATCACAAATGTTTGCCAGTGCCTCAGATTACTACTTATCTTATTGGTAAGTGATTTGCTGAATGATATAAACTGCTCGTTAAAAGTTAGGAATATAGAAAATTCTGCTGAATTCTTATAGTAGATTTTTTCGTGAACAGATTAATGGATTCCGCTAATTTTTTTTATTATTTTAGGCTTTTCTTTAGTATTTACATAGTTGTACAAAGGTTTACTCAAACTTATTTTTTGTACTTATACCGGGTGGAAGAAAAAAATGTGTTTTTCTTGTGTTAAGTTTGAGACACCCTGTAGGGAGAACGGTAAAAATGTGAGTGTACATCAGAATAATATTGTAGTCTTATGTTTTGTGAACATGCTGTTGTTTGAATGTCCCTGATATCTTTAGAAACAAAAATATAGACGGTTTTGTAATTTAACATGTGTTTTAACCGAAACAAAAGTTTGAGACACCTTGTAGGGAGAAAAGGGCACAAAGGTGAGTATACTTCGATATTTTGTTGTAGTGTCATATTTTGTGAATATTTTATTTTTTTTTAATTTCTCTGATATCTTTAATAACAAAGAAACTAGACGATATTACTTTTTAATATGTGTTTTATCTGACGACATGCGTCACATCACACATGTGAAACATAGAAAAACATATTAAAGAGTAATACCGTCTATTTTCTTTGTTATTAAAGATATCAGAGAAATTAAAAAAATAAAATATTCAAAAAATATGAGACTACAACATAATATCGGGGTATACTCACCTTTGTACCTTTTTCTCCCTACAAGGTGTCTCAAACTTTTGTTTCGGTTAAAACACATGTTAAATTACAAAACCGCTTATTTTTTTTTTGTTTCTAAAGATATCAGGGACATTCAAACAACACCATGTTCACAAAACATAAGACTTACAATATTATTCTGATGTATACTCACATTTGTACCTCGTTCTCCCTACAGGTTGTCTCAAACTTAACACAAGAAAAACATATTTTTTCTTCCACCCGGTATAAGTACAAAAAATAAGTTTGAGTAAACCTTTGCACAACTGTGTTAATACTAAATAAAAGGCTAAAATAAAAAAAATAGCGGAATCCGTCTATTCGCGAAAAAATCAACTATGAAAATAAGCAGAATTTTCTATATCCCTAACTTTTGATGAGCAGTTTATATATTGCCAACATTGAAAATAGTATATAGAGTTTGAAAATAGTATATAGTAAAATAGAGTTTGTACCAGAGCATCACCATCCGCAGCAGCAGTAGGTAAGAAGTAGAGTTTCTTTCGACCAATCCATATCCTTGCCTCTACTTCTCCTTGTATTACAAAGCGAAGCAGATTATGTCCTCTAATTACATATATGGCCAAAGTATTTTATTTTTCCCTTCTTTATGACTGTATGAGCAGATGTCCTGAATTCATCATTTTAAGACTGGAAGGGTGCGAAAACTACGATTTTTTTAGGATCCATCAATAACACAACAATTATAATGTTTTTAATTTATTTTGCATTTTGCGGTTCTTAATGTTCATGTCTCATAACCATTTAATATGATAAAATAGAAGGACTTTCTTGCGAATATGCATCGACAGGGTTCCGTTACATTAACCTGGTTTTCTGGTCATAAAACCCTTACATAATATTTCGATACTTACTTACTTACTTAATCCAGAACCCATCTACCTTTCGGTGTGAGTTATTATGGAGTTAGGTTCTCCGTCGTCTTCTTCCACATTTCCTTCCATTTCCTTCTATCCATGGCCAATGCTTTTGTTTCCTCCCATTTTATTCCTCTTTTGTCGGCCGCTTCCCTCACTTCTTCTATCCACGTCTTTCTTGGTCTTCCTCTCTTCTTTCTTCCCATATCTCTGGCTTCATATATCTGTCTTACTATTTTTTCTTCTCCTCTTCTCAGTACATGTCCGAGTTATCTAAGTTGTCCTTGTTAGATTGTTATTGTAACTGGGTATATTTTCAGATTTTCTCTAAAGGTTTGATTTCTAATTTTATCTTTCCTTATTTTTCCCTCTATTGTTCTCAAAAATCTTATTTCTGTGCTTATTAGTCTATTCTTTTGCCTTTTTGTTAATGCCCAAGATTCACAGGCATAGGTTAGAGAGGGTTTCATAATCTTTTTTACTATTTCCGTTTTTATATTATTAGGTATTTCTTTCTTTTTTAAAAAGTTACTCTTAATAATATTGTACAGCTTACCAGTATTTGCAATTCGTTCATTTATCTCATCTTCGAATTTTCCATCCTGGCTTATGATTACCCCCAAATATTTATATCTGTCTACCTGTTCAAGTTGCTTGCCGTCTATTTCTATATTATGTTTTCCTTTTTGTCTTCCAATTATCATTGTTTTCGATTTTTCTCTGTTTATTTTCATGTTTCTGATTTTTAGCTCTTCATACAGTATGTTTATATTTTCTTGTAATTGTTTTTCGGACTCCCCAATGATCACCAGGTCGTCTGCGTAACATAGTTCTGTTATTTGTATCATTCTCAGCTTCCAATATCCTAAATTATATTTTCTCCATTTGTGTTTGCATTCTTTTATTACGTCATCTAGTACTAGGTTAAAGAGTAGTGGGCTCAGGACACAATCCTGTTTAATCCAATGTTGCTGTCGAACATTTTTGATTTTTCATTTCTTGTCCTTACATAGCTTTTTGTTTTTTCGTATAAGCTCTGGATGCATCTTATTAGATGTTGTTCAATTTTTCTCTTCTCTAGTATTTTCCAAATATCTTCTCTTTCAATTCTGTCGAAAGCTTTTTCCATATCTATGAAACATGCATGTATTTATTTTTCTGTTTTAAGAGCTTTTTCTGCTATTTGTCTCATTATGAAAATCTGATCGTTCGTCCCTCTTTCTTTTCTGAAGAAAGATCTGGGCCTCGATTTTTGACCCTTCGCTTCGTTATCGAACGTATTCGCTTCGTATCTCGTCGGCTTACTGCCAAAACCCACTAACTCCACTTTTTGTCAATTCTGAGTTAAGTACGCCTTTGTACTTAATAATTATCAAAGAATGTACTGATGAAACCAGACACGTCCAGACAGATTTTAAATGTGAGAAACAGAAGGGTCTCAAAACAACTAACTCCAATGATGACAATTTTATTCAGCCAAAAACAGATATGTGCAGTTGTCTGTTAAAATAAAATAATATTTTATCATTTACAATATTATAGTTCTGCCAAAACCAGACAAGTGCAAGTTAAGTTATTTTCACTGTACTATTTCGGTATATTTCATGATAACTGTCTTTAGTTCTCAGCGTAATACGATATTGCACGTAGATAATTCGGTAGGTATTTAGAAATTTGCAGATATGCAATTCTTCTCCTGTAAATGTCTGGACTTGTCGGCGCCCATGTGTCTTCAATTTTAAACATTTTAAACATAGAGAGATTTATTTTGTGTTACAGTTGGTGAATTTTTTTGTTAATTTGTGGAAAAGTTTTATTAGTTAAAAATGTCTTCCCGTTGTTCTCGTATATTAAGCATGGCATTAGAAGCTGAATTACTTAATGGTAAGTGTTGATAATAATATCAGGTTTTTATTTTATTATCGGTATTTACGTTTTTTTATTAGACGATGGAATGGTGGTAGATGGCAACTTGTGTGCTAATTTAGACACTGATGTTATCGATAATAATTTGTTACAATCAAAAAAGAGGAAACTGTCGAATTATCTCCATTTGGAATACCAATAGGTTTAAATAGCTCGAGTATTACGACAGAATCTGGTTTCGATGATTTAGACCTCGACAAAGAAAGAGAAATTAAAATGCTTGAAATATTTAAAATCCAAACCAGGCATTGTGTTGTACAGGTACGATCACAGTTCGGAATACAAAGAAATAAAAATTTTTGGTAAAGGTCGTCCTCTTAATCTGAGAGAAATAGATTTTTAAAAGGCATACTCCAAACCTCGGCCCATCAGTTTAAAAAAAAACAGGATCTATTAAAACTGTGCAAAACAGGAGTCATTCCAGATGAATTTCATCAATACTATAAGTCGTTACCGACCTCGAACGACATCGAAGACAGTATACCTGAGCCTGATATGGAGGACAGTGATGTTCAAAGCGACCTGGAAGTTGACTAAATTTGTACAGCCAAAACCCGACAAGTGCCGGAAAAAAATGTTTTTTTTACTTTTTTTTAACTTTTGCTTCATTTTAATAATTTTTTTACAAAATGTTTTGTTTATAATGTTATTTACTTTAATATTTTTCAGTCATTAAATCATTTTTAAATTTACACGATTTTTCATTTCAAATTAAAGTTTAAAACGTAGATTTCTCAAAACTTTAAAAAGTGGAGTTAGTTGGTTTTGGCAGTAAGCCGACGATCTGTTTAGTATACGTAGCGCATACGTTCGATAACGAAGCGAAGGGTCAAAAATCGAGGCCCTGGCTCTCCTCAAAGATGTTTTCTAGTTTTTCTCGTAGCCTCTTTTCTAGTATACTAGCATAAAGTTTTCCTACTGTGCTTCCAAGTGTTATTCCTCTATAGTTTGAGCATTCTTAGCTATCTCCTATGTCTAGTGGCACTTTTTTTCTCTCTTAGCTTGGTTCATGATGTTTAGTAATTCTAGTTGTCTTTCTTCATTCATGTATTTGACCATTTCTGCAGTTATATCGTCATGTGCTTTTCCCATCTTGATGTTGTTGATTGCATTTGTTAATTCTTTTTGTGTTATATTTCCTATCTGTTCTTGTTGCTCTTGTGGGGTGCGTTGATTTTTCTTTTGTTCTATCTTATTTCTTTCTTTTTGTTCCACTTCCAAGCGTTCTTTAAAGTATTCTCTCCACCTCTCCATAATCTCATTCTCTTCTGTAAGTATATTTCCATTCTTATCCTTCACGTTTTTCAATGTATTTGGTTTTGGTTTTCTCATGCTCTTAAGTGTGTTATTAGAATAATTTCTGGTTTTCACCGAATGTTTCTGTTAATTTATTTCCAAATTCTACCCATGTTCTGTCTTTGTTATTTTTAACCATATGTTTAACTTCTGTTCTTTTCTCTTTGTACTTGTCATGGCTTTCTTGCTTTCTATCTGTTAAGTATGTTTTCCACAGTTGTTTCTTTTCTTGTACTATTTTTTCTAAGTCTTTTGTCCACCATGCTGTGCGTTTTTTGGGGTTATTACTTATTCTTGTTACTCCACAACTCTCTTTTGCAGCTACTAATAGACTATGTTTATAATCTTTCCATCTTTCTTCTATATTTTGGTACTTATTTTCTCTTTTCCTATGTTCCTCTAGGCATTTCTGGTATCTCTTCTTAACTTCTATTTCTTTCAGTTTGTAGCTTCTGATTTTTTCTTTTATTATTTTTCTCTTTTTGTCATTTTGTATGTCTTTTATTATTCTAAAGCTCATTTTGACTAGATAATGATCACTTCCAATCTCTGCGCTCCTTTTTACCTTAATATTTTTGACTGCTTTACATAACCCTTACATAATATTTCGATCTTGGTTATTATCTCTTCATCAGAGTCACAATTTACATTTAAACAGCCACTAAGGTCTTTAAAATGTGCACACGTTATCTCCTCTCCATTAAGAGAAAGCAGATTTTGGTCTATATTAATCTATCCAATTGCCATCTACTTTGTCCTTTATTTTCAGACCTCTCCGATAACTGGCTTCCTGAATCAGGTCATTGGATGTAGCTGATTCCTAACATAGGTATTTATATTATCTATATTCAGTCTTTCTATTTCTTTACCTGCATTATGCACCTTTCCATCTTGATATACACTTCTAAAACATTTCAAATCCATTCCGAGAGAGATATTGCTTATTATAAATGTTATAAAGTCAATGTTTGTGCTAACACAGTGTTTATGCTATCATATAAAAGACATAATTTGTTTTAGGGTAAATTTAGAACAACAAGACAGTGCCGCAAACTCAACACAATCAACAGGACTTTCATCAAATGAGACCATCACCAATAACTTTTGGCACTTTTCAAGAGAAACCTCGATATACATTTACTCGGGTCTAATTGTGTTGTTGGTAATTATAACGTTAGTCAGATCGTTCACATTCTTTGCTGTGTGTATGCGCGCCTCTACCAGACTCCATGACAATATGTTCGTCAGCATTACCAGAGCCACCATGAGGTTCTTCAATACTAATGCTTCCGGAAGAATATTAAACCGGTTTTCCAAAGACATGGGATCCATTGACGAACTTTTGCCGACAGCTTTAATAGATTGCCTACAGATCGGTTTAGCTCTTTTGGGTATTATAGTAGTTGTAGCAGTAGTAACTCCTTTCTTAATGATACCGACTGTAGCTATTGGAATAATCTTCTTTTTCTTCAGAATTTTTTACTTAAGAACTAGTAGAAACATAAAGAGAATTGAAGGAACCAGTAAGTACTATCATTTTTATCCGGAGATTTTTTTAACTTAATGCATTTTTTAGCCAGAAGTCCTGTATTTTCCCATTTAAATGCCTCTCTTTTGGGATTAACAACAATCAGGGCTTTTCAAGCTGAAGAAATTTTGAAAAAGGAATTTGATAACCATCAAGATTTGCATAGTTCAGCTTGGTATGCTTTTATATCAACGTCCAGAGCTTTCGGGTACTGGTTGGACTTACTGTGTATGGTTTACGTTACTCTTGTTACATTCAGTTTTCTAGTTATCGGTAACGGTAAGTATATAATATGTATACTTAATTATAGATGTTAATCATAAATAATACTCTTCCTACTAACGAGTGTATCTTTTTTTTTGTTGGTTATGGTTATGGTACTTTGGGGCAGCATGCACTTTTGAGCCCTTTAGTCACTTAGAACTCCTAATGCGGGTCCACTGTATCACCCCTATCATACGCACTAGGTCCATGAGGATCTGATCTTCGGCATTTCTGCAACCCAGGTTGCTCCGGGCTCCTAGATCTGCTATAATCACCAGGGTGCTGATTTTTTGTTGAAGGTGTAAAATCTCCTACTGGCCATACCAGTTGAGTCTTCCGAAAGGGATAGATGGCGTATATGTATTGGATTCAGAGAAAAATGATACACTTGAGTACATTTCTCTTCTTGAAAGTTGTGCCCTTGGGTATGTCCATGATGTCCTGCTATTCTTCTTTTGCTGTTCTAAACCTTTTTTACAATTTACTATTGCTATTGGGAATAAGCCACAATTGTACTTTAAAATAAATGTATTTTGGCGCTTCGATTCCCACTTGGAAAATCTTTCTGAAAATACAAAACATTAGCAAATTCAACAAATTTGTTTTTGTTACTTGGTAAAAAAATTCTTATAATAATTTAAATTATCAGAAGAATTTGTATAGTGATTTTTCATGTATGTATTTCTATATTATATCCGTTTCGATTTTCTCTCAGCAGTTCTTTGTAAGAAGTACCTAACCAATTCTTCTCTTTTTATTAATTATAAGTTAGATGTTTTTTGTCTTTTCTAATGTTGTCTAACTGAATATATAGTCCGTCCGCTATAACTTTTCCCATGCGGTACGATTCATTTTCAATCAAATTAAGTCAAAACCGGCACCGTGAAACGTACGCGATGTGTGTAGTATATAGTATACAGTATACAGTATATACACATCGACGTTCGTTTCAATTTATGTTTTGACTTATTGAAAATGAATCGTACCGCATGGGAAAAGTTATAGCGAGCGGACTATAAGTGATTATATACAATTATTTTTATTCTTTACTTCCTAGTCGTCAGGCTACCTTGCATTTTCAATATTTTCTCTTAAACTGTCTCTATCCTTCCATCTTTCTCTATCCTCTGCAACTCTGAAGCAAAGGTTTAGTGGAGCTCCGACCTCTATTGTAATGTAGTCTACATACCCTGTTGGTAATATTCCCCGAACTCTCGCTCCTTGTCAGATTCTCGAGATCATTTTCACAATGTTTAGAATCAAATAGACTCGTTTGTTCTTCTTGCAGTCCAAGGTATTCGCAACATTCTTCGCCAGCAAAAAATTTAGAACGCGTTTTAGTGCGTTTATCAACTTCCTTCAGCGTAGAGACCAGCATTCAGATTGATATAAAAAAAATGTAGAAGACTATTGTTTTTAAAAGCCCTATCTTTTTATCCAAACAAAATGCATTACCATTGCGAAAGATCCAATTAGATGTAAGCTCGTGGTAGGTATAGATCTATCAAGTTATCATGACTCAGTAAGAGACCTAAGACGATAAATAAAGAAGGCCGCAGTCATGTCAGGATGTTTGAGAGATGGTCTGGAATAACCCATATATGAGAATGTAGAGCAAAGTTAGAATTTATAAAACTTGTATCAGACCTGTTATGAGCTATGGTATTGAATCAAGTAAAGATACCAATAAAACCAAAAGCATGCTAAGAACAGCCGAAATGAAGACACTAAGAGCGATAGCAGGGAAGACAAGAAGGGATAGAATACGAAACAACTTCATCAGGGAACAATGGAAAAATGGCGTGTAAGATGTATAAGATGTGGTAGGTAACGACGAAGAGAATGGTTCAGTCATGTGAAAAGAATGGAGGAGCACACACTACCAAGAATTGCGCTAGAATGAAAACCAGCTGGCAAGCATCCACCGGAGAGACCACCAAAAAGCTGGAGAGATAGCTGGCAGTCTACCTCTCAAGAAATACTTCAACGCCGGAATTAACAGATCGAAAGATGTACAAATATAAGAAAAAGAAGATTTTTTATCCATGGAGATATTGTGTCTTTTTCATATCTACTTTTTTGAGTTTTGTCATTGCTCCTTGGCCCTGGCTGACCTTCTTTTTATTTCTTTGGTGCATCCTCCGGAATTTGCTATAAGGATGCCTAGATATAAAAATTGATTTACCACTTCGATGTCATTGATTCTGATAATGGCTGACTGGTTTTTATTTCTTTTATCTATGATCATAATGTTTGTTTTTGATTTATTTATGGACAGCCCTGTTTCCAAACTCACTCGTTTTATTTGTTCTAACAGCACCGTCAATTCTTCTAAGGATTCGATGAAAAGCATTGTATTATCATTGTATTATCTGCGTGTTAAGTTGTTGATTCTTCTGCCGCTAATGTATATGTACCCTTCCCATTCCGAGATTGGTTCGCGCATAATGGCTTCTCCAGATATCTTAAACAGAAAGTGGCTTATCACGCAGCCCTACCTTACATCCTTGCCAACTCTGAACATCTCCGACAGTTCTCCATGTGTCTTCCCTTTTGCTGAGTTTTCTACGTAGATGTTCACTAGCTATGACACTAGGTGTTTTGGAGCATCCTTTTTCTCCAGGTATTTCCCACATTTTGTCCCATCTGATACAGTCGATTGCTTTACTGTAATCAATAAAACACATATATCTGCTTACATTAAATGCACTTGATTTTTCTTTTTTTACATTTATATTTTTTACACCTACATTATGCTTTTTATACAGGGTGTTTGGTAAAGAATGGGCCATAGCTTAACCTCAGGTTCCTGAGGTTAAAATAGGCCGATTTAAGCTAACTTATCTTAGTACAAAGTTTATAATAACCGAGATACAAGGTATCAAAGTTAAACTTTTTTTTATTTATTATTGAATATTTCCTGACAGATATGAGATAACAACATGAAATTTGGTATGTGGGTGTTTTTTAGGTCGAGAAAACTAAATTCCCTACCAAAAATTATGTATTGCCCAGAGGCCGCCACATACGCCTTTTAGCACTCATTTATTACGTTCAATTTTTTTTATCCCTCACTCTTTATAATTTTGACATTAAAATTTTTATTCTCCTATTAGTTTTACTTAAAAAAGGTATACATCTTTCATCTCCCTAAACTCAACCGTTTTCGAAATAAACGCATTTTAAATCTGCGATACACCATCATTTTTAGCATAATATCATTGTAGTTCCACCCGAAAATTAACTTAAAACCATAATAATTGTGCCAGTTCTCAAATGTATGTCATTGCATTGCAAATTCCATTTAAAGAAATTTGCGATATATTTTTGGATAATTTTATGGTTTTAAGTTATTTTTCGGGTGTAACTACAAATTATGCTAAAAATGATGGTGTATCTCAGATTTAAAATGCGTTTATCTCGAAAACAGTTAAGTTTAGGGAGATGAAAGAAGTATACCTTTTTTTTAAGTAAAACTAATAGGAGAATAAAAATTTTAATGTCAAAATTATACAGAGTGAGGAATAAAAAAAATTGAACGTAATAAATGAGTGCTGAAAGGCGTATGTGACGCCCTCTGGGTAATACATAATTTTTGGTAGGAAATTTAGTTTTCTCGACCCAAAAAGCCCCCACATACCAAATTTCATGTTGTTATATCATACCTGTCAGAGAATATTCAATAATAAATAAAAAAAAAATTTAACTTTGACCCCTGTATCTCGGTTATTATAAACTTCGTACTAAGGTAAGTTAGCTTAAATCGGCCTATTTTACCCTCAGGAACCTGAGGTTAAGCTATGGCCCATTCTTTACCAAACACCTTGTACATTTATATTGAAAACTTAGGTATATTTTTTAATTATTGGATACTAATAATAAATATTTTTAGAAAAATTCGGAGGAAACGTTGGCTTAGCTATTACCCAAGCTATTGGACTGACTGGAATGTTCCAATGGGGAATGAGGCAGTCCACCGAATTGGAGAACCAAATGACATCCGTAGAAAGAGTACTCCAGTACAATGATATAGAAAAAGAAGGCGCGTTGGAATCTCAGCCTGACAAGAAACCAAAACCTTCTTGGCCAGAGAAGGGCAAGTTGGAATTTAGGGACCTTTACCTAAAGTACTTCCCACAGGATCCCTTCGTTTTGAAGGATTTGAGCTTCGTGGTGAAACCAAAAGAAAAAATCGGTATCGTCGGAAGGACAGGTGCAGGGAAATCTTCACTTATTAATGCTCTCTTCCAATTAACTGAAACTATCGGCGATATTTTGATAGATGAAGTTAACATTTCACAGATTGGATTACATGATTTGAGAACTAAGATCTCTATTATCCCACAAGAGCCTGTTCTGTTTTCGGGAACTATGAGGAAGAATTTAGATCCATTTGATGAATTTTCAGGTAAGTAGTACGTAATGTATAGATTAGCCCCGTTTATATTCTCCCTGCTGATAATCATTTGTTTCGTTTTTTGGGTACCTATTAATATTTAGTCCGTACTGTTGACTGTACTCGTTGATTGTGTCCATTAGCCTCTGAAGACCCTCTAAACTATCTGCTATCACCATGGGTCGTCGGCATATCTAATATTGTTTACTCTTTCTCCATTTACAAGGATGCCTTTACTTCTGTTTAATGTACTCAGTAATAGGTTTCTGCTTTGTCATTTTGTCTGATATCTTCATTTCTTATCCTGCCCCATTTTATTTTCTCGCACATTTTTCTCAAAAATTATTTTCCCATTCCTCAGGCATCTTTTGATTCTTCCAAGCTTCTTTGCAAATTATCCATGCCACTCCTTACCTTATTCTTCTTCTTCTTGTTCTTCTTCTTCTTCCTTCTTGTATGTAGGCTTTAAAGCCTGTTTCTTCTTGAATATTAGCCTCCTAAATTGTTTGGTCCTCCTTAAATCTTTTTCTTGGTCTGCCAATACTTCTTCGTCCATTTGGTGACTTATCTCGTGCTATTCGTACTATCCTATCCTCTGCCATTCCACCAATGTGTTCATTCCACTCCTATTGCCGTTTTGTCACCCATCCATTTATGTCTTCTACATTGCATACTTTTCTTATGTTTTCGCTTCGCTCCCTATCTAACAGACTTTTCCCTGATATTCGTCGAAATATTTTCATCTCTGTTGTTTATACTAGTAGTCGTCTAGTTTTAGATGAGATGTGTCAGGTCTTGTCTCCGCCGTGTATGTCAATATAGGTCTAATTGCTGCTTTATAGATTCTTGCTTTTGTGTCTTATCTTAGGTGTTTGTTCTTCCAGATTGTGTCATTAAGAGATCCCGCCGCTTTACTTGATTTTAAGCTTTGTTGTCGTATTTCTTCTTCAACATCTCGTTAACTAGTTATATCTATTCCCAGATATCTAAACCTTGCTTCCTGCTTTATTATTTTCCCATCAATTTCGATTTTACATCGTAGTGGGTATTTAGATGTTGTCATATTATATTATCATATTGTATTTATTTCTTGGCTGTTGTATTGAAGATGTGTGTTAATCTTTGGAGATCATCTTCTGTCTCGGCAATAGAGACAGTTATCCTTCCCCCCAAATGTTTTTCCTGTTTTGACTCTATTTATAGCTCCGTCCATTTCCTCTCTGTTATATCCGGAAAACTTTCTACTACTTTGTCTTCCTCTAAGCATTCTTCTGCCGGTTCGCCTTTTCTTGTATTAATGTTTTGATTTCTTCACTCCACCATTCTGGCGTCTTAAAATGTTTATTAAATTTTCTTACTCCGCATATTTCTTCCGCCTTCTGGGTTATTGTTCTTTTTAATATTTTTCAGTTTTCTTTTAGATTTCTTCACTTTCTTATTTTTTTAACTCTTCGTTTGTTTCTTGTTGACATTTCTCTTCACTTTAGTTCGTTCTTCTTTCCTGCTCAAACTATACATTCTGCTACGACTAGCCTATGCTGTGATCGTTTCTCTGCTTCTCCTCTTGTTTAATTTTTTTATTGCCTTTGTTAATTCCTTCGTACAGGGCCGGTTCTAGGGTTTTGAGCGCCCCGGGCAAAATAAAATTTGGCGCCCTTTCATGCAAGAATATACCTACAAATTTACGGCAAATATAAAAAAATAGAAGGAACGGCAAGAAAATTAAAATTTCACTATAAGGAACTATGTGAAAATATGTTTATTTAAAAAATAGTACAATAGTTATTATTTATAACTGATCCAACATATGACATAGCATAATGAAGTTCAAACGACGAAGGAACTAGTTAAAAGATAAATGCACATTGTCAACAAGCAGAAAAAAATGTTAATAATGTTGTACAATACCAAAAAAGATGTTGATTGTGCGCAAGATATAGCTGCATCCCCAATGACTAAATTGAGGAAGTGGCATCCATATGGCATAAAAAAAGCAGGACGATAGTCTTTGCAAACACGAGCTTGTACACCTTTATTTTATCCATTCATGTTAGAGCCACTGTCATATCCTTGGCCTTACAATCATCTAAATCTAAATTCAATTAAAATCATTCATTAACTTTTTATTTATCTCATATAATGAGTAGGACTATGATTCGATACTCAGAACCAAACTATGGAAAGCAATGGAAGACATCGAAATTCTGCGAATATTAATAAGAGTAGTCTACAAGAATAAAAAAGTAGCTATCAAAATGGATAATAGAATACAGTGAAAACTGCTTAAATCTTTATATTAGTACTATGCAGGGTATTTCTAAATAAGTGCGACAAAGTTTAAGGGCTACATGAAAAAATAATGACAGTTTCTATAAACGTAAGTCCGCAAATACTTCGTTTCCGGGATACAGGCTGTTGAAATTTTTCTTACAAACTGACGATTTATTTAGTGCTCTAAAACCGGTTGAGATATGTAAATGAAATTTTATGGGTTTTAAGAGAATTATTGCGCTTTTTTTGACATAAAATGAAGAATTTTATATCTACGGTTTGGGGCGAATACGGGTAATGGTCTGAAATTTTTAAAGAATAAAAAAGTACGCCACTGAGATATTTCAAATAAAATATCATTTTGGAATTCTTCGTTCAATTTGTGATACAAAAATTATTTATCTTTCCTTTTTTCATGCAACGCGCCGTTTTTATGCAAAAAATAAAACATCTTAACCTTACAAAGTATTCGAAATAAGTTTCTATAATATATTCACATGTTACCCCCTCTGTGGCTCAGTGGTAAGAGCGCCTAACCTTTGGATCGAAAGTTCCGAATGGTAGTGAGTTCGAATCCCACCAGGGTCATTGGGATTTTGGATCACAGGGAATTTTTTCATTTATTATAAATTAATAAATGAAAATAGTTTCTGTCCTTGTGGGATCGGTACTCACCGGAGGGACCGCAGACGTTCGGATACAATTAGTGTCTCTTTGCAAAGACAATGACGTCGACTTTGCAAAGTAACAAGACACTTACTCAACACACACTTCACATTACACCTGAGTTAGTTATATGTTATACAATTACGTGTCTAAAGGTTCTAGTTCTAAACCAAGGCCAGAATCAGAGGAAAAAAATATTCATATGAAAAAGAACTTGTCATTTCTAATTCGTTCATACCCAGTTTATTGGCAGAAAAAATTGTCAGAAGAAGAAATAAATCACTTTTAAATGAAAGAATAGGTAAATTTATTTACTAACACGGATGAGAATAATAATTTTAAAAAATCACTTCAAATGTTCAAAATTCTGTTTACCTTCTGACAATGTGCAATTTAATATTATGTTTCCTACCATAAATTTTATATACTTTTTACGTCGATACCTACTTACGGAAATTTATATAACGTAAAAAAATACCTAATTAATACCACAATACCACAAATTTTCAATATCCAACAAATCTTTGTTTTATTTTACTTTAATTATTACACACCCACGGTGACACGCCAGTCTTGTTAACGGAAGTTTACAGAACAGAAAGACAGAATTATTTAACCCGTTTCTTGCTAGAGTAACCGTATGGTCACACTAAATGGCCCTTCTTAAATATACAACATTTAACACATACAGCGATATATGCAACTAGTTACACGACCACGCAGCTTAGAGACTTCTACTTAACGAATAACATACTCAGTACCTAATCTATTCGCTGGCAAGGTCGTGTTATAGTTATTATTTGGTGGTGTTACAACGAGAAAGGATCAAAATGACGTTCACCTGCAGTACGTAATATTTTTTAATCTTATTTTTGAAGGTACTAAAAATATTTTTGGAAAAATAGAATCTAGAGGAATTTCTTTAAGACATATTTATACAATCTTTTACAAAAGTATTGTACAAAATGTAGCAGAGCTGCTAATATTTGTTTGTGACCATACGGTCACATAGGTATAATATGTGATAAATGATAGGTTTACTGTTTTTCCTTTTATATCTTGTTTTACATTAGAGAAAGCACTGACTATGTGATATGACGACAAAAATATAGAAAATGGTGGAATAACGGTGTTTATTTGTCCTCTAGATGTTCATGAAAGCAGGGAGGAAGATTCCGTCGACGAAGATGGTGGTGGTTTATTTGGCAATTTGTCTTACAGTCAATTATTAGTGTCAGTTGAAATTCGAAAAAATCGTAATAAAATATGGAACAAGGAGAGGAAGCCTCTGTGAATGAAATAGAGACAAAAGAACAATAAGGAAAAAAATAAAAACAGTAGAATTTCTAAAAAAAAACTGAGATCACGCAATGAATACAGTGAGATTTGATACATAATAAAAAATTTAAAAACGGAATGAATCTGAAAGTTATGAATTTTAAAACATGAGTGCATTACAACTCTTCGAACTATTTTTGACAAAGATATGTTTGAACATATTTTACAAGAAACAAAAAAATATGATGCGTTCAAGAATTTTCCAGTTACATTGTCACAGCATACGTCCTCAAAGTTTAGACAAGAGGCACTCTAAGCAACAGAAGAAAATTATTCAAGTACAAAGGCCTTTGATTATTGCAAAATATACTACATTTATGGGTGGCAAGGATAGAATGGATGGAGATGTAGCACGATACAGAATTGGCATTAGAAGTAAAAGGTGGTATTTGCCTCTTTTTACTTGGCTTTTACATTTGTGCCTCCATAACGTGTGGGTACTTTATATAAGTTCTCAAAGGAAAGTTGCGGAAAATGCGGAAATATAGAGTTCCACCTAGTCATCCTGGTAAGCCTGCAGTAAGCAAAGATATTCTGTCAACGAATAGAGTGTCCGAGAATCTCATTATGACAAAATTGATCATATTGTTGTTCCATTCTATAACGGTAATAGACGCAGGCGCGCTGGAGAAGGTGTTCATCTGTGATACGTACACATTGTAAAAAATGTAATTTTGGACTTTATATTTAGTGATTTGACATTTTTCATACACAGTAGTAAATACATAATGTATATATATATATATATATATATATATATATATATATATATATATATATATATATATATATGTAAGCTCCCTGTGTGACCATATGGTTACAGCGTTTTTTTCTTATGTTTATAAAAAAAAGTTAATAAAAACATATTTTTATGTTTATTTAGATTCATTCCATTGTCATCTGCAGTTATATTTATGAAATAATATATTTATTGATATTCTGGTAGAAAATGGGTTAACTTTAACCATTGAGGCGTATTAACATCTATGACATAATATACCTACAAGCGCCAGTATTATAATATCGCTGACTATCCATAAATTTGATCTTTGTCATTTTTTTTAAGTATGTATGTATTACATTGTTACCATAAGTGATAGGTACGTGACAAAAATGTTCTTTTAAAAACTGAACAAACTTTTTAGATCGTAAAAATTCTTAGGGTAAGCACAGAACAAGTAAGTCGCGGTGGAGGTGTAGGTCGCGGTAGATGCTACTAGTTAAGTCGCGGTCGATGTCGACAGCACATAGCAAGGAGGTCACCTGCGCTGTCAGTCGAGCTAGAACCACTATCAATTGGCTGTAAATAAAAAGATCCTCCTTCATGTTTCAAAACTTTACTGAATTTAATTACTTTAGAAATTCAAAAATAAACTGAATACAAAAAAGGGATTATATAAAAAGTATCATCTCAGATCATCCTTGTAGGCCGCGCAGTAGACATCCATGTAAAACAAACTCATTTTAGTTTCAAAAGCATCGATGTAAACCTCCTGGATGGCATCGCGCTAAACCTCCATCGCGACTTACCTGCTCTGTTCGCTTACATTCATTACAATGTGTTTGTTTTACATGGATGTCGACATCGACCGCGACCGACACATACAGCTCCACCGCGACTTACTTGTTCTGTGCTTACCCTAAGGTTGCATTACATTTGACCAGAAATTTTTTGTTTTTGTGTTATTCTTTTTTTGAGTTATTGATTCTGATTATAGTTTTCTTATTATTAAAATTATTATTCAATCATGTTTTAGGAATAATGCTCAAAGTTATAAAAAAATAATGTAAAAAATATTTTATTTTTATATCAGCATCCCTCAAAATTCGGCGCCCCGGGCGGTCGCCTGGCTCGCCCGCCCCTTTATCCGGCGCTGCGTTTGTATGTACTAAGTATGTACTATACAGGGTGTTTCATTAATAATTGTCCATAGAGTAACTGGAGAAACCTTATCACAAAATACGAAGATTTAACCTAAAACACTTAAATAAAATGTGATTCCTTACTGAGTTACAGGGTGTTTTATCTAAAAATTTAAAAACTATTTTTGCTCAGCATTTTAAAACTGTTCGACGTACCCTTTTCATACTTGGCAGGAGGTATAGGTACTGTACAAACTAGTAATTTATGTTAAACAAACGTTTATGGCTATTACCAGAGGCGTACGACGGGGGAAAGTGAATGGTTGGCCCTTTCCAAATTCTACGCCACTGGCGGAGTTACTATTTTAGTTCAATTTTTGGATTCTCCAATACTTTCTATGAAAATAATATACTCTTTATTCGTAACGATAAAGTCATTAGTTTTCGAGATCTTTGAAGTTAAAAATGAAACGACACGGTTATTTTGATTAATGTATTGTGTCGCTTCATTTTTAATTTCAAATATCTCGAAAAATAATCATTTTATCGTTACGAAGGAAGCGTATATTATTTACATAAAAAGTATTGGAAAATCATAAAATTACACTAAAATAGCAATTTCGTCAGTGGCGTAGGATTTGGGAGGGGTCAACAAGTCACTATCCCCTGTCGTACGCCTCTGGTAGTAGCTAGAAACGTTTATTTATCTTAATTTAGTAGGGTGTGCAGTACCTACAATTTCTGTGAAGTATGATAAGGATACGCCAAATAGTTTTAAAGTACTGGGTGCAAATAATTTTTAAATTTTAATCATACGAATCATATCATAAATTAATCAAAATAACTCTGCCGTTTCATATTTAACTTCAAATATCTCGAAAACTAATGACTTTATCGTTACCAATGAGGAGTATATTATTTACGTAGAAAGTATTGGAGAATCTAAGAATGGCACTAAAATAGTAATTCCTCCAGTGGCGTACAATTTAAGAAGGGTTAACCATTCACTATCCCCAGTCGTACGCCTCTGGTAATAGCCATAAACGTTTGTTTATCACAATTTAGTAGGGTGTATAGTAGTCGCACTTTCTGCCAAGTATGAAAAGGATACGTCGTATAGTTTTAAAATGCTGAGCAAAAATAATTTTTAAGTTTTTAAATAAAACACCCTGTAACTCAGTAAGGAAACACATTTTATTTAAGTGTTTTAGGTTAATTCTTCTTATTTTGTGCTAAGGTTTCTCCAGTTACTATATGGACAATTATTAATGAAACACCCTGTATAATCTATTTAACTTTTAGCGTTACTTTCTTCTGCTATAAACGTATTCACACTGTATCGAAATCCGAAAAATCTTCAATTTATTCATCAATAAACAGTCGTTTTCTCCACTTTCTTACGAAATCTCAGCAAACAACATCTTCTACTTAACAATTATTTATAATTTAACAATGTATATCTGCGTTTCAACGAAAACATTTCGTTTATAAATTCGCAAAAGTCTGTGTGTTATTGTGTTGCCGCTCCTGCAATACTCAGATCAGATTTATCGATGGATTCTTATGTAGTTTTTTCTTATGAATCCAAATCTGAAGACGGCATTTCGATATTTCTAACCGTCTTCGAGATAATCGATCCCAAAGTGTAAAATGTGACGTCACAATCGGGTTATTTTCTTCCGACACACTACTAGTCCATGTGGTGAGACCGCTCCCGTCTGGAAAAATTTCTGATTCGGTTTCTTTGTGGATTCCTATTCAAAAATGTCCCCTTTAAACAAATCTGAAGGGTGCCGGGCGGAATTTTTGGGCAGAAATTGTTTAAACAATTTTTTTAAACAAATACAAAAGATCACGTTATTTTGCTCCGAAACATATATATTTGAGTTTTGTCGGTGATTCTGAACAAGAAAGGTGTCTTGCAAATTTTCTCAAAAATTGATAGTTTTCGAGTTATAGGCGATTTAAAATCTGAAAAATGCGAAAATACGCATTTTCGAGACTTAAAAACTCATATTCAAATTAGTATTTTTGAGGTTGCCGGATACTTAAATTGAAGACTAAATATTCAGCCTCCAGATTCTGAAGAGTTATCGCGTCTAACTTTAATTTATACCGTTGTTTTTTAATTGTTAAATATGCGTGTTTATCCGATTTTTTTCCGGTGCGGCGCGCTCCGTTTCAAAAATCTCCAATTTTCCTCCGAAAAATATTTTTTCTAGATTCTTTGGGACAATCTAAATAAAATAAGATTCTTGACATTTTTCTTAAAAGTTATAGGTCTGGATCCCGCGTATGAAAAAAAAGTTGATTAATAGCAAGCTGAAAATTTGATAATAGCTTAAGGGTGTCTAGTCGAATAAACTTTGATATGTGTGAACACTGGAACAGGGGTAGTTTTAATTGTGGAACAGGTTAAAAATTTGGAGCGGTCACAGCACGAAAACGGCACATTTATTTTGTCCGACAGAACAGACTTAAACTCTTCGAACAGAGATTAAACTCTCATGCAAAAATCAGACTGCTATTTATCACCAAATGGGCGTTTTAATGAGTGGAACATGTAGAATATGTCAAATGACAGGAATTATGACAGGTAATAAATAGCAGTCTGATTTTTTCATGAGAGTTTAATCTCTGTTCGGAGAGTTTAAGTCTGTTCTGTCGGACAAAATAAATGTGCCGTTTTCGTGCTGTGACCGTTCCAAATTTTTAACCTGTTCCACAATTAAAACTACCCCTGTTCCAGTGTTCACACATATCAAAGTTTATTCGACTAGACACCCTTAAGCTATTATCAAATTTTCAGCTTGCTATTAATCAACTTTTTTTTCATACGCGGGATCCAGACCTATTAATAGTTTTAAAGTTATAAGCGATTTAAAATCCAAAAATGCGTTTTTTGTCATTTTTCGAATTTTCAATCGCTTATAACTTAAAAACTATTAACCTTTTTAGAAAAATTTCAAGAAACTTATTTTATTTAGAATGTCCCAAGTAATCTAGAAAAAATATTTTTCGGGTGAAAATAGGAGATTTTTGAAATGGAGCGCGCCGCACCGGCAAAAAAATCGGATAAACACGCATATTTAACAATTAAAAAACAACGATATAAATTAAAGTTAGACGCGATTACTCTTCAGAAACTTAAAGCTGAATGTTCAGTCTTCAATCTAAGTATTTGGCCACCTCAAAAATGCTAATTTAAATATAAGTTTTTAAGCCTCGAAAATGCGTATTTTCGCATTTTTCAGATTTTAAATCACCTATAACTCCAAAAGTATCAATTTCTGAGAAAAATTACAAGATACCTTTCTTGTTTAGATTGATCCAAAAAATCTAAAAATATATGTTCCAGAGTAAAAAAACATGATCTTGTGTATTTGTTTAAAAAAATTGTTTAAACAATTTCTGCCCAAAAATTCCGCCCGGCACCCTTCAGATTTGTTTAAAGGGGACATTTTTGAATAGGAATCCACAAAGAAACCGAATCAGAAATTTTTTTCAGACGGGAGCGGTCTCACCACATGGACTATACACGTCCAGCTGAAATCGTTGCTATTAAGTAGGCTAGTTTTTTAATCTCGATTTGTTAATCAAAGCATAATAGGTTATTTACATTTGAGTTTGACACTTCGTGAATGTCAAACTAAATTTTAAATTAAGTATTAATAAAACATTAATGACATCTGATAGTGAATTTAATTATTATATAAAATAAATAAGATGTTCAAAAATACAATTTGAGTATATTTTAAAAGCAATAATTTATTAACAGCTTCAAAAAGGTTTATACGAGTATGCGGCCTCCCCTTTATGATAAATGGACTGTTCAATTTGCTATGAAATTAAAATATAGTCGGTTCGCTAAACTCGACACAACTGGCTAGTGATTTTAGTAGGTAATTTTTTTGTTTTTGCGAATTTTGCCAAAATTGACAAAATTACTAATTATTTAGTAATTATTAACTAATTAGTAATGATTTTTTTGGCAAATTGGCAAAATTATTGACTAAAATCACTAACCAGTTGTGTCTGAGTTTAGCGAACCGACAGTATATGAAAGAATATTGTTTGGTATAAACAATTATGGTCTGATATGTGCAATTACATCTTTCTAATGGAAAAAAATATTTGAAGATTTTTCTCAAATTATGGATGCCAGCAACATTTTCATTTATAACTCTTTTATTTTTAATTTGACGAAGAAAAGTTACTCTTCATACAAAGCTCTTCATGTTCTAAGATTTATGATGTAACCATCATATGTAAAATTTTATTAATTTTATACGAGGTATATAAAAAATATGAATTTCGATCAAGAGTGAACTGCCCTTATAGTTCATAAAATTTAAATTAAAATGATATAATTGCACATTAAAACATAATTATTAATTCTAAACTACTTTTCATAATAGCAATTTTCCATATTATGAATTAAAATACGTAAATAAATAAAGTTTTCGTTATGATAATGCTCGCATTTTCAGCTTGTTTTAACTAAAAATATGTTTTAGATGCTGAACTTTGGAGCGTTTTAGAAGAAGTAGAACTAAAAGAAGCCGTCGAAAACTTGGTAGCCGGTCTCAACTCCAAAATGTCCGAAGGTGGCACCAACTTCAGCGTAGGCCAACGCCAGCTTGTCTGTCTAGCAAGAGCCATCCTCAGAAAGAACAAACTTTTAGTCCTCGACGAAGCCACTGCTAACGTCGACCCACAAACAGATGCTCTGATCCAGCAAACCATAAGAACCAAATTCGCAGAATGCACGGTTCTAACTATAGCTCACAGACTGAATACTGTAATGGATTCAGATAAGGTGCTAGTAATGGACGCTGGAACTTTGAAGGAGTTTGACCACCCTCACGTACTATTACAAGATAAAGATGGTATCTTTTATGGGATGGTTCAGCAGACAGGAAAAACTATGGCTGAAACTCTTCATCAGTTAGCTAAATATAGTTACGAAGCTATGAGTCATCTTCATCCAGACAGTTTTAGGTAGTAGTTTGATAGGGGCACTGATTGTTTGTGCGTTTCACTTAAATAAATTAATCAGTTGTAGAAATTTCCTCCAAATTAACAGTTTTTAACACTTCAATATCCAAGACACTTAATATTGAACATAGCTAAATGTTAGTTTCTTGTTTTTTACTATATACTTTTATTTTTAATTTATTATCGAGATCAAAATGTTTTTAAGTAAAATTTTAGTATCATCTTCTTCAGCCTATTAGCATTCACTCCTGGACCATAAGTTCTCCAATCTTCTCTGTGTTGTGCTATTTAGCAGGGCCGCCGAGAGGGCGGTACAGCCGGTAAATTTTACCGGGGCCCGGCGTCGACCAGACCAAAGACGTAATTTTTCCCGTTTTTTTGCTCTTCACTTTGTGCCCATGATGCGTTTAATTAATATTCGGCTATATTTAATATTATGACCTTTAATCGATTTTGTTTAAAATTTTAACAGCAATAAATCACAGGAGTCAAATACTAAAGTGCAGTCAGATAAAACTATTGTATGGATATGGAGATTAAAAATATATCGGGGCTTCTAGAAGATTTACAAAAAAGAGAAGAATCTATTTTGAAGGATCTAAATTAGTTACCAGCAGTTATGGAATAAATCCAGAATTTACATGACTCTGACTCTATGTTAAGCTTTGTCCATAAAATTGTATAATTTTCAGTGACAATAAAGCATATTTCTATTCTATTCTATTCTACATTAAATTAATAACGAAAAACCGCGAACAAAGCTTGTGAGATTTTTTGATGATTTGCCTGGGCCTAGTAGTTATGCGACTAATAATTTTGAGCCCGACGCAATATTTCGTTGGGAAATATTTACTATTGTCATATATAATAAGCAACTTAACCAGAAGATTTAATGCGGAAAATAAAATTCATTCGCTATTTAACATTTTATGGATATTCCGAGATCGATGATGATGACGAAAATATTAAGAAGAAAAATTGATATAGATATGTATATTGCGCAAGTTTTATAAAAAAAGACATCAGTGAAGATAGTCCTGTCGCCAGGGGGGGTACAACGGCCTCCTGTATTCAGATGGACTTACCCAAGTTTTTTTTTTATGTATTTTGACCTGTAGAACACGAATTTTTTGGGTAACAGTTGATCCGGATGTCGAGAAGATTGTTATAAACCAAGAAGTTGAGGAATCACATAACAGCGATTTCTGGCAAAACAAAACATTTTTTTGTATTTTTGGGGCCATTCTAACCAAAAAATGTTCCTACAAATTTTTTCGTAGGATGCATAGGTTTCGAGATAAACGCGGTTGAACTTTCAAAAAATCGAAAAATTGCAATTTTTGAACCCGAATAACTTTTGATTAAAAAATAAAATAGCAATTCTGCTTACTGCATTTAAAAGTTCAAGTCAAGTTATATCGATTTTAATTATTTGTATTGCTAAAAATGTATTATTTTATTGTTAAAAAAAGCTATAAACACCTAGTGCTTGAGTGATGTTTTTAATGATTTCTCATTTAAAATCGAACGAGTAGGTAGAAGAGGTAAAAGTGCAAGTGAGGCTATTTCTACGTAGCATGCATTAAAACGCATGTATTAGGCACGGGAAATACTATAGCTTTTTTTAACAATCAAAAAATAAATTTTTAGCAATGCAAATATTTAAAACAGATATAATTTGACTCAAACTTTTAAAGGCGGTAAGCATAATTGCTATTTTATTTCTTATTCAAAAGTTATTCGGGTTCAAAAATTGCAATTTTTCGATTTTTTGAAAGTTTAACCGCGTTTATCTCGAAAACTATGCATCCTACGAAAAAACTTGTAGAAACATTTTTTGGTTAGAATGACCCAAAAAATACAAAAAAATGTTTTGTTTTGCAAGAAATCGCTGTTATGTAACTCCTCAACTTCTTTGTTTATAACAATCTTATCGACATTCGGATCAACTGTTACCCAAAAAATTCGTGTTCTACGGGCCAAAATACATAAAAAAAACTTGGGTAAGTCCATCTGAATTAAGAAGGCCGTTGTACCCCCCCTGGCGACAGGACTAAGAATTGATAGATGAAATTTTTCATTTGAGAGCGAGATACAAGGATAATATTGGTGAATCTCAACTTTCTCCAATATATTTGCTTAATAAAATTAAACATCTCAAATTTGAATCGTTATTGCGTTAAGAATATTCTGCACATTACTGGTGACAGTCACAGAAGCAGAAAGATCCTTTAGATTTCTTTTTCGCATAAAAAATTCTATGAGGTAATGATAGCTACAATGAAACAGGATCGGTTAGCTGCCTATCAACTTTGTGAATTAGAATGATTTGACAAAAACATGCGATTTTTCAAAAATTAGAGACATTTTTGCCAATCAGAAAACTCGAAAAGCACCTGTAATATAAATATTTTCACTATTATAAATAATATAATCAAAATTCAATAAAATTTATATTTGAAATGTTTCTTATTATTTATTATTAATAATTTGATTTCGATAAAAATTAAACAGTCCTTTTCGCTCTTCACTTTTTGCCATGGGTCCGTCCTTCACTTTTTACCGGGGCCCACTCATCCCTCTCGGCGGCCCTGCTATTTGGTGCCAGTTTCTCCCCACTTTTACTTTGATGTCGTCTAGCCATCGTTCTTGTGGTCTTCCTCCTTCCTCTACTACGACTGTGCTCTCGTGGTCTCCAATGTACAGTGTATCTCGTCCACCTGTCGTTGTTTTGCCGTGCCACGCGTCCTACCCAGGTCAATTTCATTTTCGCAATTCTTCCAATTACACCTTCCACCATCGTCCTGCTTGGCACCTCCTCATTTCGTATATTATGTGCTCTCAGAGTAGCCCAGTCGGGATAGCATTTGACCTTGCATTAGGAGCTGCCCAAATTTTATTTTTTTAATCTTTAGGGAGGGTCAATATTAGTATAAATTTAAAATCTCGACTGAATTCCGCCGTTGCGTTAGCCGCCATCTTGATTTTAAACGAGAACCGTTTTTGCTCAATATCTCCGCCATTTTCAATTTTTTGACAAAAAGTTTAGAAACTGAAATTGTTGAAAATACAATTTTCTATAATTTCATTTTTTATAATTTTTTTCGTGCGGTCGATATTTTCCGAGTAATGAGGGGAAAATAGTGACAGTTGTAGCATAATTATTGAATTATCTCGTTTATTATTAGTTTTACAACAAATATATACCTATACAAAAATGAAGAGAATTAAATTTTGTACAATTTTGATAACGTACATTTTTTTGATAAAATCAATATTTAAGGTAGTACGTATGTGGTAAAGGTGCGAGCGTAAGACCTGATTGATTTTGTAGCAATTGTTTTTGTTCAATATCTCCGCCATTTTCAACTTTCCGACAAAAAGTGTAAGAACTGAAATTGTTGCAATTACGATTTACTACAATTTTTCGAGAGAACCAGTGGCGGGTCTACAAGGGGGGAAATGGGAAAATTCCCCCCAACAGGGTCCAAAATTTAAAAAAAAAATTGTTGAAACATCAAGATATATTAGCTGACATAAAACTTAAAATATTGACAGACAAATTCAACCAATCAAACCCGCTAGTTAATAAAATTAAGTAAACTTAATGCATATAATGTCTTTTTATGTCTTTTATATAATATATAACCCGCTAGTTAATAAAATTAAGTGAACTTAATGCATATAATGTCTTTTTATGTCTTTTACATACTTAGTTTGGTTGATGTTTCATTGGAAGTTTCAAAAATTGTATAAAATATAATTCTCTTTATTTTTGTTTATGTACAATTATGTCGTAAAGTTAATAATAAATGAGACAATTCAATAATTATGCTTCCCCTCCGCTTCCAATATTTTCCCCCTTAACTCGGAGAATATTGATCGTATAAAAAAATTGTGCCAAAGAAATTGTAGGAAATTGCATTTCCAACAATTTTCTTTCCCACCATTTAGGTTGAAAATGGCGGAGATATTAAGCAACAACAGTTCTCATTTAAAATCAATATGGCGGCTAATGCAACCGCGGAATTCAGTCGAGATTTTAAATTTACACTACTATTGATCTCTGCTAAAGGATAGAATTATAAAATTTGGGGCAGCTTGGAAACAAAATTCAATTCAATAATTATGCTTCCCCCACCACTTTTTACTATTTTCCCATGTAACTCGGAAAATATCAACCGCATGAAAATAATTGTTAAAAAGAAATTGTAGGAAATTTTATTTTGAACAATTTTAGTTGAAAATGGCGTAGACATTGAACAAAAACAATTGCTATAAAATCAATCCGGTCTTACGCTCGCGCCATTTCCGCATACGTACTACCTTAAATATTAATTTTAGCAAAAAAATGAAGGAGGTCAAAATTGTGTAGAATTTAATTATCTTCATTTTTGTATAGATACATATTTGTTGTAAAACTAATAATGAACGGGATAATTCAATAATTCAATAATGATGCTCCAACTCTCACTATTTTCCCCTCATAACTCGGAAAATATCGACCGCACGAAAAAAATTATAATTAATGAAATTATAGAAAATCGCATTTTCAACAATTTCAGTTTCTACACTTTTTGTCAAAAAATTGAAAATGGCGGAGATATTGAGCAAAAACGGTTCTCGTTTAAAATCAAGATGGCGCCTAACGCAACGGTGGAATTCAGTCGAGATTTTAAATTTATACTAATATTGACCCTCCCTAAAGATTAGAAAAATAAAATTTGGGGCAGCTCCTAATGCAAGGTTAGGCCTGTTATTCGTCTAACCCGACTGGACTAGAGATACTCCTGACATAGCTAGTTCGATGGCCTTCTGTATTGCTCTTAATCTATTGGCTGATATAATCCAGAGTAATAAGGATTTTCTAGGGACACTCAAATATCCAGGTAGCTGACCACGTTTTTAGTTATTGTAGACCTATAGGAAGAAAACCTACCTGTTCGGGTCCGTTTTTTAATTATTAACAATTTAGTGCAAAAAATTACAAAATTCAGTTTTTTGGAACATTAGAAAACCTTCAAAATGCCGATTTTTGAAAGGTTAAAAGTTAATTTGTTGCTACGCAAACTGCAAAATAAGTGAAAATCGTTATTTATTAATAACTTTTACTAAAACTACCTTAGAGCTTTAGTGTTTCACCCAAAGTTGGGTATTGGCGTACTTAACAAACCCTTAAAATTTGAGACCGATCCATTAATTAATTTAAGAGTTAATCTATTTGTTTATCCCAGAGACCTTTATTTTGCAATAAGATAAGAGAAAATAATAAAGATAGGGCAATTTTGAGTATTCCAAACGAAAGTAGAAGAGTAGTGGTATCAAAATGTATTAGAAAATGATAAAAAAAATTAATATAGTCAAAAATCCTAATGCCAAATTTGTGAAATTTTGTAGTTTATAAACATTTAGAATAACTTTAAAAATGTTGTCCGTAGAAACAATCTTTTTAGATATTCAAAAAGATAGTATTTTAACACGAATTTTTAAATAAAAAATTTAGCCTGGGTTCATTTGGGACAAAGTTAGCCATATGTTTTTTTTTAATTCACAGCTAATTTGTTTATAATAATTAAGGAATCTTATTAATGCCATTTTAAAGAATGGGATTTGTATTTTTCTTAAAAAATGTGCACAAACATTGTACCTTCACAGCACCCTCTACGATTTTTCAAAAACGTAGTCCAAAGGATTACTAGGGGGAACCTACAAATCCACCGAGTTAAAATACCGAAAAAGCAATTTGAAACGAATATAATTTTCTGTATCTTCGGATCAACTCAACGGATTTTTATCTTTCTTTTTTTAATTTGTATATAATTTCTACGTACATTACAAATATGCAATTTGTTTTTAAATTTATTAATTAATAAACAGTCTAATTTGTTTAAACAATTCTTGAAAAAATATTTTTTTACAAAAATCTATGTTTTTAATCATAGTATCATTAATGATCATAGAAAAAGTACACTTTAATAAATAAATGATTTTTATTAGATAATTATTTATTGAAGATAATTTATTTATTAAAGTATACCTTAACTTTTTCTATAATTAATAACAATCATGGATTTTTGGGAAAATAATATTTTTTCAAAAATTGTTTAAACAAATTAGACTTTTTGAGTATAATCAGTCAAAACAGTCTAATTTGTTTAAACAATCCTTGAAAAAATATTTTTTTACAAAAATCTATTTTTTTAATCATAGTATCATTAATTATCATATAAAAAGTTAAAGTACACTTTAATAAATAAATGATTTTTATTAGATAATTATTTATTGAAGATAATTTATTTATTAAAGTATACCTTAACTTTTTCTATGATTAATAACGATCATGGATTTTTGGGAAAATAATATTTTTTCAAAAATTGTTTAAAAAAATTAGACTTTTTATTTATTAATAAATGTCTAGACAAATTGCATATTTGTAATGTACAGAAAAAATACATACACATTTAAAAAAGGACGATCAAAATATATTCAGTAGATCCCGAGATATAGAAAATGATAGTAGTTTTAAGTTGCCTTTTTTATTTTTTAAACTCGTGCATTTGTCGGCTCCCAGCTCACCCGCCACTTACCACGACTAGTCACCAATTGAACTACATTTTTAAAATTCGTGTAAAATACCAGCTTTTCTAATATGTAAAATGATTTTTTCTACGGACAATATTTTTAATGTTATTCTAAATGATTATAAACTACAAAATTTCACAAATTTGGCATTAGGATTTTTGATTGACTATATTAGATACTTTTTTTATCTTTTTTTAGTACATTTTGATAGCATCAGTTTTCTACTTTCATTTGGCATACGCAGAATTTCCATATCTTCATTATTTTCTGTCTTATGTTATTGCAAAATAAAGGTTTTTGGGATAAACAAATAGAATAACTTAAACTAATTAATGGATCGGTCTCAAATTTTGAGGGTTTATTAAGTATTCCAATACCCAACTTTGGGTGAAACACTAAAGTTCTAAGGTAGTTTTAGTAAAAGTTATTAACAAATAACGATTTTCACTTATTTTGCAGTTTGCGTAGCAACAAATTACCTTTTTAACTTTCAAAAATCGGCATTTTGAAGGTTTTTTAATGTTATAAAAAATTAAATTTTGCAATTTTATGTCAACTATTTAGCTTTTGAATGGGATACAAAAAATCGAAAAAATCGCGATTTTTGCACAAAATTGTTAATAATTAAAAAACGGACGCGAACTCTAGGCAGGAAACAGGTAGGTTTTCTTCCTATAGGTCTACAATAACTAACAAAGTAGTCAGCTACCTGGATCTTTCAGTGTCCCGAACATGGTCTATTTTTAGCTTATTACCCTGGAGTAATAACTCTGTAAGTGTTACGGTCTCCATTCCATAGGTCATCACTGGTAGGATACATCTGTTGAATACCCTTTTCTTTAGATTTCTTCACATTTATTTTCTTTAAGTTTTTTTGATCGACGGAGTTTATCTAATCGACGACAGTGCAAAAAGTCACGTGGTCGATACACCGCGTAGATTAGAAAGAGATGCATACCCTGTTTACAAACACTTTTCTCTGTCGAACTGGGGGACAGTTTTAGATTACAGCGCGCAGTACCTATAGGTATTATACGAGTATATGGTTATGGCGCCAATTATAGACCTTTATAGGTTTTGTTAGGTTATGTTAGGGTTAACAGTTTCAGGACAATCTGTTACATAGTTGTTAACTTGGAAGAAATTAGTTTCAACAGATTATGGTCGTTTATGACGTTAGCAAAATTTTTAAACAACTGTACCTATTAATGTTTTAAAAATATATTTTTGAGATTTTACTGTATTAAAAAGGATTTTAAGAGAATTTTAAAACAATCGCTTATTTTTAAAATGATTTTATTTCTTATCGAGGTGAATTTTAAGTTTTAGGTCTGGATCCCGCGTACCAAAAAAGTTGATTAATAGCAAGCTGAAAATTTGTGAATAGCTTAAAGGTGTCTAGTCGGACAAACTTTGATATATGGGAACACTGGAACAGGGGAAGTTTTAATTGTGGAGCAGGTTAAAAATTTGGAAGTCAGACTACGAAAACGTCCAATATATTTTGTCGGCAAAACTTCCAATTGATTTGTTGCCCTTTCATTAAACTCATATTGCAAAAATCAGACTGTTAGGTATTTATCTCCAAAGTAATTCCTGTTATTTGACATGTTCTACGTGGCGGACTTATTAAAATGCTCAGTTGGTGATAAATACATACCAGTCTGATTTTTGCATGAGAGTTTAATGAAAGGGTAACAAATCAATTGGAAGTCTCGCCCGACAAAATACATGGGACGTTTTCGTAGTCTGACGTTCCAAATTTTTAACCTGTTCCACAATTAAAACTTCCCCTGTTACAGTGTTCCCGTACATCAAAGTTTGTCCGGCTAGACACCCTTAAGCTATTAACAAATTTTCAGCTCGCTATTAATCAACTTTTTTTTGGTACGCGGAATCCAGATTATTTCGTTTATAGTTTAAATTATATATTCAACAAATAATATAGTTTATTGTAGACTGATTAGTTTAAAAAGTTTAACATACAGTCCGTCTAATATACTTACCGTTGCACATCATTATCTACGTCAGAGATATAAGTAGAATTAATAAAAATTCTTGAATTCATTTTAAATCAAATATATCACACAATTTTTGCGGAAGATGATTGATTATACAACAAAACAAATTAATATTCAATGAACATAAATAAAAACTTTAAAAATAGAAAACAAGAATTAAGTTATAATCATACGTTAAAGTAAATAATAAAAACAGTAAATATAATAAAACAAATACTTATAATAAAAAATAAAAACAAATATGAAGTGTCATGACCGCAACTGTCAAATAAATGTTACCAATTTATGCCACAATATCACCTTCGTTCGATTACAGTTACAGTGTATTCCGAACAAATGTGAACAAATGTGTATATAATAAAATATGTCTATGATAGTGGCTGTATTTCCAGTGTACTCGGCAATGATTCTAAAAAAGAACACATCTACGGCCTAAATATTTGGCGTTGGTATCATGTGACTTCACGGGCTATGACGCGGATGACGTGCAACGGTAAGTATATTAGACGGAGTATAGGTACATATCTTCGGAAAGTGAAAATCTCACTGGAATAAAACAATTTTAAAAGATTACTAAAAATCATATATGTAATAAGAACGCAACTATTCAACCAACCAGAGCCAAAAGACTTGAGAAGCAATTGCCAGAAAACTTGGTTGAATTACTCAAATACTCGAGTCCAATCGTTCCTCTTGCTCCAAATTTACTAATTATGATTTGTATTGATTGAGTATAATGTAAATTTCAATAAATAAGTAAATGAAAACTATATAAAGAACAGCCTAAATGTATTTTCGTACCAACGCAACGCTTGACAATTTTGAAGGTGTGAGAGGAGTTATTATTATTTGTCTGTTGAGATTTTTTTAAATTAGAAAGAAAACATTGCATCTCTAAAGTAAGGATACGGGATTTCATTTTATATTCATAGTCTAGAGAATTACAAAAGTCTTCTTCTTTTTCTAATGGCGCTACAACCCTTTGTGGGCATGCATAACAATATGTTCTTCCATTCTGCCCTATCGGATATTTTCCTTCGTCACTGCCTGATATTCATGGTTTTAAGATCGATTTCACTAATTTTGAGTAATTTTGCCAAACTTCCCAGTATAACTTTTTAACCGAAAGTGATATAAAAACCGCAAGTAATGTTTGTTGTCGCCTTGCTAAGGTGCGTCGAATAATATATCGCTTTTACTATTTCAGCGACTTTAAAATAGTACATCCGGTGGCAACTCTGAAACTGAGTCAAATCCGAAGTAAAATTTCTCACCTTTAATATCATCTTTGCTTACAAGATATCTTCGCAATATTGAAGTTTTCAAGTGGGATAGGGATTTTTGAAGATATGTATGTATAAAATTATTTAGTAGATCTGTATGTTAAAACTAATTTTATTTAATATCATTGTAGCACCTTATCTGTAACTAAATGTGGCCTGAAACTACTGCTATAAAATATTTTTTGTTGTTTTCGAAAGATGGACAATGCAAAAATATGTTCCTTGATACCAAAGCTCATGTACTTTTGGGGTATTTATAATAGAGATATTAAATATCTATTATGGAATTATTTTTATAATATATCGATGTTAATGAAATAATTTGTTTTTTTTTTACTTTTCTTACTTTACCTAAAAACATTATTCCTTTTATGGTTTTTTGCTTCTGGCTTAGTTAATTTAAAACAAAAGATAAATAAAACCATCATTAGACCAATGCACAGTGGTGCCAAATGCTGAAAACGTGGTGAAGAGGTAAAATAAAAAGTCCCTACTTAGGGATTTTCATGTTTACAGTTGTTTTCTCATACTACCGTAGAGTCGTAATACGCAGGTATACGTATCAGACCGAATCTATTCTTATTCATAACTCCGGGACATGTGAGCCATCTACGACCTTATTTTGGCCGGCAGTGAAAGTCAAAAAGAACGCCTACATTGAAAACGCTGTAAAACATTTTGTAGTTTATCAATTTTATTGTTGTAAAGCAGATTCTTCTTTTTCAAGTACCTATGTATTAATGTAAGATAAGAGTTGACTAAATATTTGAATGTAATGATACGCCGCGAACACGCACCAACTCACCAACACTTGAAGCGTTTTACATGTTTGCTCAAATGGGAACAGGGATAGAACCAACTATAAAAATACTTTGGGTCGAAATGGGGCTAAAGAAGAAGGAACAGGCATATAAAGCTTCTTGCGAGACGGCAGCTCATTTGTTGTGCGGTGGCAAGTCGTGGAATCGTTAAAGGGGGGTAAGAGGGTTTAAAGAAGACTAACTACCATAACCAAATAAGCAAAGGATACTTACACAGACTTGAGGACTTTCCTACTATTTAAAGAAATTTGGACGCTGTTTGAAAAATCCTCAAATTCACATATCGAGTACTTACTGGACATATTCTATACTTTTGGGAACCAATTGGGGGACATTCATCTTAGATTCCTCGTTGGGTCAAACTGGGCTATTATTTACCATCCTATGGCTTCTATGCCATTTCTTTTTCTTTACTCTAAAACTTATTTCGCTTGTATTAGACATCTGGTTAATAATTTTCCAAAAAAAAAGGTTACAGAAATAAAAATAGGTACATTTTATAATGTTTATTTAAACCTTTAGATTTTATTTATACTTTGAGAGTAAACATGTTCTCAAAGAGGAAATGAATAATAAAAATAACTATAAATATTTAACAAGACTTTACCATGGACAATAAAGATTTTACAATCTTTTCTTAGTTCCAAAAATACACAAAGTTTATTATTTCACATTATTTTTACATACATAATAACTTTTTAGAGCAGTGTATCAAAACAAAGTTTGACTTATGCTGTCAAGTCAAACGTTACTGCCATTTTATGTAATTTACATAAAACTTTCCGCGAGTCCATGTTGAAAACAAACTATTAAAATATTTAAAACCTTTACCAAATTAATATCCACTTGGAATTTAATTAAAAACAAATATTATTTCATACCTTTTTTTTTAAACAAAATCCATCGTCATACGTCACACTTGGCACTTAACCAAAATTTTCCATCCAAGATTGGGGAAGCATTCAATTCTAACCAAACTGGAAAAGCTTCTCAATACTATAGAATCGCACACTACTTTACCGACATAACTACGTCACAATACTGTATACTCGATTTTCACATAAATATATCCAACGTAATGCTGTGAAATTTTGTACCAGTATTCCATAATATTTACAGGACAAATTGCAAGTCCTTCACTTCGTTTACCATAACGAAAAAAGCTATTTTCTTAGTCGATAAATGCGATTCTCTGCGAGTCTGTGAGTTCTACCACGTAAAGCGATGTTTATCTCTCAAACATGCCTTTAGAACTACTTCTTTTCGGCGGGGTACCTAACCTTCCGAAAATTCCTTACGCGTCAAGCCGATCACTCTTCTCGGCTGAAGGTATTGACCAATCGTCCAAGACAACTCAACGATCTTTCAAAATTCAGGCCAATAATAACAAAAATGCTTCCCGCTCAAAAGAAAGGGAAATATACCAGAATTTTCAAGGATTCATTCTAGAATAATGAATGTTTACACAAATAAACAGGAAATTTCCTAACGTTTTTCAATGTTGCGAAATATTGAAATATTTCCAACAGGAGCGGCTTAGGAAATTTTAATGATATATTTTATAAACTCGCACAATAAATTAGAAAATAGATATTTTTCTTGGGATAGGATATAAAATTAATGAATGCTATTAACAAAACATTGTATTCTTTTCGTCACGATATAAGAAATTTGACCTGACGCTGGTGGGATGTCCCTACCGATTTAGTATCATAATAAATAGTTGACGTTAGGTACTAATCCCTCAATTGCATTTGCGACGGGTGGCAATAGTTTTGGAACAGCTACTAGGGCCGTATAGTATTTTTACTACAAAAGCGATATTACGTAGGTCAAAATTTTTGACGTAAGAGAACTGTCAAAACATTAGAATTTATTTATTATAAACATGGCAATAAAGAAAAGTCACATTCTAATGTTTTGACAGTTCTCTTACGTCAAAAATTTTGACCTACGTAATATCGCTTTTGTAGTAAAAATACTATACTTTATATTATTTACAGAACTGACTCGTTACCTATCAATGCAAATAAATGATTAAAATTAAAATTTCTAGACAATGTATTAAAAATTTTGTTTACTGTAGACGAATTCGTTTAGTCATCTGAAATTAACTTGTTTGGAATCAATCCCCATTGTACACACACAAACAATTTTTATGTCCAATGCGATCATTACGTGAATTTTATGGAGTTAGATTATAATGTGTTTTATATCGTTTTCACTTTAAACAAAATGGACTGCCGATAATGCAGCTTTCTATCTTTAAATAAAAAAATTAAAGAATCATTAGAAAAAGCATTAGTTAAAGATAAGATATACCTCTAATTATTATTCTACAGCTTTACACATAATTCTCGTGCTTATAGGTATTTAGGTAAAATTAAGTATCATTTATTTATCCAGAAAACATACATTATGGAACATTATGAAAGGGGGGCAAACATATTTAAGTCTGCAAGTTTGACATTTGCACATTCAGGCAGTTATTTTCTTGCATTTAGATAGAAGGTTAGATCGCGAGTATTCAAGTAAAATGTCTGAAGTCGGTGAAGCTAGTGCTAAGTGTCAAACACGTGTACATTTATCTGGTGATGCCAAAGAAATTATTAGGAATGTTTATCAAACTGTGAAAGAAGATAATCCAAATCCAGAAGACGGTAAATTCCTCATCAAGACAACATCTCGACTGACAAGGATGCCATATACAACAGTGTGGAAAATTGTTACGAATAGAATTCAACCTCGTAAAAAGCGGAGTGACTTTTCTACACATAAAGCAGTAAATGAAAAAGATGCTGAGGTAGTTAGAAGAGCAATTTACAATTTCTATTCAAAGAACCTAGTTCCAACGCTTAGTATGATCTACGATCAACTTGTTAAAGACTATTCCATTATGTATTCGCCTTCAACTTTATCAAAATTTTTGAATCACATTGGTTTTCGATACAAGAAAATTAATAAGCGATCATCAATAATGGATTCTCCTCGTCTAATTAAATGGAGAAATGAATACTTGGATGCTATATCTAAATTTAGAGATGAAGGAAGACCGATATTTTATCTAGATGAAACATAATTCGATACCCACGATACTGCTCAAAAAGGTTGGACAGACGATTCTATTAAATGTGCACCCAATTATCCAATTAATAGAGGTCAGCCAATAATTATTCTGGACATTGGATTCAAAAATGGCTGGCTTGGAGGGGAAAGTTTTTTACTATAGGCAAAAAACAATAAAGATTCAAAGCTGGACTACCATGAAAATATGACGAGTAGCTTGTTTAAGGAATGGTTTGAAAATAAGGTGTTGCCAAATTTGCCTCCAAAAAGTGTAATTGTAATGGATAACGCAACGTATCACAGCGAACAAATTAGAAAAATCCCCGGTGTAGGTTCGACAAAAAAACAGATATCTGATTTTTTGTATGACAATGATTTGTACTTTGAAGAAACATATACAAAAAAAGAAATGTTGGAAGTTCTTCACACAAAAGTGTTTGAGAAACAATTTGTTATAGACGAATTAGCCAAACGTGATGGTCATAATGTATTGCGATTACCTCCTTACTACTGTGTCTTCAACCCCATTGAATTAATCTGGAGCCAACTTAAGGAAAGTTTACGGCGAAACAACTGCTGTCCCAAATTTAGTTACGAATCGGTGTCACATGTTGTAGAAGAAATAAAAAAGATTTCCCCAACACTGTGGCAAAATTGTGTTTCACATGTTATAAAAACGGAAGATCATTACAGAACATTAACCTCACATATTAAACCAATAATTATAACATTAGATAACGATTCTAGTGAAGATGACAGCGATAGTGACAGAGATGTAATTTGTATTTATTTTTTTCCGTCTAAACTTCAAATTTTATTTTTCTATGTTATTTTCTATGTTATTTTTATTATGTTATCTTTTTAATTCTGATTTTTGCTACCACTCTTTTAATCTTTTATTGTTATTATCATTAATTTCCTTAATTTCTTTAATTTGTTCATTTCTCTTATTTCATTGTACATAATAATATAAATATAACTACATAGATATAAATACGTAATAAATATAATGATATGATATTTAAATTTATATTTATTATTCCAACCCCATTAAAATATTATATCTACTTGAAGACTTGAATTTTTTTTGTTAAAGGGATGGGTACGAACTTTCGGCTTTAAGCCGTTACGTTATTACCGAGGGCCGAAAGTCCCTGAAAACTTCTATAATGTTTATTTTAATTAGTTACAGGGGTGAAAAACTAAGAGAAAATTTAGTGTGATTTTTAATTTCAAATATCTCATTCAAAAGAAAGTTTTAATTCATTCCAAGGGACTTTCGGCCCTCGGTAATAAAGTCATTTTTCATTCTGCGTTTAAATATTAGTTTTCTCAGGATTCGAAAAAAATGATTACATTTAAAACACATTGAAAATTTTGACAGGCGTCAAAATTATGCATTTGTTCCTTTCCCCTTAATTTTAGCGAATCCGCTCCTGGAGGGTTTGTTGTTTGTTATTATGATACTAAATCGGTAGGGACATCCCACCAGCGCCAGGCCAAATTTCTTATATCTTGACGCAAAGAATAGCAGAAATTTGTAGTGCTACACACTAGAACCGTACGACTTCCAGAATCCGCGCAGATGCGCCACTCATTTCCACTTCTCCGAAACAGCACAGGCAGAGGGATACTTAAGGAGGCCGGCGAACGGAGATTCTCCAGTCTTGAAGCGACAGCTCTGGGCTCCACTACCAGCCAAGCGAGGTGAGCGAGGCAGGCCGACCTGAGTAGCGAGTCACCGTACTGACGTGATCTCGCAAGCTAAGGCAGGCCAACATGAGCAGCAAGGTGTCCGTGTTGAAGTAATTTGCGGCTCGTAATTAAACGGTAGCAAGCGAAGTGAGCGAGCTCCCGATAAATTTATATATTTTAATCGCGTGACTGTTTTGCAACTTACACTGCACTGAGGTGTAAGAATATTTCGTATTGTTATTAATTTTGCTTTTCTTTTACAGACGTCTATCCGGGGGAGGACTTCGCTGCAACGCGGCGACAAATAGTATTTTATTTTTATTTCTTTTTGATCTGTACCGGGTGTCCCAATAAGAATGACTCTCGGCCATATCTCAGGAACCGTTTATAGTACAGCTTTGAGAAAAAAATATTTATAACAAAAGTTGCCTCGGAAAAAACCTGGAAATTATTTTCATCATTGTGGGTCCACCGCTAGAGGGCGGAATTGAATATCAAAAATTAAAAAATCAAAATTTTACAAAATTTACCTAATGAAAGGGCACTGGAAATCCAATCATCGTATTCTTCATAAAATTCTGCACATATTTGATTTCACAAGTTTAAGTCTACCTTTGCAAATAAGAGGTGGGGGTGAGTGGGAACCTTCTTATGCAAAAATGGATGTAAGTCCGGTTCTGCTAAATCTAATTTTGCATGCTTGGTCTTGTTGAAAACAGCTCTTTTTCGTCAATGTAGGTGTCTTATTTTCGAAATAGCCTAATAAATAATATGCAAGCTAGGAGGCGTTATTTAATTATTTTCGGAAATCCAGTTTTCTTTGGAGAATATTAAATACAAGTATAAATTTTTAATCCTATATTACAAAATTAGACCAAATTAGCAACATAATACCGAAAACCGCATGTCGATACTGTTTTTCTATCTCGAGATATCTTAAGAAATGTTTAAATTTTAAACAACTGTTAATGTCACCGGTAAACGAAGTTAAGGAAAAGTAGTGTGCTATGGAAAAAACAAAGAAACATTTTCCAGATGTAAACGCATATAATTAATTAAAACAACAATAAGACAAACAACACTATAAAATATAACAAAGAAATAAAAGCAACTACTTACTTAGTGACGATCTAAATGTTCAAATTGTTGCCCGTCATTTTTAATGCAAGCATTTATTCTTTCAAGAGTAGAGTGAACAGCAGTCTCAATTTCTACTTTCGCAATGCTTTGAATGGCATTTCGTATTCTCTAGATTCTAGATCATGTTTTTCTCGAGTAGTGGGCCTAGCGGCAAAAACAAGGTCTTTAATCCGTCCGCGTCCCCATAAATAAAAGTCTAAAACAGTTAAATCTGTTGCTATTCAATCTACTCTTGAAAGAGTAAATGCTTGCATCGAAAATGATGGGCAACAATTTGAACATTTAGGCAGTCACTAAGACTAAGTAAGTAGTTGTTTTATTTCTTTGTTATATTTCATAGTGTTGTTTGTCTTATTGTTGTTTTAATTAATTATATACGTTTACATCTGGAAAATGTTTATTTGTTTTTTCCATAGTACACTACTTTTCTTTAACCTCGTTTACCGGTGACAGTAACAGTTATGTTTAAAATTTACACATTCCTTAAGATATCTCGAGATGAAATAAGGTATCGACATGCTGTTTTCGGTATTATGTTGCTAATTTGGTCTAATTTTGTAATACACGATTAAAAATGCATACTTGTGTTTAATATTTTCCAAAGAAAACTAGATATCTGAAAATAATTAAATAACGCCCCCTAGCTTACATATTACTCATTAGGCTATTTCGAAAATAAGACACTTACATTGAAGAAAAAGAGCTGTTTTCAACAAGACCAAGTATGTAAAATTCGATTTAGCAGAACCGGACTTAAAGCCATTTTTTCATAAGAAGGTTCCCACTCACCCCCACCTCTTATTTGCATAGGTATTTGCAATTACGCCCTCTAGCGGTCGACCTACAATTATGAAAATAATTGCCAGGCTTTTCCCGAGGCAACTTTTGTTATAAATATTTTTTTCTCAAAGCGTTACTATAAACGGTTCCTGAGATATGGCGAGAGCCATTCTTATTGGGACACCCCGTACATAATTTACATTGAATATACTTATTTTGTTTTAACCTGTGTTTTACTGAGTCTTTCGTCTTGAAAGAACTACCCGTCACAAGGGATTCCAAATCCCTTGTGACGGGTCACGGTTATTAGACTTTATTACGGTTGCCTTGTCCGACGGTGGTGGGGAGACTTATATTTTTGACTTTACGTCACAAGAGTTTACATTCCCATATTTTTAAATGATTTTCGATCATTGAATGTGTTATTGTGTATATATGTGTATTATTTGTGTTATTATGAAATAATAAGACAAATAGTACACATTTTATCTTATACCGGGTGGTGAATCGTTAAAAGGGCCATAGGAAACTCAATGTAAAAGTCTGAATTGTTGAATTCCTGCTTCCCTAATTATTTTACATCAAAAGTCATGAGAGAATACTTGTAGAGAATTAAAATCTCTATTAAAATCAAAAGTTAAAATTGTTCTACGATTTAAATGCATTCCAAAATTTTGAAAAATATGATACATTTGCCACAATAGGTATGCGTGTAAAAGTTAGGCCACACGTTACTATTTAACTGACAGTGCTCGACAGTGCTCACACCATTGACTGAATAAAAAATCTTTATTATTAATCCTTTCTCCGCAACTGAGGGTATCTTATCAACTGTATTGTTTTTAAACATAAAATGTGAACATTTATACATTGTGTGTGGCCTAAGTTTGGACTGAAAACTTAAATGTATTATTACATTTTTACAAAATTTTGGAATATGTTTAATTACGTAGACCAATTTTAACAGTTGTTTCCAATAGAGATTTCAATCCTTTACAAATAGTTTCTAATGTCTTTTGATGTAAAATAATTAGGGAAGCTGTAATTCAACAGTTCAGAATTTTACATTGAGTTAATGCAAAATTTTGACGCATGTCAAAATTTTCAATGTGTTTTATTTGTATTCATTTTTTTCGAATCCTGGGAAAACTAATAAATATTTTTGAAAAATTTAAACTCAGAATGAAAGACTACATTATTAGCGAGGGCCTAAAGTCGCTGAAAACTTCTATAATGTTTATTTTAATAAGTTACAGGACTGAAAATAAAAGAGAAGTGTGATATTTAATTTCAAATATTTCATTCAATAGAAACTGCTTGTTTATTCTAAGGGGCTTTCCGCCCTCGGTAATAATGTAATCTTTCATCCTGCGTTTAAATTTTTCTAAAATACTTGGTTTTCTCAGGATTCGAAAAAAAATATATTACGATTCAAATGACAGTACACTCTCGTGACGTAATCGCACCCTTAATGTTCATTGGTTAGTCGATCTAGGCAACCGTAGTAATGTCTAAAAACCGTGGTGACGAGTAGTGATAATTAGATTCCAAAGGAACCCTCGACGAGTTAAGGTTAAGACCAGACACACTGACCCAGGAAATTTCGATAATCAGAAGCCAATTACAAGCAATGAACTGTCAACACTGATGGAATGGCCCCGTCCCATTCCCACAGTGAAGCGAGATAGGCGCCAACATACAAGAGAGAGGTTCTAGCACTTCTAGAGAGACATGAGAGAGACAGAGAATTTTCAGGTAAAATTTGCTACAACTACAACGTACCTGACTAGCACTGTCCGAATATCTTCCCTCCTTTACCTGATTATCTTCTATCTCATCCTGGCGCCATTAACTTCGTTTTATGGCGATTCCATCAGTGTTGACAGTTCGTTGATTACAAGACAATGACAAAACAAATAAGGCAATCAGATTTGCTAAATCAAGTACGGAAGTGGAATACACACTTCGATAAGAAACATTCGGATGCGGTAGAGTTCACAGAGAGTATAGACGAGTTAAGCCTAGCCTACGAGGTCGATAAGCAAGATCTGCTAAAAGCATTACCAGAATTGTTAGGAGACCATGCATTTTTATGGTACCAAAACAACAACAGAAATTGGAATTAATGGACGGACTTCAGCGAAGATTTTAAAAAAGCTTTCTATCCCAGAGAGTATTCGCCACAACTAGTGGAGCAAATCAGAAACAGGAAGCAAAGGAAAAACGAACCAGTGGATAGATATATTACGGATATTCAAGCATTAATCAGACGAGAAGGATCTTTTTCAAGAAACCAAGAACTCGAAAGGATATATATATAAAAATATGCTGCAACAATAAATGCATAAAATTTGTTAATGAATAAACAGTAAAACTACCTATACTTGAAGTAATCAATAGGTCGTAAAAGTAAATTCAAATGGTACATAATTCTGGGATTAATCTTTACTAATCTCAAAATATACAATCAGAAGATACATAATCACATTGTTTTAGCAGCCTTTAACTGCCTATGCATTGCTGGAGGATGTTTGAATTGAATAGAAAAATGTGAAATGGTGCATATTACATGCTTCTGGCGATTGTTGCTTATGTAGGTATGGACCATTGTACCTAAATAATAGGTTCTAAATATTGTACTTCAAAAAGTTAATGTACCTACTGGTAATCAGCAATTTCAAAAGTCCCTTATACCTTATAATATAGAATTTCAAAAACATATGCGTTTAAAATAAAATTTTCAAATTTCTTTCGGCCATATTGGCTCCGCATATTTTGTTTTTGAAAAAGATAATGTTAGATTTGTAATCAGCGACCTTAAACTATCAAATCTGATAAAAAATTATGCGTTCTGATTGATATTTTCAATTTCTTTCCGTCATGCTGGACCCGCCATTTTGTTTTTCAAAAAAATGCCAGATTCGCAATCAGCGATGCCAGAAACCCGTAATAGTGTAGGAAACAGAGGTTGAACCTTGCAAAATGGACACAAGTCCGGTTTTATTTTTTTTCTGGCATATTAAGGGGTGCTTATTATAAGACTAACTTTTTCTGAAAAAATTTCGCCCCGGAACCCCCCTTTTCACCCCTTTAAAGGGGGTAATTTATGGTTTTTGCAGAACGTAGCCCTTCCTGTACCTTTTACAAAAAATTTTTTTTATAGAAATTTGAAGAGGACTATATTTTCTACGATTTATTTCCGACAGCATCTCTATATCATCCACCGTTTAGCAAGGGTGGCGCCCCAAAGTTGACAAGTTTTTAAAAAAGATGTTTTTAAAAAAAATATATTTTTCCCTAACTCTAACGGAAATTAAAAAGAAATGCTGCGGAAATTATTCACAAATAGATGATTGATTTTTTGGTATAGGTTTTACTTAAGGGTAATTGCCCTTTTTTTAATTACAGGGTGTTACATTTTAAAAAACCCCTTTTTATAACATCTGAACCGTTTATGCTAGAGTAAAAAGACTTTCAGCGATTACCCATGTACTGGTGTTATTTACAAATTTGTATAATGCACCCCCATTTTTTCCCCGGAACCACCCAGAAAAAAAGAAGAATTAATAAATAAAGTCTAAACGGGAACTGGTGTATGTTTTCAAAAGACTGATAGTGTGTAAATTAATTTATTAAATCAGCTAAGTACTTTCAGCATATTAATGCCATCATCAGAGCTATCGTCTTATAGGTGTAAAAACCTCAAAAGAAGAGAAAACTTCGAACAAACACATTCTATATTTTAAAATTAACCCAGGGATATAACCACTGGTTAGGGTAAAAAACCCTTAAATGTTAAAAATCACATTTAATGTGTTTAATAATGTGTTTATTTTTTTTTTTTTTTTTTTTTTTTTACAAAATGGCCACCATTCGTACAAAGAACAGCTGTTACTGATCTTTGTACGAATGGTGGCCATTTTGTAAAAAAAAAACACATTAAATGTGATTTTTAACATTTAAGGGTTTTTTACCCTAACCAGTGGTTATATCCCTGGGTTAATTTTAAAATATAGAATGTGTTTGTTCGAAGTTTTCTCTTCTTTTGAGGTTTTTACACCTATAAGACGATAGCTCTGATGATGGCATTAATATGCTGAAAGTACTTAGCTGATTTAATAAATTAATTTACACACTATCAGTCTTTTGAAAACATACACCAGTTCCCGTTTAGATTTATATAGAAGTGTGTACAAGTCAAACAGTCTTTTTCTATTTAATAAATAAAGTGATTTTCTTGGAATCCTTCACACACAATGCCCTTCATTATTATGCTTCATATATCATTTTGTGCAAGTTATTATTACCCATTCATGGACACTAAAAGCGATTTCCTAGTACAACCCCTGTAGCCAAAAACAATAAATAAAATGGGGGGTTGAAATTTTTTTTTGTTTTTTGCTTTTTGATCCATGTGGGCATATGCTTCATCAATAGTGCTTTTCAAAAATATATATGGTTATTGCAACATCCCTGCGCAAACCACCCCTATCCTTGAAAATATACTGCAGAAACTACCCCTATACCTTATCCAGCATGTTTTTACAATTTTCTCATTACCTATTCATTTTTTTTAAACAAAACTTATACAAGGTTAAAGACCACTATTTACTCTAAAAATTAGGTCCTATTCATTTTTTTCGTTTAAGCAACCGTTACGGCACAGTGGCGCCGTAAACCTCATATATGCTTTGACGGGCTCCAGTTTTTGTTTATTTTTTCGTCATCTGTTTGTTTTATTGATAAAGTACTTATGTAAAATAAAACAACACAGTGTAACCTACAAATCATGATCTATGCACATTTTACATTCTTTGCTCCCCAAAGCTACAGTGGTGGCCCAAAATAAATTTTTTCATATTTTGCACCTACACGCATTTTATTGCGTTAATAGCACAATATTCACCCCTAAGTGGTCGCTAAGCAGTGGCGGATCCAGGGAGGGGTGATGGGGGTGATGGCACCCCCACCCCTCTCAAACCAAGTGATATTATATTTGAAGATTATAAAAATATTCATTTATTTTTATAGAAATACTTATATTATATTAATATTATTTTTATAAGAATGACTTTTTATGCTTTAGCGACAGTGGCGGATCCAGAATCGTTAAGAGGGGGTGCCAATTGGTTAAATTTCCATAAAAATAAATGAATATTTTTATAATCTTTGAATATAATATCACTTGGTTTGAGAGGGGGGGAGGTGATCACCCCCATCACCCCTCCCTGGATCCGCCACTGCGTAGCGACCACCTAAGGGTAAATATTGTGCTGTTAAGGTAGCATTAATGCAATAAAATGCATGTAGGTGGCGAAAATATGCAAAAATTTATTTTGGGCCACCACTGTGGCTTTGGGGAGCAAAGAATGTAAAATGTGCATAAGTCATAATTTGTAGGTTACACTGTGTTGTTTTATTTTGCATAAGTACTTTATCAATAAAACGAACAGATGAAAAAAGAAAACAAAAACTGGAGCCCGTCAAAGCATATATGAGGTTTACGGCGCCACTGTGCCGTAACGGTTGCTTAAACGAAAAAAATGAATAGGACCTAATTTTTAGAGTAAATAGTGGTCTTTAACCTTGTATAAGTTTTGTTTAAAAAAAAATGAATAGGTAATGAGAAAATCGTAAAAACCTGCTGGATAAGGTATAGGGGTAGTTTCTGCAGTATATTTTCAAAGATAGGGGTGGTTTGCGCAGGGATGTTGCAATAACCATATATATTTTTGAAAGCACTATTGATGAAGCATATGCCCACATGGATCAAAAAGCAAAAAACAAAAAAAAAATTCAACCCCCCATTTTATTTATTGTTTTTGGCTACAGGGGTTGTACTAGGAAATCGCTTTTAGTGTCCATGCATGGGTAATAATAACTTGCACAAAATTATATATGAAGCATATTAATAAAGGGCATTGTGTGTGAAGGATTCCAAGAAAATCAATTTATTTATTAATTCTTCTCTTTTTTGGGGTGGTTCCGGGGAAAAAATGGGGGTGCATTATACAAATTTGTAAATAGCACCAGTACATGGGTAATCGCTGAAAGTCTTTTTACTCTAGCATAAACGGTTCAGATGGTATAAAAAGAGGTTTTTTAAAATGTAACACCCTGTAATTAAAAAAAGGGAAATTATCCTTAAGTGAAACCTATACCAAAAAATCAGTCAATTATTTGTGAATAATTGCCGCAGGATTTCTTCTTAATTTCCGTTACAGTTAGGGAAAAATATATATTTTTTAAAAACATCTTTTTTAAAAACTTGTCAATTTTAGGGCGCCACCCCCGCTAAACGGTGGATGATAGAGAGATGGTGTGGAAATAAATCGTAGAAAATATAGTCCTCTTCATATTTCTATAAAAGAAATTTTTTGTAAAAGTTACAGGAAGGGCTACTTTCCGCAAAAACCACAAATTACCCCCTTTAAAGGGGTGAAAAGGGAGGTTTCGGGGCGAAATTTTTTCAGAAAAAGTTAGTCTTATAATAAGCACCCCTTGATATACCAGAAAAAAAAATAAAACCGGACTTGTGTCCATTTTGCAAGGTTCAACCTTTGTTTCCTACACTATAAGTACGAAAGTAATTCCGAAGTGTATGAACAATATACGCTTTTAAAGGTTCATGACCACCTTTTCAATGCAATGGTACGTTATGAATGGGAAACGTTTTCGGACGAAAAATGCTAAGGGAAATAGTTTAAAGCTTTAGACCCGAAGAACTACCTAAAGACTTCTACTGGGGCCAAGTTCTGGTAAAACCACCTAAATTCGTGCTTTCTAAAACTTGCAAAGCAAACGAACAATGAATTAGAAGAAGACTAGAGGAAATCTAAAATTGCATTTCACTACCTGTCTATTCATCTAGGTAAAAATTCCAACGAATCCTGGTGGCCTGTACTTTAAGTCAATACTTTTCGAGTAAAAAAACTACGTTTTCAGACGGTTTTTCGCAAATAACTCAAAAAGTAAATATTTTATCGAAAAAAATATCCTAAGCAAAAGTGTAGCTTATAAAAAACCCAAAAAAAATGGTGTATCAGTAAAGTCTATCAATCAAATAAAAACAAAGTTGTAGCTCAAGAAAAATACGTTCTTATTCGTCTAATTCCAAATCGAATATTTCAAGGTGAAATCACCGAAAAATTAAGCACTTTTCGTGAAAAACCCGTTTAAACTTTTTTAAAGTGTTTATTAAAAGCTTTGTTTTAATTGTTAACAAAAGTTTTAGCATTAAAAATAAGCGAGTTACGCTCAAAATAAAGTTAGCTTTCTTTTTTTTTTTGTAAAAAATCATGAAAATCTCGCCTTTTTTAGCTCTCCAAATGAAATTAATCGCTACCGCTTTATAGTACATTCTTTCACGGTTTTTGCTCTAAATTTTAAAGAACCGCTTGGATTGACATGAAATTTGGCATACGCATAGCTTACATGTCAAAGAAAAAAAGTGATATTGTGCCGATGTGTGCTTTTGCCCTGGGGGTGACTTTCACCCCCTCTTGGGGGTGAAAAAATATAAGTCCAAAATAAGTCCGGAAATTGATAAACTGACTAATTTTAAGTAACTTTTGTTCTATAGAACTTTTTCGCCAAGTCAACACTTCGAGTTATTTGCGAGTGAATATGTTCATTTTTCAACAAAATAACTACATTTTTAGATGGTTTTTCGCAAATACTCAAAAAGTAAGTATGTTATCGAAAAAAACATTCTTAGCAAAAATATAGAATGTAAAAAAGAAAAAACATGGTGTACACTGTACACGTTAGGTCTCTGGACCTCGTAGAACCACAGTTATAGCCAATGAAAAATAGATTCATATTCACCAAATTTCAAATAGAATATTTCGAAGTGAAATATCCAAAAAATTAAGCAATTTTTGGGGAAAACTCATTATAACTTTTTTAAAGTGTTTAAAAAATCTTTATTTTTGTTTTTATAAAAAGTTTCTAGCATTAAATTTAAGCAAGTTATGCTCAAAATAAAATTGGTCCCTTTTGTTTTGGCAAAAAAATCGGGAAGACCACCCCCTAATTAGCAACTTAAATGAAATTAATCGTTACCGCTCCACAAATTATTTTACTTATGTTGTATTTATATGATCTGTAAGTTTCATCGATTCAAAGTGCTTATTAAAAAAAAAATTTTGGTTTTAAAGTGAAATTTTCAAAAATTTTAATTTTGAAAAATAACTTAAAAATTGTAAGTTATACCAAAAATCTCGAAAAACAAAAAAATCAGCATTGTTTTTCTGAATATCATGTATTTATTTGTTTTTCTGTTATACAAAAATTGATTAAGATTTGGTGTTTGTAAATTTGCATACATTCGTGATCAGTGACTCGTTCAACCCCTTTTAACTACAGCCCTTTCAAAAATAAGGACTTTGAACAGATGAAACTTACATATTCTATAAACAATACATACAGGAGTCAAGAAACTTGTGAAGTCGTAACGATTAAGTTCATTTGAGATACTAATTAGGGGGTGATTTTCCCGATTTGTTTACCAAAAAAAAAGGACTAACTTTAATTTAAGCGTAACTTGTTTACTTTTGATGCTAGAATTTTTTTTATAAAACAAAAATGAAGCTTTTTTTTAAACAATTTAACTAAGTTGTAAGTTTTCCCCGAAATGTGCTTCATTTTTGGTTATTTCACGTTAAAGTCTTCCATTTAGAATTTGACGAATATGAACCAATTTTTAATTAGCTATAACTTTGCTTCTACTAGGTACAGAGACGTGATATTTACACCATTTTTTTAAATTTTTTACAGGCTATATTTTTACTACAAATGTTTTTTCGACAAAATACTTATTATTTAAGTTATTTGCGAAAAACCGTCTAAAAGCGTGGTTATTTTTTTGAAAAAATGAACATATTCACTGGCAAATAACTCGAACAGTATTAACTTAGTGAAAAAAATCTATAGAACAAAAGTTACTTAAAATTAGTCAGTTTATCCATTTCCGGACTTACTTTGGACGAATATTTTTTCGAACCCAAGAGGGGGTGAAAACCACTCCCGGGGCAAAAGCACATATCGACACAATATCACTTTTTTTCTTTGACTTGTTAGCTATGTGTATGCCAAATTTCATGTCAATCCAAGCGGTTCTTTAAACTTTAGAGGTTTTGCAATATTTTACCGTTAAAGAACGTACTATTTAAAAACAATTTACTTACCTATCTATTTTTTATATGATCTGTCAGTCTCACCGGTTTAAAGTGTTTATTTTTGAAAGGGTTATAATTGAGAAAGCTTGAATGGGTCACTAATCACGAGTGTATGCAAATTTTGAACAGCCATATCTTAACCAATTTTTGTCTTGCGGAGAAACGAAATGAAACTAGCACATTTATAATATCAAAACCTACATTTTTTACTGTTTAAGATTTTTCTATCACTAATACTTTTTAAGTTATTTTGGAAAAATGAAATTTTTCAAAAATTTTTAGAAAATTTATTTTTACTATAAAACCAAATGTTTTTAAAAATAAGCACTTCAAACCAATCAAACTTACAGATCATATAAACAATACACATAGGTACAGTTAAAATAGATGGTAAAGCCAAACGATTAATTTCATTTGGGGTGCTAAATAGAGGGAGGTTTTCACGATTTTTTTTACCAAAAAAAGGGGCCAACTTTTTTTTCAGTGTAACTCGTTTATTTTTGATGTTTTAAACTTTTGTAAAAAACAAATAATAGGCCTTTTAAAAACGCTTTAAAAACGCTTCTTTCTTCGGTGATTTCGCGTTGAATTATTCGATTTGGAATTAGACGAATAAGAACGTATTTTTCATGAGCTACAACTGTGTTTCTACTCAATTTGTAGACTTTACCTGTACACCATTTTTTCTTTTTTTATAGGCTACCCTTTTGCTAAAAACATTTTTTTCGATAAAATATTTACTTTTTGAGTTATTTAGGAAAAACCGTCTGAAAACGTAGTTTTTTTGTCGAAAAATCAACATTTTTAATCGCGAATAACTCGAAAAGTATTGACTTACGTAAAAAACTTTAGGTATAGAACAAAAGGTGCTTAAAATAAGTCAATTTATCCATTTCCGGCCTTATTTTAAACACGCGTTTTTCAGGATGAAAGAGAAAGGCAAAAAAGAGATCTAAGTGAAAGAAAATAGACAGGAAAAGAGCAACTTCTTGAGTATTATACGTTTGGTTTCTATGGGCCATTCCACGAACATACGCCTGTTTTGGATTACTTCGACAACGAAGTACTACTACTGTGCAACATAAGAAGTACGAAAGTAAATGGCGCTAATAATTATTCCAATAAACAACAATGTAATTTGCAATTTACTTTCGTTCTTCTTATTTTGCACAGCAAAATATTCGTTGTTGAAGTAATCCAAAACAGGCGTATGTTCGTGGAATAGGGTAGGTATACTAATAACCGATAAATATTGTAATAAAATATAAACATTGTTCTGAAGCTATTTCCTTGTGGCATTTTTATAATTAACGATTTAGATGGGAAATAAGCCACAATTAAATTGAAAAACATAATTTTATTAACCTTTCGACGCCCAAATCGTTGTCAAAATACAAAATACTACTAAATTAAACAAAAATGTTGTTGCGTGGTAAAAAATTCTTCGAATAATTTATTTAATCTGACTCATTTATATCGGCAATTCAGACATATATTATACATTTTAAAGTAGAAGACTTTAAAATGATATTGCCAATATTTATGAGCTGCATTCCTGGGACGACTTTACTGAAAGATAGTTCATTCGATTACATGAAATCAACCCCAACTTAAGAATATCCGCCACAAAAATCATAGCATGTGATCTCTCTTTAAAAAACAACCAAACGCAACGGTGACAGTAAAATTCTCGCGTTAGAGATTCCATAGTAAATCACAATGGAAAACCAGGAAAAAAACCTCGTGATACTATCCCGACATCGTAAGTATTTGGTCTTACATTTAGTTTACTCTCAAAACTAATACCAAATTCTGACTTTAATATAATATAATATAATATATATGTTGTTTAAATTATAAATAATATTAAAAATAATACATAGATATATAAGTAAACTAAAATATAAAATATGTAATAACTCACTATGTTATTGACTAATCGTGGTATTTTCTTTTTATTGACCTACTCTTTCAGTATGGGTAAATAACCACATCCTACTGCATTCTACTATGATTTTTTTGTGGCGGATATTCTTGAGTTGGGGTTGATTTCATGTGATCTAATGAACTATATTTCAGTAAAGTCGTCCGAGGAACACAACTCATAAATATTGGCAATATCTTAGATTAGGGCAATATAATTTTAAAGTCTTCTACTTTAAGAAAAACACATGTATAAAAACATAATATATTATGTCTGAATTGCCGATATAAATGAGTCAGATTAAAGAAAATTATTAGACGAATTTTTTACTCAGCAACATTTTTGTTTAATTTAGTAGTATTTTGTATTTTGACAACGACACCCGATTTGGGAGTCGAAACGTTAATACAATTATTTTTTTCAATTTAGAAATAAAGAACTAGATTTTTACTTCTAACTTCTAGATATTGTGTTCTAACTCAATTGTTTTCTTTCAATACAAACTTAATGCATGAATAGGTTTACAAATACACAGAGTATCAATCACTTTGCACATTCGTTGAATAGAGCAAAATGCGTCTCAATTTAGGCGACACTTACAGCAAATTAGCATCCATTGAATCAATAATGGGCTTTTAATGCAGTTGCCGATTATTTGCCCTCAACATAAAGTGCCGAATGTTTTCATAGGGTGTCGCAAGAGCGTATCAGAATTGGATTTTTTAGGTAACTAAAGCATATATTTAATTTAATGTACCTAATATCAAATATGGAGAAGAATTAAGGGAAAAATTATACAATTTAATAAAAGAAATGTGATAAAGAAAAATGCCGGAAGAATGGTGCAAAGGACAGATTATCACAATTTATAAAAAAGGAGGCCAACAAATGTGTAATAACTGTAGGGGACTGACGGTATACACGAAGCAACGAAGCACTAAAAGGCCCAAAACCTAGGAATTTTGTGCAGTAAGATGAATCGTCATGCAACTTTTCGCATTCAATTCGTGTCCGGCAATTTTGTGAACTAAATTGATCTCCGACAAAAAAATTTGTGCATGAGAAAATTCATTTTCAAAGTGCATCTCGAAGAGATGAAAAATGAAAAATTTAGAACTCAGGAAATATTGACGGAAATGAGTTCAATTTTTATATTTGGGGGTTTTGGAGGTCAGTGAACACAAATTTCATGACGGCGATGGTCTCCGAGGTACCTGGTGCCCAAGGTGGAGCCTGGGACGATCGAATAATTCGTGAAATAAAGATTGGATCGAAAAACTGAAAAATACGCGTTTAATATTTTTCAAAAATCTATTGAATGACACTAAAGACGACCCCCACTCCATCCCCTGGAGGTCGGGTATGGGTAACTTTAAAATATTAAACGGAACTGTCAATTTGTTATTACAGATTTGAATTGCTTAGGTAAAAATAAGCAATTTTTATTCGAGAAATTTTTTCGAATTGTGGATAGATGGCGCTAAAATCGGAAAAAACCATATATCGTGATACCATAGGTAAATTATAGAAACAGTCTTATATCTCGAGAAATACACTTCCAAATAAAAAACCAAAAAATATGTATTTAATATTTTTCAAGAACCTATCGAATAACATCAAACACGACTCTCCACTCCACCCTCTGGAGGTGGGGTGGGGGTTAACTTTAAAATCTTTCAATATTTTAATGGATACCAGCTGGCAAAAGAAGACTTGCGAGTCATGGAAGACCAAGATTTACACGGTTACAAAAAGTAATAAATGACTCAACAGAGCGGGTGTACTACAATGTAAAGAAGAAACTAGAGATAGGAACCAGTGGCGAAAAATAAGTGAGAAAATTAAATAAAGAAAATGAGAACTGGTCTACCACGTAACATAGATCTAGATAGCTTTTGCGGCGTATTCACTAAAGGGGCGTTTAGTCACTCTATAATATCAAATATTTAATTCTAGATTTTACAAAGTCTATAAAGTTAGATTAGTAGTCAATTGGTTTTTATATAATAATAGTAGGTTTTTGAGGATATTCCTTATTTTATAGATTTCAAAACAGATCAAACGAAGGTTTTTTTATAGGTTACAAATATATTGAAGTAACTGAGTCCTTTAGAACGTTCAATAATAGGGGAAATACGTTGTTCAAATCCCCAAAAATCCCCTAAAAATAAAAAAAGAATGTGTGTGTACTTTGTACGCACGTAAGAAGATATACTTCTATTATATAATTTCAAAGAAATAAATATACTTAACAGGTTATTTGTATTTTATTTAAATATTAAACTAACTTTCTTACCTACCACTTTAAAAAAAATTTATTAAAACGATACCAAAAATTAAAAAAAAAAATGAATCGTCCGGGATTTGAATCCGGGACCTCTCGATCTCCGGTCACACGCTAGACCACTGAACTATATTCCCTTTGCTTTGACAGGTTACAAGATTTCTCATACATACTGAGAAATTTAATAAACCCAGTGAAGTATACAAAAATACTTTAAATATACTTACTATTATTATAAAATATCTTATTCCCGAGGAAGACAAATCCAAAGACACAAAAGTTATAATAAATAATACATTTACTAAAAACACTAATATTTCCTTTTAATGACTTATTTGCGCTGACAGCGCTGATACATACATATATCTTGAAAGATTAGCAAGGAACTACATACTGTCTGTGTGCGCATGCGCGCGGGATTATAAAATTTCACTCTCATCGTTAAGAAGTATAACTTAAAAAAAAACAGTTTTTTCGTATTTTTGAAAATCGGAATAAAATTAGAAATATACAGGGTGGTTCATCTTATTCGCCTCGGTCCCTGTACGGAAAACCACTTGATATTTTAAAAAAATTTCTTCACAGAAATATACAGGGCCTTTAATACTACAACCTAAAAATAATGTGAATTATACAGGGTGTTCCAAAAAAGAGTGGTATATCAAAGTTATATTTTTTCTTATGGAATGCCCTATATCTGATGACATTATTGAATTGACCTTAAAAAATAAGCTATACTTTCATAAGGGTTCCCTGTACCTAAATACAGGGTGTTTTGATTTATTTCGATTTATATAAAAATGTAAGGTTTTAGAAAAAAAAATAAATATCTACGAATCTAAGAAGCAGTAACAAATTCTTTCTTGGAGCTTAATAATAGACTATTTAGCATACTTAAACAGATGCTTATTGAAACAAAATTTCTTACAGGGTGGTCAAAATATGAGATTGTTCTATTAACAAATTCAAGCTGTAATAACTTACTTATTTTAAATGGAACACTCTGTATCTTACTAGTCCATCGCGTAGAAAATTTACTTAGCTTTCAATTTGTACTAGAGTTTCCTAAACCTATCTTTTTACAGGGTGGTCAAAATATTAGATTGTTCTATTAACAAATTCAAGCTGTAATAACTTACTTATTTTAAATGGAACACACTGTATCTTAGTCATCTATCGAGTAGAAAATTTACTTAGCTTTCAATTCTTATTAGGGTTTCCTATACCTATCTCCCTTCATTTTTTAAATATTTAAAGATTTCCTAATTTGTAAGCTTTAAAAATTAGAATTAAGTACCTATGTCATGGTTATGTACAACACATCACCAACACCGGCAATATACTTAAATATCTTATTCAAGATAGTTTCATTAATAAAATTCACATTTTTATCATTTAATCACACAGAGTGTTCTTATTTTAAATGACATACTCGATATTCTATTCTTTATAATGGAAGATATTTAAAATCTCTTCAATTCCATGTTAACATTCTCAATACACATGTTATTCTGTAAATATAAATTCCCATGTTATTCTGTAAATACCCATTTTTACATATTTTTGTACAATAGGCTCGTTTTCGTCAAAGTAGCCATAGCATTTAATTGTTTGTAATTGCGATTTAAAGATTCAAACAAAAAGTGGCGTTCTTAAATTTACTTAATAACCGTTGTTGGGTTAAGATATGGAAAATACGTATACGGAATGAAATATAATTTAAATATCTTCCTGAATACGGCATCTAATATAGGGTATGCAGTTTAAAATAAACATATTATTCAATTTCACATGTAGGCCAAAATCAACTAAAATAATACAACACTCTGTGTGATTACATGATAACAATGAAAATTTTATTAATGCCAGTATCTTGTCTAAGTATATTGCCGGTGTTGGTGATGTGTTGTACATAAACACCACATAGGTACTTACGTAATTCTAATTTTTAAAGCTTACAAATTACGAAATCTTTAAATATTTAAAAAATGAAGGGAGATAGGTATAGGAAACCCTAATAAGAATTGAAAGCTAAGTAAATTTTCTACTCGATAGACTGGTAAGATACAGGGTGTTCCATTTAAAATAAGTAAGTTATTACAGCTTGAATTTGTTAATAGAACAATCTAATATTTTGACCACCCTGTAAAAAGATAGGTTTAGGAAACCCTAGTACAAATTGAAAGCTAAGTAAATTTTCTACGCGATGGACTAGTAAGATACAGAGTGTTCCATTTAAAGTAAGTAAGTTATTACAGCTTGAATTTGTTAATAGAACAATCTCATATTTTGACCACCCTGTAAGAAATTTTGTTGCAATAAGCATCTGTTTAAGTATGCTAAATAGTCTGTTAATAAGATTCAAGAAAGAATTTGTTAGTGATTCTTAGATTCGTCGATATTCATTTTTTTCTAAAACGTTACATTTTTATAAAAATCGAAATAAATCAAAACACCCTGTATTTAGGTATAGGGAACCCTTATGAAAGTGTAGCTTATTTTTTAAGGTCAATTCAATAATGTCATCAGATATAGGACATTCCATAAGAAAAAATATAACTTTGATATACCACTCTTTTTTGGAACACCCTGTATAATTCACATTATTTTTAGGTTGTAGTATTAAAGGCCCTGTATATTTCTGTGAAGAAATTTTTTTAAAATATCAAGTGGTTTTCCGTACAGAGACCGAGGCGAATAAGATGAACCACCCTGTATATAGTATTTAATAAAATACACAAAATATACGCTTTTAAAAAATTTTTTGTTATTATGTAGATACACCCAACCTATGGGTCTATAAAAAATAGACATATTTGTAAAAGCCTCAACCATGCGTGGGAATTTTTTGAAATTTTAAAATTGATTGCATCCCACCTAAATAAAAAAAATGACGTTTTTTATGGTGAGGGAGGGGGAAAGAGGTGGTGGGTATAAATTGCGCTGAGTCTTATTTTTGAACCACATGGAATGTAAAAAATTGAATTCTGGGAGTGAGGGCATTTTGCATATATCTTAACGGGGGGCACCCTTTAATTTATTTACATTTATATTTAAGGCCCATAAGTGGAAAGTTTAATTTTCCACCGTCCACCCATGTGCCACTGAAAATTGACGGCATAGTGCTCGTGCTCATACTCATTATTTTAGGTTCTACGTTTTAAGTAAATTATAGATTCTTAAGGTGTCTAAAATGATTAGCAACTTTTTCCTATGCGGCTCTAGTCTATTACATTTTTTGGGTAAAAAAATAAACTTTGGGTAAGGACTTTGACAATTTCAAAGATTTGTGGGACACGATACCATCAAAGAATCAAACTTTGAATTTATTGATTGAGAAATTGTGTGCCATTGAATTACGTGACCAAAGTACCACATAATCTTTTGCGTTTATTGCACGCAATAGCCCGACAGAAAAATATAAACAGAGCCAAAGTACAACTACTACAAAAGGTAAATTTTCATGTTACAAATGCAAGAAATTAGGCCATTGGGCGAGAGAGTGTCCATTAAAAGAATCTGCTGAGACTTTAGATGAGAATAAAAACAATGATACTGTTTTTTTGTCTGTTGTTTTAAGTGCCTCATCTAACAGTTGTGTTGAAACTGGGAAATGGTATTGTGACAGTGGAGCCACAAATCATATCTCTACAGATAAGCAATATTTCTCATCTTATACAGAATTTTCCGAACCCGAAAAGATATTACTTGGTAAGAAGGGTGTATGTACGTAAGCCCATGGACAAGGAACGGTGAAAATTCAAACGCGTCTGAATAATAAATGGAAAGATGCTGAATTAAAGAAAGTTTTTTATGTTCCTGAAGCAAGTGATCATTTGTTTTCTGTGAAAGCTGCTGCACAAAGGGGGTTCGTTACAGTACTCGATGAACAAGGTGTAAATCTACATGATAAAAACACTCTTGAATCTGTAATGACTGGGTACTTCAGTAATGGCCTGTATGCACTTGATATACGAGTTATGAAATCGACCAATCCCATTCAAGCAAACTTAGTAGAGTCAACAGATATGTTACAAGTATATCATGAAAGATTTGGTCATCAGTATAAGCAACACGTAATGAAAGTCTCGAAGAAAATGAATATAGACATTGATGGGTGCAAAGTAAGCTTATGCGATGGATGTGCAATTGGAAAAATGCATAGATTGCCATTTAAAACTAGGATCAATCGGCCACAAGTCACTGGTGAGCAGATCCATGCAGATGTGAATGGACCCATGTCTATAGAATCACTGGGAAGAACACATTATTACGTATGTTTTAAAGATGACTTTAGTAAGTTTCGGAAAGTTTTCTTTATGAAACACAAAAGTGAGGTATGTACCTTCTTAGACAAATTTTTAAATGAAGCAAACACAAATGGCCATGTAGTAAAGCAACTGAGATGTGATGGAGGGAGAGAGTTTGACAACAGAAAGGTATCTGAACTTCTTGCGAGTAGAGTTATAGAGCATTGTATCACTCCACCCTATACACCTCAGCAGAATGGTGTTGCTGAAAGGGAAAACCGTACCATTGTAGAGTATGCTCATTCCATGTTAAATCCATGCAAGTTATCCAAAGCATTATGGGCAGAAGCATGTAATACTGCAGTGTATCTTCTGAATCGCACAGGAAAATCATCAATTGAGAATAAAAGTCCCTATGAATTGTGGTATGGAAAGCCAGTTGGGAGTTTGAAACATTTAAGAATATTTGGCACTGAATGTTATATTCACGTAAACAAAAATTTTCGCAGTAAATTTGATGATAAGGCTGATATAAGGATGATACATGGTTATTTGGTTGGTTACGTGAATGACAGGGATGGTTTTAGAATATGGATTCCATCTGAAAGAAGAATCGTATCGAGCCATGACGTACGATTTAAACCTGAGGTTACATGCAATTTGCGAATTTTTGAAGTTAAAGCCGAATCAGTGAACCAGAATCAGTCGGAATATTATAGTGTACATGAAAACTCCGACGAAGTGAAAACTGGTATGAATGAAATAGTGCAATCTGAGAATATGGAAAGTGCAGAAAGTGCAAGTGAAAATAAAGAAGTGAATAGAGAAGAAAGAAGCGATGATGGTGTTCAAGAATCTAAGCGTTACAATATGCGTGTTAGAAAGAAACGAAAATTGTTTAGCTTATCTACTTTTCACGTTGAGGGAGAGTGTTACAATATACAACGTTAAAAGTAGATGTTGCTCTATAGTTGTACATACTCTATGTAATGACAATATAGAAGTTGTAATTGTAATGTCAAGAAAATTGAAAATATAATGTCAGTCATATTCAAGTAAAATGTTTTCCTATTGTCCTGTAATTGAGTGAATTATAATCGTTGTTGGTCATTTGGTCAGTTCACCTAACTCAATTTTATATAAATTACTTCAATAATATTCAGTGCCAAATATTCTTGAATGTTTCAAACTCCCAACTGGCTTTCCATACCATATTTCAATGGCACACAATTTCTCAATCAATAAATTCAAAGTTCGATTCTTTGATGGTATCGTGTCCCACAAATCTTTGAAATGATCAAAGTCCTTACCCAAAGTTGATAAGATCCGACCATTTAACATTCTTTCGGATAAAACATTTTCATCATGCTTCTGCAATTCATCATTCAAATCTACAAACAGTTTCTGCAACTTCGCAACATGTGTGCTAATATCTTCTTTTTCATCACGTTGGGCTCTAAAAAAGGCTTCAATTAACATGTTTAACCGTTGCGTACTGCTACGTTCAAATCGCGCACGTAATTTGTCCCATATTTCACTAGCGTGAGTACATGTCAACACGAGCTCGGCAACAGTTTTTCCTAGCGTACCTGCTAACAATCTTGTCGCTTTTGCATCGTCGTTTAACCATTTTTGATGCTTCTCTACTTCCAATGAAGTTAAATTTTCAGCAACCTCGGGATACTTACGCATACCGTTCACAATGTCTTCAAGTGCATACGCTCGTAATAACATCGAAACGTGCCATTTCCATTTTGCCCAGTCTTCAGGACCCTCAAGTTTGTCGACTTGAATTTTATAATCGTTATTGCTGGTCGCCATATTTTTTCACCTGTTCACAGTTCACACGTGAGCTGGGCCCATAACCTATTAAAAATTGAGTTAGGTGAACTGACTAAATGACCAAACCAACAACGATTATAATTTACTCAATTACAGGACAATAGGAAAACATTTTACTTGAATATGACTGACATTATATTTTCAATTTTGTTGAAATTACAATTACAACTTCTATATTGTCATTACATGGAGTATGTACAACTATAGAGCAATATCTACTTTTAACGTTGTATATTGTAACAGTGTACATAGACAGGACTGCTCTATAGGCCAATGTACTTTTGCCGAAGTAAACAATTGCTAATATACCAGGTGAAGAATATAATCCTAGATATTAAAAATAATGAAGTAAAATACACTAAGCAGCAAAATTAACGCACCACCTTAAAATGGGACATTTTTGATGTCTCGAATTTCCTAAACCTCTTTTCCGATTTGAGTGATTTTTTTAATATGTTATAGCCTTATTCTTTAACAATATTGCTGTAATAATATTTTTGCTAGACAGGTAAGTTGTCATTGTATACCGGGTGTACCAATCATACTGTGTTTTGTTTAAGTTCGGAACATCCTGTGGAATATTCTAGCATTTATAAAATGTTGAAATTAAAACTCAATTGTAGCCTTAGGCTTTCATAACATTTTATTTTTTGATTTATTCGCTTGTGTTCGATAATAAAAGAAATATGTACTTTTATATTACAAATGAGGTTTGCTATTTGGTCTTGAACAATATCATTCGAAATTTCAATAGCTACTGTTTCTACGTCTTATGAGGTTCTAGAAAGTTGAAAACTCTGTCATAGTCTTCTGCCAACTATGTCCCACAAATGTTCGATTGGGTTAAGATCTGGACTATGCGGTGGCCGATTCAACCGGCCGATCAGACCGAATATGTACCTGTTGTAAATATTCGGTTACAGTTCGTGCAACGTGAGCTCTTGCATTATCGTGGATTAGCAAAAAATGTTACCAATATAAGGAGTCGATAACATGGTAATAGCTAAGTCCATCGCTATGTAAGGTCACTACTTGAGCACACTCATCTCTTGTCAAATTCCTTGTGGCGCGTTCCATTTCTAACAACAAATTACGGACTTAATTGAAACTTTAAATAATAAAACTACTAATTTTCACAACAAATCAGACACTTTTTAACTATTAACAATTTGACATTTATCAAATTGTTAATTTCTCATAGCCTACTGTAGGCTTGGTTATTAAACTAAGCAAAAAATGAGGGTTTATCGACGAAAAACATGACTAGTTGTTAAAATACCTAACTTTTTTATTTTCCAATACAAGCGAATGAATCAGAAAACAAAATGTTAAGAAAGCCTAAGGCTATAATTAAGTTTTGATTTCAACATTTTATAAGTTCTAGAATATTCTACAGGGTGTTCCGAACTTTTAGAAAACAAAACACAATATGATTGGTACACCCGGTATACAATGAAAACTTACTTGCCTAGCAACAATATGATTACAGGGATGTTGTTAAAGAATAAAGCTATAACATATTAAAAAACACTCAAATCGGACAAGAGGTTTAGGAAATTCGAGACATCAAAAATGTCCCATTTTTAAGGTGGTGCAATAATTTGGCTGCTTTGTGTATAATGGTCAGAAAGGAAACTTTTTCTGCTATGGATAAAACAAAAATTCATTTTAAAAATAAATCAAAATTTCTAATAAATAGCCCCTAGAAACCCTCTCGGCTACGACCGATGATGATGAAGCTCTGTTGGATACATATGTTTCTATCCACTGCAGTCTCACGGGGTGGATGCAGGGTGAAGCTCACGTTGATTTGGGGTTGGTCAAACAACTACGGGGGAGGGTGAAATTACTTGTCAAACATCGAGAGCGTGAAGAGAGGATTAAATGACAAATTGCAATTGTGCTTTTAGATTAAGTGTTTTTTATTTACAGTTTTTTTGTGCCCTCTTCTGTTAGAAATTGAAAAGGGAGACGAATGTTACATTTTTTAATCAAAAATGAATACCATACATCGTATACGAAAAAAGGATGAATATAAAAATTATACTTATTAATTTACATCATTAAATTCACTGCAAATTAAAAAAATCCCTACCTTTTACCTAAAGGGTCCAGAATAACTATTTTTTATTTAAATTTGGGTAAAAATTGTCAGCTTTCATAGTTTAAACAAAGTTTTAAAAATATTGTGTTTATCTTATGGTATCACAACAATAATTTAATTGAAACGTACACAAACATTTCGGGGGTTTAAGGAGAAAACCCCCCCACTGGCGAAGCGTCCATGTAACATTGGTAACAGTTAAAAATCTTGCAAATAAATATGTATTTTATGACGATGAATAATTCCATTTATTATTTTATTTTTACCAATAGAAATATATCATTATATTATGTGTTAATAGTACCTAATTCAGTAAATAGCCAGACACACGAAAATATTGGCGAGTTTATGTGACTCAGTTGCACTTTATTATATTATGTTACGTCTCATTCGTGGTGACAATGAATGGTTATCTCGCTGTCGCTCGGGCGGCTCGGGACCGGCTAGTACTGAAAATTTTGAAGGAGCGATGGGCGTAAGCGCGCTGTGTACTATATCAGTAGGGCTGTTACCAGATTTAAATTTGCTAACAGTGCCTATAATAAAAAGTGTGCGTGCAGTTCACCATGGATGAGTGTCGCTGCGTAATCGATCAACTACTTGAAAAGTAATTCTGATTGAAAAATAAAATGAGACTATTGAAAATGAAAGACCTATTTTAAACAATTTAAAAAAGGAATTTAAAAAATTAGCCCGATATTTTAAATTTAGTTGGTACAGTGAAAATCCTTGGTTATGTGGTTGCAAGAAAAATAGACTGTATTGTTGGCCATGTCTTCTGGTTTTTACAGAAAAATGGGTGGACCAGGTTCACGATTTAAATAGTTTTAGAGTTTTAAAAAAGAGACATGAAATTTCTCCCTTACCTACATGTAAGATGTATACCCAATTTGATTCAGTTTGGCAAAACAAGAATCAAAAGTTCTCTTAACCAAGCATTTAAAGCAAATATTGCTAAACATATAATGAGTTTGTTAAAAAAATAGATAGGTACTCGTATATCCTTAGCTCACTTATAATAGATATGTACCGTATGTTTTTTGGCCGAACAAGAATTAGCGTTTCGTGGTCATTTTGAGGGCGACGGCTCTGATATTCGAGGCAATTACAGGGAATTGTTAACATTAATTGAAAAACAATATCAAAAATTTTGCCAAAATCTAGAAACATCAACTGTTTTTTCGAGAGTTTCAAGTGATATACAAAATGATATTATTGAAGCTATATGTATATACATTTAGCCATATCTTCATTTTTTTAAATAAGATTTTTTGCATCTGGTTTTGGTAACACTTTAGAAAAAGTCACGCGTCGCCACTGAAACCCCCATAAAATTTTTATGGGGTGCACAAATGTCAACTTGTTATTTTTTTAAGGTGTTCCTGCTATAAGAAAGTCAGATGTTCATTTTCAATAAAAAATCTCTAATAGTTTTCGATACCTACATTGGAATAAAATCAATTTTCATTTTGTAACTTCAAAGGGCTGTAACTTTTTTTGTGCGCATATTTGTACTGAGGTATAGTCCGTCCGCTATAACTTTTCCCATGCGGTACGATTCATTTTCAATCAAATTAAGTCAAAACAGAAAGTGAAACGTACGCCGATGTGTGTAGTATATAGTATACAGTATACAAAATGTGTATACACATCGACGTTCGTTCCAATTTATGTTTTGACTTAATTTGATTGAAAATGAATCGTACCGCATGGGAAAAGTTATATCGGACGGACTATAAGTTATCGAACTATTTTTGGTCCCAGAATATGTGATTTAATTTATGACCTGCCTTTTTGTTACACCCTGTATATTTAAGACCTATACAAACTTTAATAAACATACAGATATGTAGAAAGAAGATAATTTCACTTTTATGGATTTGAGGCATACACAGGTGGTTTATTAAACTTCATTATTAACAGATAAGGCACATAATAATTATCCAGATAAAATCAATGTTTCGATTTATTGGTATAAATAATAAATATTGGAAAATGTTTAAATATTTAAAAACACAGAAACTATTTTACACTACACTAAAGGAAAATGTACCAACTTACAGGGTGTTTTATAGCTAGGGAACATAGGCTAGAGTAGAGTTATGCTCTTTGGACCAAAATTGCTCATAGAAGAAATGTCTTAATAAAATGTTGCTGTGGAAAATGATATAGCGTGTTAGTTGATTTTTTTAATTTTTTTGCTAACAATTTCATTAGATATTAATAAAATGTCATCAAAATCGACAGGGAGACATAAGTTGAAACAGGAAATATAATTTTATTTATGACGTAAGCATTATTTTTACGTACTAGTTTTCGACAAAAAACGCATTTAAAAGGTTTAGAGACTCAGAAGAGTAAAAAATATCTTTTTCACTTTTTAAGATTGTTTAAAAAAAATCAAAACAAATTCAGCTGTACTTCGCGGATTTGTGATGGGCTACCCTTCACATACCTACCATATTTAGAAGCTTCAAATATCTACATAGGTATACAGGGTGTAACAAAAATACAGGTCATAAATTAAACGACATATTTTGGGACCAAAAATAGTTCGAATGAACCTACCTTAGTACAAATATACACATAAAAAAAGTTACAGCCCTTTGAAATTACAAAATGAAAATCGATTTTTTCGAGTACATCGAAAACTATTGGAGATTTTTTATTGAAAATGGACATGTGGCATTATTATGGCAGGAACATCTTAAAGAAAAATTATAGTGAAATTTGTACACCCCATAAAAATTTTATGGGGGTTTTGTTCCCTTAAACCCCCCCAAACTTTTGTGTACGTCTTAATTAAATTATTATTGTGGTACCATTAGTTAAATTCAATATTCTTAAAACTTTTTTGTCTCTTTATATTTTTTCGATAAGGCAATTTTTATCGAGTTGAGGCTTATTTTTTAATATGTTTACATACAAATTTTATGGGGGTTTTGTTCTTTTAAACCCCCCAAATGTTTGTGTACGTTCCAATTAAAATATTACTGCGGTACCATTAGTTAAACACAGTGTCTTTAGAACTTTTTTGCCTCTTTGTATTTTTTCGAGAAGGCACCTTTTATCGAGATGTGGCTTCTTTTTTAATATGGTTCAAAATATACCTAAAAATGTAAATCATAAATAAATTTTTATTTTATTACCAATAATAATCGTACTTAACCATATACAAATATGTGGTGGATTTGAGAAATATTCAAAATATCTTGATAAAAACTGACTTTTGGAAAAAGTAGTAAGAGGCAAAAAAGTCTTAAAAACGATGTGTTTAACTAATGGTACTACAATAATAATTTAATTGGAACGTACACAAAAGTTTGGGGAGGTTTAAAGGAACAAAACCCCCATAACATTTTTATAGGGTGTTCAAATTTCACTATAATTTTTTCTTAAGATGTTACTGTCATAAGAATGCCACATGTTCATTTTCAATAAAAAATCTCTAATAGTTTTCGATATATTGGAAAAAATCAATTTTCATTTTGTAACTTCAAAGGGCTGTAACTTTTTTATGTGCACATTTGTACTAAGGTAAGTTAGGTTCAATCGAACTATTTTTGGTCCCAGAATATGTGATTCAATTTATGACCTGTATTTTCGTTACACCCTGTATATTTATTTATATTTATTCGTGAAATCAATGATTTTTCAGTTTTTCACAGTAGACTGGCCTACAAAAAAAGGTGAAAAAATCTGATCTGAAGGTGACAGAAATATTTTAAAAACCAAACCGGCTATTAGTCCAGGCTATATCGTCGCCCCCGTTAGGTAAATTATTCCGATTCGATTTTTTTGCACAAACTTACTCAAAAAGAGGCCCTTATAAAAAAATCCACAGGGTGTCAAGAGGTACCGTGGTCGAAAAATTGTTTAAACAATTTTGTAAACAAATTCACAAAAACATTTTTTTTACTTCGGACAAATTTTTTTTAGATTATTTGGGTCATTCACGCGATTTAATATTTGAACAAGCTGAAAATGCGAGCATTATCATATCGAAAACTTTGTTTATTTACGTATTTTAATTCATAATATGGAAAATTGCTATTATGAAAAGTTGTTTAGAATTAAAAATTATGTTTTAATGTGCAATTATATCATTCTAATTTAAATGTTGTGAACTATAAAGGTACTTTACTCTTGATCGAATTTCATATTTTTTATATACCTAGTATAAAATTAATAAAATTTGATATATGATGGTTGCATCATAAATCTTATACCATGAAGAGCTTTTTATGAAGAATAACTTTTCTTCGTCAAATTAAAAATAAAAGAGTTATAAATCAAAATGTTGTTGGTATCCATAATTTGAGAAAAATCGTCAAATATTTTTTTCCATTAGAAGGATGAAATTGTACATCAGACCATAATTTTTTATTCCAAACAACATTTCCTATAGTTGGTTCGCTAAACTCAGACACAACTGGCTAGTGATTTTAGTCAGTAATTTTACCAATTTGGCAAAACAAATTCAGTTGAACCCGCTTATTGGAATAGCCGTCGTGCCAAGAAAAAGTATTCCTATAACAGGGATATTCTAATAACCGATCATATAAGCCTAGTAAAAACGTTTTGGGACCTCAAATGTATATTCCTTAAACCGGGATATTCCTTTAACCGGTATTCTAATAAGCGGGTTCGACTGTAATTACTAAATAGTTAATAATTACTAAATTATTAGTGATCTTTACAATTTTGGCAAAATTGGCAAAAACAAAAAAAATTACCTACTAAAATCACTAGCCAGTTGTGTCTGAGTTTAGCGAACCGACTATAATAACAATTTTAATTTCATAACAAATGGAACAGTCCATTTATCATTAGGTACTCCCATTAAAGGGAAGGCCGTATACTCGTATAAACCTTTTTAAAATTGTTGATAAATTATTGCTTTTAAAATATACTGAAATTGTATTTTTACCATCGTATTTATTTTATATAATAATTAAATTCACTATCAAATGTCATTGATATTTTTAATACTTATTAATACTTTATTTAAAATTTAGTTTGACATTCACTAAGTGTCAAACTCAAATAATGTAAACAACCTATGCTTTGCTTAACAAATTCAGATTAAAAAACTAGCCTACTTACTAGCAACGATTTCAGCTGGCGTTTAGTGTGTCGGCAGAAAATAAAAGGATTGTGACGTCACATTTTAGACTTTGAGGTCGATTATCTCGAAGACGGTTAGAGATATTGAAATGCCGTTTTCAGATTTGGATTCAGAAGACAAAACTACATACGAATCCATCGATAAATATGCTCTAAGTATTGCAGTAGCGGAAACGCAATAACACACAGACTTTGCGAATTTATAAACGAAAAGTTTTCGTTGAAAATGCGAAAATTACCATTTTCAAAACTTAATCACTCGGTTAAAAATTATTATTATAAAAGTCAGAAAGTGACCAAATCAAAGCTTAAAGCCCCCTACAAGATCCTGAAGAAATTTGTGTCATTGTATTACTGAGCGGTTATTTTTCATTGTTAACTATGAGCTCTAACCGCGTATTAGGCTGTCGTCAATGTCAATGGTGAGTGCGAAAGAGATCCACCATTCCGGCAGTCCAATGGTGCATCTCACTAATCATTAAAAATAAACGTTTAGTAATACAATAATCACACAAATTTCTTCAGGATCTTGTAGGGGTGGGGCTTTAAACTTTGATTTGATCAATTTCTGACTTTCATAATAATAATTTTTAACGGAGTTATTAAGCTTTGAAAATGGTCTTTTTCGCATTTTTTTTTAATTTTAAATCACGCATAACTCGACAACAATCAATTTTACAGAAAAATCATAAGAGACCTTTTTTGTTCCGAATGATCCAAATAATCCAAATGATCCAAAAAAAAATTGTTCATAGTGAAAAAATTGTTTTTGTGAATTTGTTCAAAAAAAATGTTTAAACAATTTTTCGACCACGGTACCGCCTGCCACCCTGTGGATTTTAGGACCTACCTTTGAGTAAGTTTGTGCAAAAAAATCGAATCAGAATAATTTACCCAACGGGGGCGACGATATAGCTTGGACTATATGTTACACTCCACGAGTAGTCTAAAAAATCAAGCAGATCCCTTTAATCAGGTTTGAATACTTCTTTCAGCTGTAAAATTTATCATTGGATCTTCATTAATACGATTTCACGAAGAATTTATATAAACAATTTTGATAAACTAGCGAGATATCGTGGTGACACGTGTGCTTGCAGGGTTAATAAAAATTTACCCCTCGGGGTAGCCAGTGAACCGTGCTGGATAGCGGTGGGTTGATGATCAGTACCTTCATACCGATTGTACAATTTTGTTTCCTGCTTTTCGGCACGAAACTTGCCGACGCAGGTGCAATTTTACAGATCAGGAAAATATGGAATTTGTAATTTATTAAAAAAGTAAAACTAGTTATTTTTAAAATTGTATTATCTCATAAAACTATTATTTTAAAAGTTTTTTATTTGTACTTATAGTAGGGGAGGAAAGTATGCTAAATGTGCAGTCACTCGAGCGCTTTGGGGACCTATTGGGTTGTGAAGAGTAGGAAACCAAAAAAACTTAAGTAAAGTTTTCCATTTTAGTGGGGACTTTCCATTATTAATTTAATTTTCTATTTCCAACAATCGTTTTTTCTGATTATAGCACCATTTATCCATAATTCGAAAAAATGTTTCAAATAAAAGTTACTTATTTTTACGTAAGGAATCCGAATCTGCAATAAAAAATGGAAGCTCCTATTTAAAATTTTAAAGTAACCCCCCACCCCACCTCCATGGGGGGTCATGTTTGGTGCCATTCGATAGATTTTTTAAACATATTGAATAAGTGTATGTTTCAGTTTTTCGATCTGATGTTCATTTCGCGAAATACCGCGGGATTCGTATTTAAAATTTTAAATTTACCCCACCCCCCTCTCCGTCGGGACTCGTGTTTGATATAATTCGATAGATTTTTGACAAATGTTGAGCACGTATCTTTTTTAGTTTTTAGATCTATCGTTTATTTCGCGAAATATTTGCTTTTTCCTTGTGAAACTTTGTGACTCACCCATTTCCTTACGCCCCGCCCAAATCGTCAGATTTTTTAAATATACACTGTTTTGCATGTACTTAACTTACTTTATCTTAATCTGACGATTTCGAGTTTTTCTAAGGATAGATTTTTTTGGCCCCCACTTAACGAACGCCCCTGTGTTTAGAGTCAATATATGGTAGAGGTACATCTACAGGGTACCATTATAATAAATTAGAGAATTGGTCAAAGATAACGTAGATAGATAACGTAGAATAGAATGTAGAGACACTGATCACAAAGGAAAAGGGCCACTTATAAAGATGTTCGTAATTTTGAACTAATTCTTTTTAAGGTAGGGGAGCCCGCCCAAGCGGGGGTTTTGGCTGTAACTCGAGCGCGTCAGAAAATTACATGAGAAGAAACTTTGTACCCTGTAAATGTATCCCTACCATATATTGGATCTTAATACAGGAGACTTCGTTAAGGGGGGTCCGAAAAAAATCTATTCTTATAAAAACTCGAAATCGTCAGATTAAGATAAGGTAAATTAAGTACATGCAGAACAGCGTATATTTCAAAAATCTGACATTTTGGGCGAGGTGTATAGTCCTGTCGCCAGGGGGGTACAACGGCCTCCTGTATTCAGATGGACTTACCCAAGTTTTTATTATGTATTTTGGCCCGTAGAACACGAATTTTTTGGGTAACAGTTGATCCGGATGTCGATAAGATTGTTATAAACAAAGAAGTTGAGGAATTACATAACAGCGATTTCTCGCCAAACAAAACATGTTTTTGTATTTTTTGGGCCATTCTAACCAAAAAATGTTCCTACAAGTTTTTTCGTAGGATGCATAGTTTTCGAGATAAACGCGGTTGAACTTTCAAAAAATCGAAAAATTGCAATTTTTGAACCCGAATAACTTTTGATTAAAAAATAAAATAGCAATTCTGCTTACCGCATTTGAAAGTTCAAGTCAAATTCTATCGGCTTCGAATATATACATTGCTAAAAATTTATGTGTTTATTGCTAAAAAAAGCTATAAACACATAGTGTTTCCCGTGCCTAATACATGCGTTTACATGCATGCTACGTAGAAATGGCCTCGCTTGCACTTGTACCTACTCTACCTACTCGTTCGATTTTAAATGAGAAATCATTGAAAACATCACTCCAGCACTAGGTGTTTATACTTTTGTTTAACAATAAAATAATAAATTTTTAGCAATGCAAATAACTAAAACCGATATACTTTGACTTGAACTTTCAAATGCGGTAAGCAGAATTGCTATTTTATTTTTTAATCAAAAGTTATTCGGGTACAAAAATTGCAATTTTTCGATTTTTTGAAAGTTCCACCGCGTTTATCTCGAAAACTATGCATCCTACGAAAAAATTTGTAGGAACACTTTTTGGTTAGAATGGCCCAAAAAATACAAAAACATGTTTTGTTTTGCGAGAAATCGCTGTTATGTAATTCCTCAACTTCTTTGTTTATAACAATCTTATCGACATCCGGATCAACTGTTAGCCAAAAAATTCGTGTTCTACGGGTCAAAATACATAAAAAAAACTTGGGTAAGTCCATCTGAATACAGGAGGCCGTTGTACCCCCCCTGGCGACAGGACTAGTAAGAAAATGGATGAGTCACAAAATTTCACAAGAAAAAAGCGAATATTTCGAGAAATAAACATCACATCGAAAAATTAAAAAGTACGTTTTCAATATTTTTCAAAAATCTATCGAATGATACCAACACGACTCCCAAGGAGAGGGGTGGGGGGTAAATTTTTAATTTTAAATAGGAACCTTGCGATATTTCGCGAAATGAACATCGGATCGAAAAACTGCAAAATACACGTATTCAATATTTTTGAAAAATCTATCGAATGACACCAAACATGACCCCCACGGTGGTGGGGTGGAGGTTACTTTAAAATAGTTCACTTAAAATCATTTTTTGTTGCAGATTTGTATTTCTTAAGCGTGTGATAGACACGTAAACTTTAAGTACGCGGGTTTAAAGATCGCGGACTTACTCGGCTCGCCGTCGGTGATAAACGGCAGACTTAAAGTACGCGGTTTTAAAGATCGCGGTCGCCGTCTGTGGTTTGTGCTATTTAGGAATTTTATCGTATTATATACTTCGTATCGTATCCTATCGTGTGATATATGTTTAATACTAATAAAAAAAGGCGAAATCGAAAAGTGTGGGTAACAAACAAAATATCATAGATAAGAGGGTAATATTTTTATCAGGAGGATAAAACAGCCTATAAATAATTAGGTTTACTCAAAAACAAATAATCAAAAATAATTTAGTATAGCTTAAAATAGTGTTTTACGGTTTTCTCAAAACTTATAAAATGTAACTTGTCTGCTTTCAACAATAAACGATTGAATTATTTTAGGCAATTTGCTTAATTAGTGAAAATATAAGTGTAACTTTAAACGCAATAACATGATGGCTCGAGGCTCGCGGCTCGTGGCAGTGATACACGTACGGGTTACGAGTAAGATTTCAAACTTGTTGGATCGACGGCGTACTTACTCGGCGGACTTAAAGTACGCGTACTTGCTGTGATACACGCTCGAAAAAGGTTGTCGAGCCATAAGTTCACGTACTTACTCGCGTGTGTATCACCCCTTTTACATAAAAGTAAGTAACTTTTATTTGAGACATTTTTTCTAATTACGAATAGATGGCACTATAATCGGAAAAAACGATTGTTGGAAATGGGAAATTAGTCCTCACTTAAATGAAAAAATTACTTAACTTGTTTTGGTTTTTGAACCTAATTTTCACAACCCAATTGGTCACCATAACGCTCTTATGTTTTTACCAATAGAAATATATTATGTGTTAATAGTACCTAATTCAGTAAATAGCCAACTACTCGTAGAAACACGAAAATATTAGCGAGTTTATGTGACTCAGTTGCACTTTATTATACGTTGTTACCACTTTCGGTTGTGGATTCATATGGTGATCCTCGCTGTCGGTCAGCTACCTGGATCTTTGAGTGTCCCGAACATGGTCTATTTCTAGCTTATTACCCTGGACTATAAAGTCTGCAGTGTTGTATTGTTGCATTCCAACGTTGGTCTATTTATCTAACAGTATGGCCTGCGAAGCTCCATTTAAGTTTGGCAATTTTTGTTGTTATGTTTTTATACCCAGTCGTTCATCTTTTTATCTGACACTCGTATACCTAACATTGCTCTTTCTGTTGTGGCTAGTTTATTCATATTTACCTTATAGTCCTGTCGCCAGGGGGGGTACAACGGCCTCCTTAATTCAGATGGACTTATCTAAGTTTTTTTTATGTATTTTGACCCGTAGAACACGAATTTTTTGGGTAACAGTTGATCCGGATGTCGATAAGATTGTTATAAACAAAGAACTTGAGGAATTACATAGCAGCGATTTTTCGCAAAACAAAACATTTTATTGTATTTTTTGGGTGATTCTCAGCAAAAAATGGTCTTACAAGTTTTTTCGTAGGATGCATAGTTTTCGAGATAAACGCGGTTGAACTTTCAAAAAATCGAAAAAGTGCAATTTTTGAACCGGAATAACTTTTGATTAAAAAAATAAAATAGCAATTCTGCTTACTGAATTTGAAAGTTCAAGTCAACTTCTATCGGTTTTGATTATTTGCATTGCTAAAAATTAAGTTTTTATTTGTTAAACAAAGCTGTAAACACATAGTGTTTCCCGTGCCCAATGCATGCGTTTTAATGTACGTAATATACGTAGAAATTCTGTATGCGCGCTTACTCGTTCGATTTCAAATTAGAAATGCATTGAAAACATCATTCGATCACTATGTGTTTATAGCTTTGTTTAACAATAAAAAAATTAATTTTTAGCAATGAAAATAATCAAAACCGATAGAATTTGACTTGAACTTTCAAATGCGGTAAGCAGAATTGCTATTTTGTTCCTCTATCATAATTTGCAGTTACACGAATGAGCTCACTATAAACACATTATCGTCAGCGAATCAGTGGCGCACCCAGGGGGGTTTTGGGGGTTAAAACCCCTCCCAGGGCATATAACAAAGATGTATAAAGAATAGTAGTAAAGCAATAAAATCGCCTAACCCTCTAACTTTTTTAAAGTAAGACAGATTATGAAACCTTTTGCATTCGATTCAGAAGAGCTTCAGGGAAATTCTTGAATACGTGGCATGAATAATTACAAATGATAATTGCATTCTTGTAGGCGAAAAATCCATTTTGCAAGGTGCATCTCAAAGTGTTTACACAATAAAAATTGACAACTTGGAAAATAATCGTGAGAATGAGTTTAATTTTCATATTTGGAGGATTTTGAGGTCGCTAAATAGTAATATAGGGTCGGCGAAGCTGTAAGAGGTACCTGGTGCCAGGAATCTACATCATCTCTAGGAGTTTTATAGAAATTTGTTATTAAATATAATTTATTATCTCGGGGTTTTAAGATCGCTGAACAAGAATATGCAACGAAGATGCTATACGAGATACCTGGCGCCCTGTATCTACGTCGTCTCTGGGAATTGTATGAAAATTCGTAATAAAATTTGTTGCAACTAGTTATTCTGGGGTTTTTAAGGTAACTAAGAGTTTTAATCATAAACTCGAGGTTTTGATATCTCTATATCTAAAAAATTATTATTAAGAGTGAAAAAAATGTCGAATTATTTTTTTTTTCATAATTTCCGCTCTGAACTAAAATAACTTACTGTTATTGTTACTCACCGTTGAATTTTATAACGAATTTCTATAAAACTCCAGAAGACGAAGTAGAGTCCGAGCACCACGTAAATACAACTCATACTTATACAGCATATTCCATGCAATATTTATTGCAAAACTCCAGGAAATAATATAGATACCGGGCACCAGGTATCTCGTACAGCATCGTCGAAGCAATATTCGGGTTCCGCGACCTCAAAAACCTCGGAATAAGTTTCAATGATTTTCATAATGAATTTCCATAAAACTCCAGGAGACGACGTGCCTACTGGAATACTGTTTAGCGACATATTCCTGTACATATTCCTGTACAATACATATTCCTGTTTAGCGACCTCAAAACCCCCGAGTATAAAAATATAACTCATTTCCATGATTATTTTCTGAGTTGTGAATTTTTATTTTTTGACACTTTAAGAAGCACTTTGGAAAATACATTTTATCTACTCTGTCATATTATGTGTAAGTTTTTAGTTCGTGAAAACTGTCATTATAGTAGCAATGTATTTTAAATGGGATTTACTTTTTCGCACTGTTTTTTGGCACACTTTCATATAATCAAATATCCTTAACTTTCGCGTTGTCATGATGATGACATAATGAGCAATAAATTACAACAAAAGTTTTGACAGTTTTATGGTTTGAAAGAAGTTAGAATTTTAAAATGTCAAAGTTCTAAAAATTGTAGAATAGAAATGAATTCCAGTGACGGAAGAGTTACGTTTTTTTATTTGTTTATCGTAGATAAAATATTGTATGAAACTGTGCGTGAAGTACTTTTTGCGAACTTGCGCGATGTATAGAACTCGCTTTGCTGTCGCTCGTGCTCTAAACATCGTGCGCGTTCGCAAAAAGCATATTTCACGAACTGTTTCATATATAACTATTCTGTTTACAACAATGCAATTTTTATTTGTACCTCATGCCGAGCATTCAAGAATTTTCCTAATGCTCTCTCGAATCAAAGGCAAAAGGTTTCATAACGTAATGCTTTATATCCTCGCCTACAGGAAAATGTAATTTGTTTTTCACAAACAATACAAAAAAATTCGGTGTCCAAGCCAACTCCTCCCAGAGGAAAATTCTCGGTGCGCCACTGCAGCGAATCTTAGGTGGTTTAGCTTTGTTAACATTAAGGTTAATGCCATAGGTTGACCAATTTGTAGTTTTGAAGACGTCTTCTAGGGCTAGGTTGAAAAGCTTTGGCGAGATTTCGTCTCTTTGTCTTACGCCTCTCTTAATGGGGATGGGATTTGTATTTTCGTCTAGTTGTATATTAAAAAGAATGATATAGGTATATTAAAAAAATGTATACCTATTAAAAGCCGTAAAGTATATATGAAAGCGCTTAAGTGTTTTATCCATCACTGTATTATTTTTTTCAAATTTTGAAATCGTGTTAAGCTATTGATTCTCGATGTTTCCCGAGACAAATCCACCTAAACAGTAAACGGAGGAAAATGTAAAAAGGTTCAAATAGATCATCTGGTCATTTTCCCACGTTGAAAACTAAACTGAATCGTCGCGACGTCCTGAATTCCGTGCGTCGATATCTTTTCCACGACGCCATTGGTCGTAGCTGTTTGTTCCCACGCTAATCAAGATGGCGATGTATTGAAGACGATTTTTAGTGGTTCTGTTGGTACAGGTTGAGTGTGAAAATGATTTTTTACATTAACATTTTTATTTTATTGATTGTGTTCATTGCCTCGTCTAATTAAAGGATATAAATGAGTTATTTCATTAGATTTTATAATCGGAAGGTGAAATCTTCTAACCAAATAAAAAAAGAATGTGGAAGAATTTATACTTATACGCACGGAAGAATTTATACTTATATTATATGATTTCAACGAAAGAAATATACAGACAATACATAAACTACAGACAATAATCAGATAATATAGATTACAACCGGTAACAATAGAGTCCTTAATGTACCTACCTATAAGCGTTGATTGATAAATATACAGGTATATCCTATATTTATCAATCAACGCTATGAGGACGACATAGTACTATAATAGCAGATTCAGAGAACAAAATGCAGAAACTAATGGATATATGGGTAGAGCATATAGAAGAACTAAAACTGGAAATAAACGAGGAAAAAAGTAATATCATGATAATCAACAGCAAAGAAGATAAGGAAGATAATGAAATAAAGATAAAATGCAAAAACTCAGAACTGGAAATAGTTACAAATTACGAGTACCTGGAAAGTATTATTACTAACGATGGAAAAATAGACTGGGAAATAACAACTAGAGCAAATAAATCAAACAAGTATACCTACTATGCGCTAGCCCCAATGCTGGAAAAAAGAGAACTTACAAGAGAGACAAAAATAAAAATATATAACACAATCGTGATACCGACTGTGATCTATGCAAGTGAAAACTGGACAATTCCGGAAAAACATAAGAGCAGGATAAGTGCAATGGACATGAGACATTTAAGAAGGATAGTTGGAAAGACAAAATGGGATAGATTAAGCAACGAGACTATTAGGAGAATGCCCAACCTAGAACCAATAATGGATAAACTAGCAAAGAGACAAATGAACTGGTATGGGCATTTGATGAGGATGCAACTCAACAGAATTCCACAAAAGTCCACGAAGCAACGAACATCGTAAAAAGAAAAAGAGGCAGCCCAAGAAAAAAATATACAGCAACTAGTAGAGGCGGGAAAAGTTTAAGAAAAATCACTTGAGGAATTGAAAATAATGGCAGGAAAAAAAAAATAATGGAAGACATGGGTGAATGGAAATTAAAATAGCGAGTCCAAATCCGACACCCTGATTGGGCAAAAGAAAGGAGACAAAGAAAGAAAGAAAGAAAGAAAGAAGTAAAACACTAAAAAAAATATCTTGAATTTACTTTTTTTCTGGTAGGTACTCAGTTAATAAGTATCGTATATAAACTGATACTGTAACAGAAACTACCCTTAATGTTGCCAATAGTAAAAAATAAATCCGAATTATCCTCGGCGGTCTGCACGTTAATAGAAAATTTAAAATCTCCTTACAGGGGTGTGAACGTGGATAGGGAGTCTCTTTAATACCACTTAAAATACTCCCTTGCATTTATTTAAAACTGCATAAACAAGTCCAGAACGCAGCTGGATATCATACCCATTATTCTGACCCTTATAATAATATTGTCATTACAACTAGTAAGCACCTGTATACTTCCCGAATTTAGTAGATATAAGCAGAAATCTGGATGATTTCCGCATGCTCTTCCCAACCTTTTTTAGCTTATTATAATCATAATATATTGTTATATGATTTTTTACTATGTTACTTTCTTTAAAAATAATAATTTAAAACATAATTCATTTAGATAAGGCGAAAACGGCGAGTTCGTTGGGAAAAATATTCCCATGAGATTTTTTTGCATAATCACATTTGTGAGACATCCCAGACTAAGGCTCAAGAAGTCGCCCACGTGAAAAGTGGTCCAAATTTTTTTTACATTTTTTTTAATCAAATTGAAAAAATCAATATTTTTGGCCCAGACAATTTTTTTTATGTTTTTTGGACCATTCTGGATAAAAAAGGTCTCATAATTTTTCTTTAAAGTTGATCGTTTTCGAGTTATAAGCAATTTAAAATTAGTATGGTATAGTTAGACCCAAACCCAGACATCCAAAGTGAAAGTTATCCTCCAACACCAAATTGTTCTATGGTCCACATAATGTTCAGAAAAAAGTCACACCATTTTGAGCGTCGGGTTTGGGGGGGGAGAGGGGGGAGAAATTTAAAAATTCGTAGTTTTTTAGGTTTTTCGTCAATATTTCTAAAACTAAGCGGTTTAGCATGAACAACCCTCTACACAAAATTGTTCTACATTAAATTTGAAATAAAAAGGTGCTATTCATAACCCTTCTAAAATGAACGGTTCCAAAGTTACGGAGGTAGTATAGTATAATTGGTCCAAAAAAAGGCCTAACCCAGACATCCAAAGTAAAAGTTTTCCTTCAACACCAAATTGTTCTATATGGTCCACATATTGTTCAGTAAAAAGTTACACCATTTTGAGCGTCCGGTTTGGGGGGGGGGGGAGATGGGGGAAAAGTCGGTAAATTAGTAGTTTTTTTAAGTTTTTCGTCAATATTTCTAAAAATATACTTTAGCGTAAGGAATGTTCTATAGAAAAATGTTCTACATAAAATTTAAAACAAAAAAGGTTCTATACATAATTGTTATAAAATCAACAGTTCCAGAGTTACGGAGGGTGAAAAGTGAAGGTTTTCGATACTTTTTATATTTTATATTTACCGATTTCCCCCCCTCTCCCCCCATTGACGAAAAACCTAAAAAACTACGAATTTTTAAATTTCTCCCCCCTCTCCCCCCCCCAAACCCGACGCTCAAAATGGTGTGACTTTTTTCTGAACATTATGTGGACCATATAGAACAATTTATTGTTGGAGGATAACTTTCACTTTAAATGTCTGGGTTTTTGGTATAGTTATATCATAAATATTGCCCAAAATATATAAAAAGTATCGAAAACCTCCAGTTTTCGCCCTCCGTAACTCTGGAACCGTTGATTTTATAACAATTATGTATAGAACATTTTTTGTTTTAAATTTCATGTAGAACATTTTTATATATAACATTGTATACGCTAAAGCATAGTTTTAGAAATATTGACGAAAAACTTAAAAAAACTACTAATTTACCGGCTTCTCTCCCATCTCCCTCCCAAACCGGACGCTCAAAATGGTGTAACTTTTTTTTGAACTTTGACTTTTGAATTTTGAAATTTTTACTGAACAATATGTGGACCATATAGAACATTTTGGTGTTGGAGGAAAACTTTTACTTTGGATGTTTGGGTTAGGCCTTTTTTTGGACCAGTTATACTATACTACCTCCGTAACTTTGGAACCATTCATTTTAGAAAGATTATGCATCGACCTTTTTTATTTAAAATTTAATGTAGAACAATTTTGTATAGAGGGTTGTTCATGCTAAACCGCATAGTTTTAGAAATATTGGCGAAAAACTTACAAAACTACGAATTTACCGATTTCTCCCCCCTCTCCCCCCCAAACCCGACGCTCAAAATGGTGTGACTTTTTTCTGGACATTGGGTGGACCATATAGAACAATTTGGTGTTGAAGGATAACTTTCACTTTGGATGTCTGGGTTATGCCATCTTTTGGATCAACTATACTATACTAAATTGAAAAAAAGAAAAATGGCGATTTTCAAGACTTGATAACTTAAAATTTATTATTATGAAAGTCAGAAAGTGACTAAATCAAAGTTTAATGCCCCTCTACAAGATCCTGAAGAAATTTTTGTCATTATTTTATTACTAAGCTGTTATTTTTAAGAAATAATAATGAGAGCCATGCACGTGTTAGGCGGCCGTAAATGCTGAGTGCGAGAGAGATGCCATTCCGGCAGTCCAATTGTGCATCTTACTCGCACTCACATTTACAGCCGCGTCAATACGATCTAACCGCTCATTGTTATTAATTAAAAATAATAGTTTAGTAATAAATTATTGACACAGATTTCTCCAGTATCATGTAGTGGGGGCTTTAAACTTTGTTTTAGTCACTTTCTGACTTTCATAATAATAATTTTTAACCAAGTTATTAAGTCTTAAAAATAGCAATTTTCGCGTTTTTTAAATTTTAAATTGCTTATAACTCGAAAAAGATCAACTTTGGAGAAAAATTATAAGAGACCATTTTTGTCCAGAATGGTACCAAAAAACCTACAAAAAAATTTGTCCGGGCCAAAAATATCTTTTTGCAATTTGATTAAAAAAAATTGAAAAAAAAATTTGGACCACTTTTCACGTGGGCGACTTATTGAACCTTACTCTGGGATGTCTCACGAATGTGATTATGCAAAAAAAATCTCATGGGAATATTTTTGCCAACGAACCCGCCGTTTTTGCTTTGTCTAAGAAGCAGCACATAAGTGGCGTTTAGACGGAGCGATAAATGCAAGCAATTTATTGTGACGATAAATTGCTACGACTTATTGATTTTTTTAGACGCTGCGATAAATTGTCGCGATTGATTATAAACTGAAACAACTCGATCGTTACAATAAATTGGTGCAATCCATGCAATCCAACTCCAATTCCGATAAATTGGTACGATGTACCGTTTACACACAACGATAAATTGAAACAGCTCGATCGATATCGATAAATTGCTCGGATATGTCGCGGTGTCTAAACGCTGCCTTTTTATATTAACCAATGTGATATTAAAATAAAATTTCTGTAATTTATTTAAGTATTTATTTTCAATGTTTAAAAATATAGAAATATACTAATATACACTGCTCTGCAACATTGACCGGGTCCAAGTATTTAAACTAAACCTAAAAAGTAAAAAGTATTAGAGAAACTCCCTTTAAAAATTTAACATTTTAACAACATTCAATACAGCAAATACTTTGAGATCTATTTTATCTAAAAACCTAACAATGAACATTTTTTTTTTGCCTACGAACGATTTCTTATAACAGTCTTTGTGAGAATATTGTCAATATTTATCACCTATAAATAGTAATAGTTGGATGATACATACAGATATTACGAAACAACAGATGGCAATAAACATACGAGATTTTTTTGCACCCCATTTCCACCCAAACCGGAAACGCTTAAATCCTCCCCTATTAGTCTATTTAGTTCATTGTTTATTCCCGTCTATAACTTAAACTAAGTAGCTCCGACACAATTAAAAACGCATATTGGATTTTGGCCCAAATTTATAACTTCATATTTCATTCTGGCGTGAATCCCTTGTAGCCCTTGTATGTATCGTGCAAGGAATGTCATCAATTTTGTTGCCGTGACAGACATGTTCAAACCTCGAAATATTATTTATGGGAATCGCTCGAGGAAAACTTTAAATTTAGATTGTAAAAGACTATTAAGAAACTTAAATTACGTTTACAAATTTTTTGCTTATAACTATTGGAACATCTGAATAGAACAGCTAACTGTAGTGTAGGTATCTTTGCATTTAACGAAAATAAATGTCTCACAAAATTATAGAAACCAAACATTGTAATATTAGATGTATTATTGTAAAGCTATGGTATAAGAAAAATAACTATTAGATATGGAATCATACATGTCATGTCCATTAACCCGGTACATGAAGAGTTAGATCCTCCTGTTAAGACAAAATAAATGTTGGCTTCATTGGATCAATGTAGCCTACTGAGGAAGCATCAGTTTTGGTCTTAAATTACCAACGTGGCAGTGAACGTGTTCAAGTAAAGAAGTATGTTATTATACTGATGTATCGGATTTTCAACCAGTATACTCCTAAAGTACATAGAAAGCAGTTCTTCTAGACTCTTTAGTATTTTCTTTTTTCGGTCCAGATTTGCCAGGTTTCATTATAATTATAAGACTCTATATCTCCCTTAGACTCCCTTATAAGACTCTATGCCCTTGGTATTTATCCAAGTACTAAGCTAGCTTGAATGTATAATCAAACAGAATCTTTTGTACAACAAAATACAGTATAGGCGATATAATAAGACTTCTGTCGAACATCATGCATACAGTACAGATGTGGTATTTGTATATTATTAACAACCCTTAATACAATTTTAATATAAAATATGTTTCACGCCTAATTCTGAATAAAAATGTTATTAACCTCATTCGAAGCCACTAACCAAAAGTAAACATAAAACATTACTTGGCCGTGAAATGTTCGTGATGTATAATCATTGTAGTCCAGTCCAGGATAATAAGGTTTTTTCCAGGACACTTCAACAGCCAGGGTACTGAAGCGTTTTTTTGACAGGTAATACCTATAAGAGCAAATTATAACTATTTCCTGCGTAGGATCTGGCGGCCATTTTTATTTATAAACAATTTAGTGTCAAAAAACGGCATTTTTTCCTGTTTTTTCAAATCAACGGAAAACAGTAAAACTTATGATTTTTTTAGTAAAAACTTCTTCGAGAGTATGGAAAAAGCTTTAAAATGGTGTAGGTATTATAAAGTTTGATACACTCATTTTTTGTTAACATTATTTCGAAAAAAGTCGAAATTGCAAAAAAAAAATAATTTCGCAATAACTATTGTAAAAATTAATATACAACTTTGAAATTTTTGTCAAATGAGGGTTCTTTGGTGCTTAATATGTGATAAAAATTTTAAAGCGATTGATTTAATTGTTTAAATTCTATTCAAATTGTTTATCTCATAGAGCATTTTTTTTGCAATAACATAAGTCAGAAAAACATGGTGGTAGAACCATTCCACAGGTGTCATATGAAAGAGCATGAGCTATATTTTTAACTTTGTTTAAAAAAGTGAATAAAAAATGCATTTATTAGTAATAAGTAATGCAAAAGTATCGTCAATCTTTCCTTATAAACTTTTCATTGTTTTATATAACAAATTATATATATATATATATATATATATATATATATATATATATATATATATATATATATATATATATATATATATATATATATATATATATATATTTGTTACAATTTTTTATCAATTAATATATAAATAATATTACTTGGTAGTTGTGCACCTAAAACAGGGTAAAACAATAGATTTTTTTGTAAAAAGTTATTCAAAAATATTTTATTCACTTTTTTTAAACCAATTTGAAAGTTTAGCTTATGCTCTTTCATTTGACACCTGTAGAATGGTTCTAAAATTATTTTTGTCTGACTTAGGTTATTGCAAAAAAATATCTCTGGGATAAACAATTTTAATAAAATTTAAACAATTTAATGAATCACTTTGAAATTTTTATCACATATTAAGCACCAAAGAACCCTCATTTGACAAAAATTTGAAAGCTGTGCACTAATTTTTACAATAGTTACTGCAAAATTATCTTTTTACAATTTCGACCTTTTTTCGCAATTATATTAACAATAAATGAATATCTCAAACTTTTTAATACGCCATTTTAAAGCTTTTTCCATGCTCTCGAAGATGTGTGTATTGGAAAAACCATAAGTTTCATGTTTTCCATTGATTTGAAAAAAAAATACCGAAAAAAGGTCGTTTTTGACACTAAATTGTTTATAAATAAAAATGACCGGTAGATCATACGCAGAAAATAGTTACAATTTATTCTTATAGGTATTATCTGTCAAAAAAAACGCTTCAGTACCCTGGCTGTTGAAGTGTCACGAACAGGGTATATTTTTGTCTTATGACCCTGGCCTATTGACCAGAATCAGATGTAAGACATTTTGTTAGTAGACATAAGTATGTCGAAATAGTTGAAGTGGATCAGTATCTATTGTTGTTGTTTATACTTGTTGATTAAACACCGTTTTATCTAAAATATAATGTATTTTAAATTGAAGACGTTTTATTATGCATTTAATTAACTAAGGACCAATAACAGGCAATGTAATACCAACCTTCTACCTTTATTTACCACACAGATAAATATAGTTGACAAAGAAGAATGCTACGTTTCTTCTTCTTTCCCTTGTTGAAGTTATACTTCTTTAGGCGCGATTAAGAGTAAAATTTCATAATACTGCGCCCATGCGCATACAGACAGTATGGCGTTTAGTTGCTAAATCTTTCAAGTTATGTATAAATATATCAGTGCAAGAAAAGGAGTGAAAAGAATATATTTAGTCGAGGCATTGAAGGATTGAAGTGTCGATTTTTTTGCAGTAAGACGGATTTTAATGCGGATTGGTGCGTTGGATTCGTGAGAATGTCAGGAAATTTTATGAACTAATGTAATGAATAAGAAATCTCAAATTGCATTTGTGCGTAAGAAAAATGCATTTCAAAAGCGCATTTTGAAATAGGCAACTATTATGTGCAGGTACCTACATGCTTTTGTGTTTACGAATGTTTTGTATAAATGTACCTATTTACGAATGTTTCTTCTAAAATTTAGGAATATATTAATTTTATAATACATTTAAGTACGTAGTAATTTTCTTTACAATTTTTACTTACCTATTTGTTTTTTATACCTAATATCGCCAGTGTCTAGCAAGTGTCTGCGTAGTCTAGCGGTATGTGTATCTAGTTACGGAAGTGTTAGTACTTGGTTCGATTCCCCATAAGGAAAAGTTTTTTGTTCATTATTAATGGTTATTGGCATCTTAGACTATTATATAGACTTAAAAAATGATTAAAAATAATTAATCGGGATGTTGCCCAACTATTTATCGAGTTGCAAATTTATAATAATTGCCTATTTCAAAATGCACTTTTGAAATGCACTTTTCTTATGCACAAATGCAATTTCAGATTTCTTTTTCATTACATTAGTTCACAAAATTTCCTGACATTCTCACGAATCCAATGCACCAAACTGCATTAAAATCCGTCTAAAAAAATTACTGCGCCAAAAATTGACAGTAAGGCCTTTTTTTGTGCTTCAATGCCTCGACTAATTAGTGTTTTTAGTAAATACATTTATTATAATTTTTGTGTCTTTGGATTTGTCTTCCTCGGGAGGAAGATGAGTATTATTAAAGCATTTTATTGTATATTTATTATACTTCACCTTGTCTGTTTGTTACCGTGAGGTGTCATTAGGTACGTCCGAACCGATACAGACACAGTCCTCGTAGCGTATTTGGTATAGCATTTGGCTAGAGATCGAGAGGTCTTGAGTTCGAGTCCGGAGCAATCCTATACTTTTTTTATTTTTTTTTAAAGCGGTAAGCACAAAATTAGTTTGGTGTTTAAAAAAAATTAAAACAAACTGTTTAAAGTATATTTATTTTTAAGAAATCATATAATAGAAGTATAACTTCTTACGTGCGTACAAAGTACACACACATTCCTTTTTTCTATTTTCCTTACGATTTACTGGCATTCTTACGACAGAACCCTTTTGCGGATGATATTTCTGTTTATTGCACCGAGAGAAAAAAATTCTTGACATAAAGAAACTTTATTAATATTTAAGAAAGATCGACTTGGCATATTGCCTAAGAAATATATATTTGTATGTAAGATATAATTTTCTAAAATATTTCAAGTAAATTCTACTATAGCCAAAGAAATATATCTTAAACATGATTGAACCATCACTTTCTGGCAAACTTCAAACCCATTTATCAGAAAGAAATTACACTTGATGTTAATTAATTTTATTAGTCATAAAAATTTATTTTCTACACATTACAAAACTATTCTTTCTGAGCAATAATATTTCTTAGTAAGGAATATTACTATTTTACTATTAATAATTAATGTATTTAATGTTAAGAAATATATTTCTCAGAGATAAACGTATATTTAGAGTTAAGTTAATATTTCTTGAAAATAAAGTGATATTACATACGGCGAAATAAATCATTGTGTTAAGGTAAAATCATTATTTATTAGTAAAACAAGATATAAAACGTTATTATTACATACAAATATTTTCTCCACTTTTAAAACCACTGGCTTCTACACAACAATAAAAGGATGGAGAGGCACCTTCTTTTGTTAATAGCACTTTGTATATCAGCAATTTACTAAAACAAAATCGTTATGTAGAAAGAGTAAACTTACTTTAATAAAAATTTTTTTATAAAGATATCTATAGATATTAATTTTGACAAATTTAGGAAATACAAAAAAAAACAAATACACGGCCCCACACAAGAACTATTAATACTAATAATAATCAATCATATTTAGTTCAAACATGGCATTATTTAACCTACACATCTTTGTTTATTTTTTTCTTTTTGTTAATGAAATATTAATTATAATATTAACTCACACAATAAACATTGTTTAGCAAAAACAAGAGGGAAAATACAACCAATGTAAAGCATTGAAGCAGACATAATAATAAGTAATTTTCTTATAAGTAATCTAAAAGAGACAGCATACCTAATCATTAAGAAATTTTATTACGGGAAAGTATTATTAGTTTACATCTAAGTCATTTAATACATATTAACTAATTCACGGTTTTCGACAATAACATTTTTTAACCATAAACATATATTTCTTTTAGACTAACTGATTTCTTTATCTCAAATAAATTAACATTAAACATCCTCAGCGTTGCAACCGCCATGTTTGATATAGCGTTGTATTGTATATTTTTTTAGAAGACGATACATTCAAGAAACCTATTATAGTTGATACATAAGTATACACATTTTTAAAAAGGTACTTACATGTATGAAGTTCTACCATTTCTGGAAGGCCCCGCAGTTGGTTAATAAATCCTTTCTTAATATTGTTCTGAAGCTATATATTATATCGTTCTGTCCCAGCTTTAAATTGTGGCATATTTCCCAGTTAGAATAATAAGCTCCTTTATTTCAGAGTCGTCCATCATTATACCTAAAAAGCATATAAAGATACTATTATGTTTCTTTTTTAACCAGTCGGATACGCAACAATATTATTATTACATCTAAAATTACTCAATTTACTTTTATTTAATACCTATATATGTACGTACCTTCAAAGTATCCGTTAATTTTTAAAGAACACCAATAAATCCAACATGAACATGAACATATCACGCCATCTTGACAAACACTGACGACTAAATCATAAATAGTTAATCTGCGCAATTCTTTTGTGGAAGAAAATCTCTTTGTAAGTAACATTTCGGCATTAATGACAAAGTTTTTATTTTATAACCACAGTTACTACAGAGGGTATTTCTGAAGAATTATTTCTTGTGGTTTAAAATATTTATTTGATTGCAAGAAAATTTCTTGTTCACAAAAATATAAATATGGATTAACTTAACATTATATTTCTTATACTGCAAAATATTTGTAGTTTTCAATTTAAGAAATAAAAACTTTAGGATAAGAAAATTAAATGTAACCATTAATGCATTTCTTAGTATTGAAGAAATTATCTGTAAGAAATTATTGAGTTGTGTTTAAAAAACTCGTTTCTTTATATGTAAACCGGTGTGTTTAAGTTAATAGGATATGTTAACTTTTAAGAAATATTGCCCAAAGAAATCGGTGTTTTAGGAGAAAAGAAATTGTTCTCTCGGTGTGCTTTTTTACCTATTTATTTTATTGTTTTATCTGTCACTTATTTGTCTTCCGAACTGTACTACATATATCACATATTTTGGCTTTTCTTTGTGTGTAATAATCTTATCTCCGATATTTTTCGCATATGTATAATCCTAAAATACGGTATATACCTACCTACGCCATACCTTCTATTAAGAACACATTTTGTATTAATAAAATAAAACAAACTATGTACAAAGACGTGCAATAGAAATTATAGTTTGGTGAAAAAACATTTATTCTGTTTATTATTAATAACTCACTCATTTATAACAAAACAAGGAAACAGTTCATCTACGAAAGATTTCGTTTCCCCTTCGAATAATGTACCCAGCTCATAACTCACCCCTTGGAGCTATTGTCCCAGGTGTCTGTTTCGGAGGCACAAGTTGAGGTCGAAGGTGTAATTTGTTGGTGCCCCTCGCAAATCATTAAAAATGTATCGTAGGAGGTTCATATGAAAGCATTTCCGCCCCTTATGTATGACATGCAACTATGACATATTCTAATAAAGCACCTAAAATAATATTTGATGCAATATGCGATTACAATATACAAAAATTAAAAAGAAGTTGAACATTAAGAAAAAAATCATTACTTATATAAAAGATATATCGGGAAAGAAAAGTGGAAACAGCAGAAATTACCACAAATGAAGAAGTTAATATAAATACACAGGAAGTTGTAAAAACAAATGAAAAGCTGAAGAACAGAAAAGCTGCAGGAAAAGATGGAATACTAAACGAATTACTAAATCATTGTGTGAAAAACAATAATAGTTATTAAGGTACCAAGGGTATTATAAGGATAATAACGCTTGAGGTCAATGGTGTATATATCGAGGGCCTTTGGCCCGAGGGATAAACGTTGACCGAAAGCGTTATTATCTATAATACCCGTGGTTTTATATGCAAGACATTTGAATGAATTTTGAATTAATTAGTTTTCAAATAAGTAGGTACATTTACCAACAATAGTCCTAACGTAGTTGTGGTAACCATAGTTTTACTTAGTTTGTTATTTGTCAACTTGACAGTATTTAACTAGTTATTTAAATATAATGCCCTAGGGCGTTATTTTTCAAAATAACGCCCTAGGGCATTATATCATACTTAACTGACTTCGAAAGTTTTGAAGTTTTTCACAATCAAATAGGTTGAAGGTTCAAATTTTTTAAGATACTCAACTGAAATTTAAATTTTAATCGAGGTCTACTGCGAATCCACAAACAGGGCAAATTTTCTATATTTTGCTTCGCTTTAGAGATATCGGAAAAAGTTATTTCAAAAAGTTAGTAGAACCCCGCAAATCCGAACTAATTGGGGGACAGCCTGTTCGGATTCCGAAAAGTTCGGATTATCCAAAAGTTAGCCTAACGATTATGTCAAAGCTTTCGTTGTTGTTAATTTTGAGTCGCTGCACATATCTCACTCTCTCCCTCTTCCACGAATCTCAGATTGATGTAACTGATGCAGAGCCACTGCCATTGTTTGTGTTTAGTCGTTAACTCGCTGCCTAGGTTTACAATTTGAAGAAGCTCCATTTTTCCACGCTCCATTACAAGATGACCTCCTAGAAGTCGTACAACACCAGGATGAGAAAACGAAGAAGAAAGTGCAATTACAGAATAGATTGAAGCTGACGACAATGGGCACCAAGAATTTACGGATGAAGACATTGTAGACTTGGTTCAATCTCATCAAGTCAACCCTAATGAAGATGAAGAAAGCGAGTAAGAAGTTTTCCTGTCATATTAAGTGGCACATGTAGATGCCAGATGCCACCAAAGCTCTGCTCTACGTTACGTGGAGCAGAACTCTGCTGCGTTACCGGTCGATGTAATTTTTATGCGTAAATAGTTTAAAAAGGGGGGTAAAGGGGTAGAATGCGAATATATGGAGTTGATTCCAGTTTACTCCACTTAGCCTCTTCTACTCAAATCCGACTCTCACCTTCACGCTGGTACCTCCTGTTAAACCGAGCAACCCCGCCGGAGATCCGGTATCAAACCCGGGTGGAAAGTGGGGTCGGGAACGGACGAGAGCGGGTGAAATGGTCCTCCGAAAAGGGGGTTGTGCTATGGGCCGGCGTCCCGTACATATGAAAATTTTGAAGCCACGAAACAGAAACTATTGCCTCGGAACAAGACGGATACTCGATATAAACGACACACGCAACGGAATAAGGATACTTGCATAGGTACGTGGAATGTGTTAAGTTGGTACAGACCTGGAATAGCGACAAGAGCCATTAGACAACTGCAAGAATATAACATGGATATAACAGCAATACAGGAAATAAGATGGACAGCAACGGGAAATTTAGAAATGGAAGATGTTATAGTCTTTTGGTCGGGTAGTGAGAACAGACATGAATACGGATGTGGATTCGTAATTGCAAAAAGATTAAAAACGGCAGTGATAGATTTCAAGCCAATAAACGAACGTATCTGCTATATTAGACTCAAAGGTAAGTGGTTCAATCTCACTATATTCTCAATTTATGCCCCAACAGAAGATGCCGAAGAAGATAGGAAGGACGAATTTTACGAATTACTAGACCAACAGTATAAAGCAGCGCCAAAACATGACATCAAAATAGTAATGGGGGACTGTAATGCTAAACTAGGTAAGGAAGACTATTTAAGAGAAGTAATTGGTAAATATAGCCTACACGATACAACAAATGATAATGGACACCGGCTAACACAATTCGCAATATCTAATAACATGATTATTAAATCCACCCAATTTGAAAGAAAGGACATTTACAAGGTCACATGGGTGTCAAATGATGGAAGAACACGTAACCAAATAGATCATGTCCTCATTGATGCAAGACACTCTAGTAGCATTATTAATATACGAAGTATGAGAGGAGCTGACAGCGATAGCGATCATTTTCTTGTAAAATCAAAGTTGAGAACACGAATATCAGTACAGAAGATGGAGCAACAAGAACAAAGAGAAAGATGGGACATAGAAGCTCTTCAAACACCAAATAAAGAACTGGAGTACCAAGTAGCCATAAGCAACAGATTTCAATTGCTGGGAGAGGAAGACCAAAATATAGACCTAGGAGATGCATGGCAGCGAGTGGCATCAGTGATAGAACAAGCAGCGAAAGAAACCATTGGGAAAAAGAGGACTCGCCCAAAACAGAAATGGTTTGACAAACAATGCGAAGAAATGCTGCAAACAAAAACTCACAAAAGAATGAAAATGCTACAAAACCCTACAGATGAGAACAAAGCAGATTTTCACAGAACGAGGGCACAGACAAGGCAACTACTCAGAACTAAAAAGAGAAGCTAATAGAACAGCAAATACGAGTAATGGAAGTAAGTGGCGAGAGGAATCAAATAAGAAAATTCTTTAGGGAAGTGAAGACAGTCAGACAAGGTGGAAATGTTGGGGTAACACAAGCTATGAGAAATGAAGCAGGTGAACTGATAATGATGGAAACAGAAATCGTAGAGCGATGGAAGGAATACTTTCGGAATTTACTAAATATTGAAAGTGAGATGGAGGAATCAGAGACTACATTTCATTCTGCAGATGTGGAAATACCACCACCAACACTCCAAGAAGTAAATAATGCAATAGCATCTCTTAAAGATCACAAAGCACCAGGAAATGATGGTATAAATGGAGAACTGATAAAAAAAGGAGGAAACGTTTTACATCAAAAATTGTATGACATTATTCTCAGAGTATGGCAACAGCAGAAAATGCCTAGAGAATGGAATGGAAGCGTTATAATACCCATACATAAGAAGGGAAATAAAGAGCAATTCCGAAACTACAGAGGCATATCGCTTATTAGTACAGCGTATAAGATTCTATCAATTATCTTACTAAAGAGACTCACTCCGTATTCGGAAGATATTCTAGGCGACTACCAATGCGGCTTTCGAAGTGGAAGGTCAACAATAGATCAAATATTTACCATCCGACAAATATTAGAAAAAAACTGGGAATTCAACCGAGATGTACACCAAATCTTCGTAGATTTCCAGCAAGCATATGACTCGATAAAAAGAAGCAGACTATGGCTAGCAATGCTAGAAATGGGAATACCAAGAAAATTAGTGCAGCTCACTCAAATGTGCGTGGCAGACTCATATGCACAGGTAAAGATAGGAAACAGAACATCGATGCCATTTAGTATAACATCAGAGCTTAGACAAGGAGACCCTTTATCACCATTGCTATTCAATTTGGCTTTAGAATACGCAATAAGTAAAATATCGTCTGAACTAACAGGGAGATTCGCAAATCGAGGATCAAAACTATTGTTGGCCTTTGCCGATGATCTAGATGCAGTCGCATATTCTACAAGAGACGTAAGGGAGGTGTTTTCACAGCTCGAGGAGGAAACAGGTAACCTGGGCCTTCGAATAAATGAAGAGAAGACGAAATATATGCTGGTGACCAAAAATCCAAGACCAAGAGTTAGGCAGAACGTAACTATTAATGACCACAACTTTGAAGTAGTAAAAGAGTTTAAATATCTGGGAGCAGTAATCACAGAGGACAATCACATAGAAAAAGAGGTCTCAGCAAGAATAGCTGCGGGAAATAGAGCATTATACTCCCTATCATCATTATTAAGATCTAAGCTGCTGAAAAGACAATCTAAATTAAGACTGTACGTATCAATTATTCGCCCAGTTGTTACATATGGGAGTGAAACATCGACTCTACATCAGCGAGAAATAAATAAATTGCTGATATTTGAAAGGAAAGTCCTCAGAATGATATTTGGTCCTCAAAGAGATGAATTGACAGGAGAGTGGAGAAGGCGCCGCAATGCTGAATTGGTGACTCTATATGGTACTGAAAACATCGTCAGACATATAAAAGCTAATCGGATAAGATGGGCAGGTCATGTAGTAAGATCAGAGGAAGACAGAGTGCTAAAGACAGTGTTCTTCGAGAGACCAGACGGTAGAAGATCAGTGGGCCGTCCCAGAAAAAGATGGAAGGATGATGTTGAAACCGATCTATCTAGGATTGGGGTACAACAATGGCAAATCGAAGCGCAAGATCGCAGACGATGGAGGGCCATAGTGGATGCGGCGAAGACTCACCCCGAGTTGTAAAGCCAGTCAAGAAGAAGAAGAAGAAATAGTTTAAAATCGCTGCGTCAATTCGCTACACCTACATGCGTCAGAAGAAAGTGACTGAGTCAAAGACCTATTAATCCTAAATTGTTCAATTTTCTGGTTTTACTCTGTATAATAAATATATTTTTAAGTTTTTGTCTTAAATTTTAAATTTTTTCACATTCCGTTGGTTCAGATTTGCCGAACGTTCGGATTAGCGGGGTTCGAATTTGCGGGGTTCTACTGTTATACTTCCAAATCTTATTCTACCTCCACATACCAAATTGCATGACAAAATTCGCACTTTTAGTTTTTTCAGTACCTATTTGTAGTCAGGACCCTAAAATTCATCTCAGCTGTCCCGAGATACACCTCGGGCAAGCCAATGGCTGGACCTCGATTTTTGACCCTTCGCTTCGTTATCGATCATTCGCTATGTATACACTGAACAGGTACGAAGCGAATACGTTCGATATCGAAGCGAAGGGTCAAAAATCGAGGTCAGTGTCTCAATTTTTGACCATTCGCTTCGTTATCGAACGTATTCGTTTCGTATTTGTTTAGTATACGAAGCGAATACGTTCGATAACGAAGCGAAGGGTCAAAAATCGAGGCCCTCTGGCCGACTACAAATAATGAAATAACTAAAAGTGCGAATTTTGTCATGAAATTTGGTATGTGGGGTTAGAATAATATTTGGAACAACTTTTTCAAATAACTTTTTCCCTGTTTATGAAGTCGCAATCGGCTGCGTTTTAAATTTAAATTACAGCTGAGTATCTTAAAAAATATGAGCATTTTACCTGTATGACTGTGCAAAACTTCAAATCTGTATTTATTTTGATAGCCAAAATATAGGCATGTCTTCATCTTAAATGCGACACACTGTATATTATGTCATTTCCTTTCGTAATTAATTTGGTTGTGGAACCATTAAAGGATAGACCATTCTTGGACAAAAATTTAATGGTTGCTATTATTCGTTGGAGAACGTTTCTCCAATGTTCTTTTTCTTCTAAATAACTTTTTCCATTAATGTTACAATTTGTCCTGCTATATTATAATAATAATAATTTATTCAATAATAATAGATACAATCTTTTTAGATATTTACAGCTAAAGTGAATAAATTAACCCGAAGGTCTCCGAGAGGTGTGGATACACCTGTTTCGGTAAATATGATATAAAATAATAAATAATAACATATTAACGTAAATAACATAAATAACATAAATAGCAACATAATACAATATAACATAATACAATAAATAGATAGGTACATTTTTTTTAATTGTAAATACACAGTTATGTTTTAGTAAATATGATACGTAGAATAAATAATATAATGAAAACAATAAAATAAATACTTAGTTTAACAATAAAGCACGAATAATCAATTTTTTTTAAACAATTATGTATGGCTCAATTAGTTAGTAATATTTTTGAAGAATGGTGTATATACGCATGTTTTATTAAATATGATAAAAATAATAAGCAAAATAAATCAGTTTAAAACAATATAAAATTTGAAATATAGGTATAAAAATTGGTAGTAACTCTAGAGTTTCATTTTTTTTTTGTTTTTTAATGTATGTAAATTTAAGCTACTATAATGATGTCACAAAAATTTCTTGTTTGTTCCATCAGAAATGATTTTAATTTCTTTTTAAATAGAAGAACATTCTTAGTATTTTTGATATCATTGGGGATATGATTATATATTTTTGGGGCTAGAAATAGAAAACTTCTTTGACAGAAGGACTTTGTCATTTTCGGAATCATATAAAGGTGTTTGCCTCTTGTATCATGCTCATGTGATGGTAAATTGTTGTCTGTTTTCATGGTGTGATATTTTAAAGACACACAAAGAAAGTATAACTGTTTCAAGTCAAATATATTACTATCCTTATATAATCTATCTGTAGAGTAGGTGTATGGTTTAGACATAATAATTTTCAGAAATCTTCTTTGTATGATTTCCAGTGGGAGAATGTGTGTTTTTAGGGCGCTTCCCCAAGCCAGTATACCATAACGGAGATGACTTTCTACTAGTCCGTAATATAGTGTGCGAAGGTATATATTAGATATGTGGTTTTTAAGATGTTTAAACTTATACAGGATAAACTGTAGCTTTTTAATGATATATTTAATGTGAAAGTCCCATTTTAGATGTGTATCTATAAAAACTCCTAGATATTTAACATTTGTTACGGGTTTAATATAAAAATATTGTTTATTATGTGATATTTGAAGGGGTTTGAAAAGATCAATGGTCAAGTTAGAGTTAAATATTGGTAGATAAACAGTTTTCTTAAAATTTATTGTTAGTATTTTGTAGTCAAACCATTCTTTTATTAGTTGTAGATCACATTCTGCTTTTGTTTTTAATTCATACCAATTCTCAGCATCATAAATAATAGCTGTATCATCAGCAAACCCAATTATGTGCCCTGTACTCTGTAATGAAAATAATCCATTTATATATAGATTAAACAGGACAGGACCTAATACTGTTCCCTGTGGCACTCCATATGTTATACTTCTTTGTCCGCTTATTACTTCGGAGACCCTTACTACCTGTTGTCTCTCAGAGAGGTAACTTCTAAATAATTGTAAACAGTTGTCTCTTATACCAATTTTCTCTAAGGTTTGTAAGAGGTTATTGTGACTAACAGTGTCAAAAGCTTTGGCCAAATCAAGAAATACGCATAAGCAAACTTTATTTTTGTTAAGTTTGCTTATGCGTATTTCTTGATTTGGCTAAAAAGTATATTACTTCTCTTGACTAAAGTACCAATTGATGAAATATGTTCAGGAGATCACTCATGTTGAATAACTGTCCTATTGATATTTTTCCAGTTAATATACCCATCGAAAGGTAGAAGAACAATAATTTTCGTGGAAATCAGTTTACAAACGTAACAATAAACACAAACATTAGAACTGGACACTAACCACTCGCGAAGAATTTTTCCCCATTAGCTTTCATTTTATAAAAAATCGCACTTTGCAAATGTCTGGTTTTATTATTATCCAGTTATGTAACACATTCACTAATTTTATCAATATATTGATTCGGTCGATTATTTATAAAATATTGTTGAAATTCCAGATTTAAATGTTTTGGCCAATCCCCTATTTCGCTAGGAAAAGAGTTATTGACATTGTCGTTTTCTATAGGAGATGACGGAGATGTATTTGTGACAGGTCAAGTCGCTTGAAAATCAACAGTGGAGTCATCATTTATCATTTCCTTTTCGTAAAATGAATTTTGAAAATTTATTTTGTTATTGCAATAAATCAATTTTTTTGTGATCTTTCCGGGCTCCATTAAAATGCGGGCCCGAGGCAGGTGCCTCACGGGCCTAGTGGTAAAATAGGCCCTGCATATGCATCAGAAACAAGACCCGACACAGCCATAACACAATGCATGCAACGTGTTATGGCCCCACGTTGGTATTACAGTCAAACCTGCCATATCCGGATCAATGTGGCGACAGACCGATCCGGATATGAAAAAATCAAGATATCAAGACTCTTTTTGAAACGTTTTTTCCTTCATACATTCCAGTAATCAACGCCGTCAATAACTTTCGTCGATAGACACGTCTTATAGATTCTATAATACATTATTTCGCCATCTTTTAGTTCTTCTTTTAGTACGTTGTCCAACAGCAGGACTGCCTTTCTCGGTAGATTTCGGTAGATCCGGACGGCGCAGAACGGTCCGGATATGGGGAGGTCCGGATATGACAGGTCCGGATATGGCAGGTTGTACTGTATATCCAAATCGTTCGTTATGAATCTTCGCCGCCATCAGTAGCTGGCTGATTTAGGTGCCTGTTTTTAGTGTTGAAGTGTGAGTCTGCAGTGTCAACTAATTATGCGATTATTGGCAAATTTTGTCTCAGAGACCCATGTTGGACCCATGATTTACTCGATGAAAAATATATTTAGAAAGAAGGACCGTACAAACAAGTGCTGATAATTTAGTAACCCAATTGCCATAAGTAAAATGTGAACCTAGGTACAAGAAAACAGCAATGGAAATATTGAGGTTGTTTTCGACAAATCAGATGATATGAATTGTTTTATTTTCTTTGGTACTTTGCTAGTGTTAAAGAGGTCTAATAATTTAATAATAGGTATCATTTGTGTTTAATTTTATTCCTTCAAGGAGTAAACACAATCCTACGTTTGAAAGTGTGTCAATGGAAATATTTTTTTATGTCGTTATCTGACACCGATGTTAGCTTTAATGTCCAGAAAACCTATATTGTTGCGGAAGGTTAATAAACTTTTTTTGGTACGCGGGATCCAGGCCTAATATATTTTTTTGCCAAATATGAAAATTTTGATTCTATGATGACGCGATAATTTAAAAACATTAAAAGAACCGTTGTAATTTTTATGAATGAATGTTTTTAATTAATATTTACTTCCTTCTTTTAAAACCACTATAGACTGAAAACATTAAAAAAAACATAGTGAAAATGCAAGTGTCCTGATTTTTTTAAACAAGAGTGTATTTAAATAATTTTGTTTCTTAAATCATACAATCAAAGGGCTAATCAATGTAACGATGCAGCTGTAACAATAGCGTAGGAGTGGCCTAGCACCCTTCCCCACCCCCGAGACGCCGGCGACGTATCCCATCACACCGTTCCTACCGCGTTCTTTCACAGGACGCACCAATGTCCTGGCAACGGTCCAGGATACTTTTCAGTCGTCCTTTGCTCCTGACACGTGCTGCTTTCAACAGCTCACGTGGTTGACACGTGGCGCCCATTTAAATACAATAATCGTATAATTGGAAAAGTGTGCGATGAAAACATAAAACTTTAGTAATGGAGAATTTAGATTTGGACGTGGTTAATAGGCAGTATTTTTTCGAGGGTAGTCACTTTGTGCATGCCAACGGGAACAGTAACGGGAGTACAACGGGATCTTCGACCGGGAGTGATTTGTTTTTGTATGATGACAACAGTAGCGATTCGGCGGTGTCTAGTTTTTCTTATAGTAGTGATCAGGAAAATCTGTCCGAGTTTAAAGAGTAAGTACTTGTCAAACAATTGGTTAAGGGCACTTTTATTTTCTAAATTGGAAATAAGACAATATTTAAAATATCTGTCAATGGTGCATTTACAAAACAAAGTCAATTTCTTAATATGTCATCTATATTCTAGAGATCCTTGATGTCGATCGTGCTATTGTTACAATTTTTATCTTTCTTTATGTGAATTATCTCCAGTAGGCATACATATTTTGTTGTAGTTCAGTTATTTTTCTAAAATCTGTACATTTTCAAAGTTGAAGAAAAGAAAAAAAATCTGAAAAATATTTTAAAAAAAGTCTTCTGTTAGGTACTGCTTTTGTTGCATGACAATAGGTATAGGGTATAGCTACCAAATACATTTAAACAAATAATGAAAATCATGAATTGATTTATAAAACTAAAAAAAAACAATTGAAACATCAAAATCATTATTTTGTAATGAACTATTTTAAATGGGAAATAAGCCACAATTTTACCAAAAAAATGAATTTATTAACGTTTCGACGCCCAAGTCGGGTGTCGTTGTCAAAATACAAAATAATACTAAATAAACAAAAATGTTGTTGCTTAGTAAAAAATTCTTCTAATAATTTATTTAATCAGACTCAATTATGTCGGCAATTCATGCATGTATTACCTATACATTTTAAAGTAGAAGACTTTAAAATGATATTGCCAATATTGATGAGTTGCGTTCCTGGGACGACTTTACTAAAAGATAGTTCATTCGATTACATGAAATCAACCCCAACTCAAGAATAGCTTCAGAACAACAATATTTTGTATAATACGGGGTGATTGATTAGTAGGGTAAGGCTCAATAGCTCCGCTATAGTAATAGATAGCAATAAAAGTTAATAACAAAAATTTTAGCCACCTTTGAGATTCACATTACAAAATTAGTTAGAATGTTACAGGGTGTTCGATAACACAGTGGCAGACCTAACTTATGTTTTTTTTTTAATGGAATACCCTATATTTTATTTTAAATCCTGTTAACTTCTCAATCACAAAAATATAAAGGTTTTTATATGAAAATTTTATATGAAAATCGTAACAAGTTCAACTCCCTGTATAAATAAAAATAAGCAAAACAACAATGATTTATTAATGCCATATTTTTTAACGTATTGTCAAAATTTTCAAGAATGGTCGATATTGCTAATTTTCTTTATATCAAATACAGGGTGAGTCAAAACGCAAGTACATTATTTTCTCAGTAATTTTAAATGGGACACCCTGTATTTTATATCACTATTGAAAAGTACCATTACCGTACTTTAATTTTTAGATAACATTCCCTATGTCTAAATTTATTAGTTTTCGAGATATTTTCATTTTTCAATGGACCAGTAGCGTGGCCACCCAAATCACCAGAATTTAATAAACTGGACTGATTTTTTTGGGGTTACGTTAATAATGAAGTTTATAAAATAACTCCAACAACAAGGGATGAGATGAAAAATAGAATACAAAGTGTATTTCGATGTGTTAATTTACAAATGCTCCGTAGAGTAAGTAGCTCATTCAATGATCGTTTTTAGGCTTACATAAATGTGTTAGGAGATAATTTTGAACACCTTATGTAATTAAATATTAAAAATATTTTATTAAAAGTAGCTTCTAATTTTTTCAAACATGTTTTTTCGCAAAATGTATTACTGATAAATTATGTTTCGTTCTTTATTTGTTACATTGTTACATTTAGGTACATACAAAAGTAGTGTTTAATTGTCTTCACAAAGTATTGTATTTTGTGTTTGTGTGTTTTTTTGTAAAATTTATTACTAATTTTCTTTGTTTATTTGTTGCATTTACATAAAAAGATAGTTTTTAATTGTTTCAAAAATGTTGCATGTAGTGGTTGTGTTTTTGTTTGTAAAATGTATTACTAATAAATTATTTTTATTTCTTCATTTGCTACAGTGTTACATTGATTACCGGATTGATAATCGGTAATCTTCAATTGTCAATTCACTCACGGCTTACTTAAAATTTAGATAAATTTAAACACCTAAAATAATTTGCTCTGAAAAATGAAAATATCTCGAAAACTAATAAATTTGGGCATAGGGAATGTTATATAAAAATTAAAGTACGTTAATGTTACTTTTCAATAATGATATAAAATACAGGGTGTTCCATTTAACATTACTGAGAAAATAATGTACTTGCGTTTTGACTCACCCTGTATTTGATATAAAAAAATTAGCAATATCAATACTTTTTAAAAATTTTGACAATAAATAAAAAAATATGGGGAGTTGAACTTGTTACGATTTTCATACAAAATTGGTTATAACTTTGTAAATACCCTGTATAACATTACAAACCTTTATATTTTTGTGATGGAAAAGTTAACAGGATTTCGAATATAAAATAAAATATAGGGTGTTCCATTAAAAAAAACATAAGTTAGGTCTGCCACTGTGTTATCGAACACCCTGTAACATTTTAACTAATTTTGTAATGTGAAGCTCAAAGGTGGCTAAAATTTTTGTTATTAACTTTTATTGCTAGCTATTACTATAGCGGAGCTATTGAGCTTTACCCTACTAATCAATCACCCTGTATGAAGCAATTTGCCAAGTTTCACATAATATGATGTTAGATTGAGCTTCTTCCTTTTTGTGAGGACTGTAAAGAACTTGATTGGAAAATGAGAGACAGTTGTTACAGTTGATGGCTTTTGTGATACTGGTCCAGATTTTTCGTTGATTAAATGTAGATGTAGATACTAATTAACTCTGCTAATTGACTTTCAGTTTTAACTCAGTGATCGGCTTAGCACTATTATTTGCTATTTTTAGGATTTCTTTAAAAACAATGTATGTGCCAAAAATGTTAAACGGTGGGAAGAGAACCCAAAAAGTGCAAAATAGTAATTAATGATCAAATAATTGAACTAGTCTCTGGGATTCGAGTCTCTAGATTCGAATAAAAATATCTAAATATATCTAAAAATATCTAAAATATCTATCTGCGCCTTTAAGGCGCATTTAAATCAAAGCGAACATGAACGAACGAACGAATTCGTTCGTTAACTTTATTGTATTTGTACAGCGAATCGAGCACGACCGAACGAATTCGTTCGCATTCGCACATGTTCCAACCGATGTCGGTAAGTGAGCGAATCATCAAAGGAAATCGTTGTTCAATGTGGACAGTGGATAGACAGTAGCGAACGAATTCGTTTAGAAGTACTGATTTAATTTATTTACAAACATTAGTTTGAGAGAGTTGTTTCTTGTGTAATTGTGAAAACATAATTTTGCAATATGGAATATGCCTATGAAACCCAAAATCGAAGCTATATAAAATAATAAACAGAAAAACTGATGCTTGTTTTAACATTTATATAGGAATGGGTCATGATGTCTCTGAACTAAAAAAATGAATTAGCTTCTGGCATCATTTAGACGAGAAAGACAAAAAGAGGGTTCGAAGTCGTTTGCTTTTAAAAGCCTAATGTTTTTATTGGATAAATTTCAACCCAGAAACACTAATGAGGTAGGTAACCAAATCAAATTAATTGCTAAAATTAATTAAAAGCAAATTTATTTTGATACACCAATTTTACAATTTATTATTTGAACATAATATAGTCATAATATCAAGAGCAAGTAACTTTTTCTAAGAAGAATTTTAAGAAAGCTGGTTCTTTATTATGTTATTTTCTAAGCTCCCTCAAACAGCGTATAATACCTGCTACTTACTTGCTATTTTTGTAAGCTATTATTGTATTAAAATTTACCCAGCAAGAAACACGAAAATAAACTTAAACACAATGTGTGACTGGCACTGGCCCATGTTAAAAACATCTGCGGGCAATATGCACTCCCGATCATCAACGAATGCGAACGTTCGCTTCAATGTAAATTGCCCTACTTTGTAGCGAACGAATGACCAAGCGAACACCTACGAATTCGTTCGTTCGTTCGTGTTCGCTTTGATTTAAATGCGCCTTAAGAACGACGTTCTTAAAGAAAGTGCTCGACAACGCAAACGCAAATTGCGTTTATCTTGTATATCAGGATATCTAAAAAATTATATCTCTGGAAGAAGCGTGGTATTAGGTTAGATGAGCAAGTACACATGTACAGGTATGTAAAGACTATTAATCACGCATGCGATAAAAACGAGAGCGGATACAGCAAAAACAAAAAAAATACTTAGAACTTCAGAAATAAAAGCCTTCAGATCAAGTTTTGTTAGCAAGAAATTTAAGAACACCAAACATTGGACCACCAGGGAAACATTTTAAGAAATGGAGATATAGCTGGCAATCAAGGGCACAAATACAATTACAGCCTTAAGATCAGACAATGCTTAAGTGCTAATATAAGAAGAAGAAAATATGTGTCCTGGAAGTTCTTGAGAAATTAGTTTAGACCAATATAAATTTAAATTTTTTAACGAAACCTGTCAATGAGTAAAATATTCTGTGGAAATTAAAATCATTGGTTTTATTTTATTATACAGTATTAATAATGAATTACCCTCAAATAATTACCAACTCCCATAAACAGTAGTTAAAAATGACATTGGCGGCCAACCTTTGAAATGACCGAACAATAAAAAGGAAGGTGTCCAGTGATATAGGACCAAATATGTTAATAATTCTTGACATTTTTTTTAATATTGGTGAAATGAAAATAATGTATTAAACAATGTATTTCTATTTTGACAAGACACGTTTTATCACTTAATCAATTTCTTGGAACATGAAAATGTTCTGTAGTGTTTAAACATAATTTGCCAATTAATACGCGATAATAATATATTGATGTATGAATGTTTATCTTTAACGGTAGGTACTTACATATACACATAGTAAATAAATATGTACATGGTTTGAAAGATTATCCATCACAATTAAAAGTATCACAACTATTGAAACTATAAAATTCAAAACTACAAAAGTAATACATGCCTACAAAAGCGATTAAGACTAAAAAATACAATTTTTTAGTTTTGTATCGGAATGCAGGGATGTACAAATTTGTCAATGTAACATCAGCTAAGTACGAAATTATATTATCATTATTATAATATTAACCATGTTTTAGTAGCTGAATAAAAACTGGCCAAGACAAAAAACCGCTAAATGTGAAAAGTGTGCTCCCTATATAATTTTGTATGATTAAATACTAATATTTATTTACCTATTATGTAGATACCTATCTCACTACATGGGCTAATAGGCTATGGATTATGTTCAAAATAAGAGAGCTAAAAGGAACTACAACGTTAACGGTAACGGGGTTTTATTGTTTTTTATGGTCCATGGACCTCTAAGTTTGAAAAAACCGCGAAGTGCTACCATTTAAAGGGGTGCGTTTTTTAGAAAGGGGTGAATTAGTCCCTAGCCACAGAGTGCATTAGGGTGAGTTCTATGCACTTTTGGTACAAATACGTCTACAGAAAAATTGTTCCAGGATAAATTTACTATCGAAATATCACCTTCTAAAGTCAAAAATATATTTTTTACAAAAATATATTAAAAAAAATTCATAACTTTTTTTCCAAGTCGATGTAGGTGTAGGTATTGCTACAAAAAAAACTTCCATCCTTCCTCTTTAAAATGACATTTGGTAAAAGCCTCTAGAAATTATAGTTTCCGAAATATAATTTTTTAAATTTCGCCGCTCAAAACAATGTTTTGCCATTTTCCCCATTACTTCACAAGCATTGTTCTGTAACTTTTTTCTACGCATTTCTAGGTATATGCAATGATGCATTTAGTAGGAAGAGAAGTCAATTACCTTTAAAATGGTCTATTGTATAAGGTTGTACAGTTGTACGACTATTTTTAAGCAAGTTATGGTTTTTCAAAATTTTATACTTTTAATCATTTTTGATATTTTCTAGGATTATTTTTTTAATTTCTCATTATAACTTTGTTTATTGTACATTTAGGTATACCTATACATTGTGCAATAAAAAAGAAATCTTATTTTCTTTACTTTAAAATGGTGTATTGTAAAAATTCTAGGACTTTTTTAAACAAGATATCCGTAGGATATCCAAAGGTATCCGAAATTTGAGAAAAATTTTGAAATTTTTTATTTTTTTTCAATTGGAAGAATATGTGTAATTGCATATTATAACATAGTTTCAAATTCCAAATAACTTTTCTTAACACTTTTCGATATTGTGAAATATAAAGGTACTTTACTCTTGAGCGAATATTTTTTAACATATCTCGTATACTATTGATACAATTTTATATCTGATGATTGCATCTTAGGTTTTAGACTATGTAGAGCATTTTATAAAGAATATTTTTTTTTCATAAAGTTAATAATAAAAATGTTTTTCATATGGTTTTTTTGTGTAGCAATACCTATACCTATATCCCTCTGGAAAAAAGTTATGGGGCAAAAAACAAAATTGCTTTCTTTCGTGTTTTTTTCTTGCCTTTCTTTTAAATATATTTTTGTAAAAAAAATATTTTTGACTTTAAAATGTGATATTTAGATAGTAAATTTAACCCGGAACAATTTTCCTGTAGACGTGTTTGTACCAAAAGTGCATAGAACTCACCCTAATTCACCCTGTGCCTAGGGACTAATTCACTCCTTTCTCAAAAACGCACTTCTTTAAATGGTAGCACTCCGCGGTTTTTTCAAATTTAGAGGTCCATTGAGCATATGAAACAATAAAACCCCGTTAACGTTGTAGTCTTTTAAAGGTTCCAAACCAAAGCCAAAAAAAAACTTTGGACTAGTAAATCAATATTTTGATTATAATATCTGTTTTTGTTTACTGTACTTTTATTCCTCTTTCTTTACAAATTACTTTCGATATTATTTATATATTCTATATTAGTTTTTCTACATTATTCTGTACCTATTTCTACTTTTTCGGTTTTTGATGCTAAAAAATATAGAACTAGATGAGAAAGACACTCGTATCATTAAGAGGAAACAGTAGCGATCAACAGGTAGCGAAAACGCGTTCCAAGATTGCGGCTGTAATTTTGAATATTTTTTCGAGATATTTGGCACACGTATTCGTAATATAATAAAGAATGGCGGTACAGAGCCCAATTTGAAAAATATATTATTATGTGAAAATTACTCTGTAATTAAATGCAATATTAAAAAAAACGAGCCTGTACTGCCATTAAGACGAACAAAAAAATACACTTTCTTTAAATAAACTTTTTTATCCGATGCCTAGATTTTGTGTCATTTTGGAACTACTAATGAAATAAAAAATTTTAGTAGTTCCAAAATAACAAAAAATCTTGGCATCGGATAAAAAAGTTTATTTGAAGAAAGTGTATTTTTTTGTTCTTCTTAATGGCGGTACAGGCTCGTTTTTTAATATGGTATTTAATTACAGAGTAATTTCCACATATTAATATATTTTTCAAATTGGGCTCTGTACGGCCATTCTTTATTATATTACGAATACGTGTGTCAAATATCTCGAAAAAATATTTAAAATTACAGCCGCAATCTTGGAACGCGTGTTTGCTACCTGTTGATCGCTACTGTTTCCTCTTAAGTCTAGTACCTATCTGTACTGGAATCAAACGGCTGTCGTAAACATTGGAGATAACTACACCGACGAAATCTCCATACAATGAGGAGTCAGACAAGGTTGCATTTTGTCCCCAACATTATTCAATCTTTACTCGGACTATTTATTTAAGAAAGCACTTGAGGGGCAGCCATATGGATGGAATAAAAAGCAAACTGGAGTTCTTCTTCTTCACGTGCCATATCAGAATTATCCGACGTTAGCGATAACCATTGCGAAGGCTTCTCGATCTTCTGCAATATGGAATAATTATTGTCTTGCATTTGATATCTGAGTCCATTCACGAATGTTATTACGGGGTGTTACTAAATGTAGGTAGGCAGACGATATATTAATTCTGTCAGAAAATATTGAAGGTTTCCAAATTTTGCTTGATCGTATTCAACAAGTCACCCACAGCCACATGCAAAGCTTCAATAAAGTTCACAAAATTACATATTTAGGAGTCATAACGGACCAACTAGATACAGACATATAAAAATAAAACGCAGAATAGCAATGACTAAAACAACTTTTATGAAAATGAAGACATTTCTTTGCAATTACAATCTAGTTTCCGTTCCCTGCATCTGTTGTCAGTTGTCAGTTAAGTACTTACACAAAAAATGATTACCTAAATGATATGTTTGGTCTATACTCCTATATGGAGCAGAAGTGTGGACCCTAAAAGTATCAAGCATGAACCAAATTGAAGTATTAGAAATATGAATTCATAGTCAGACGTTTAAGATACCTTGTACGGCAAGGAAATCTATAATAAGGAGATATTAAGGAGGGTCATCATAGAGAATTACTAAACACTGTTAAATACCGGAAAATGGAACATCTTATATTGAAGGAAACTATCTGGAACATCTTATATTGAAGGAAAATAGATATAGAATACTGCAACTCAGAAAAGAAAGCGTTAGTCTAATAGCTGGGAGCGGATTTAGTGCGTGATAAGTAATATGGAAAAACTATACGGGGATATGTTGAATTAGTTGTGTACATGACTTTCACCAACGGCCGGAAACCAGAGTGGGGGCCGAGGGTAGTTATAAGGGGTCAAAGTATTTTTTTTATGACGCTCATGATCGAGATAGTGCACCAAAATTTGGGAATATGTAGGTCATGACGTAACTAAGTAAAATCTCTAGGGGAGGAACGCTGCGTGGCCGAAAAAGGGGTGGGGGTAGGAGTGCACCAAAATTTGGGAATAAGTAGATCATAACATTACTAAGTAAAATCTCCAGGGGCGGAACACTGCGTGAGGGACAAATGTTAAGCCAGGTCACAAAAAAAAATAATACACACTGCGACTTTGACCCCTTAAAACTACCCTCATCCCCAACTCTGGTTTCCGGATTTAGGGATTTTACTTAGCTAAGTCATAATCTACTTAATACCAAATTTTGGTGCACTCTCTCAATCTAGAACGTCGCAAAAAACCCCTTATATTTTTTATATTCACACCTACCCCCACCCCCTTATCGGCCACGCAGCGTTCCACCCCTGGAGATTATACTTAGTTACCTCATGACCTACTTATTCCCAAATTTTGGTGCACTATCTCGATCATGAGCGTCACAAAAAAAATAAATACGGCGACTTTGACCCCTTATAACTACCCTCGTCCCCCACTCTGGTTTCCGGCTCTGGGATTTTACTTGGTTATGTCATGGTCTACTTATTCCCAAATTTTGGTGCACTCTCTCAATCACGAACGTCGTAAAAAACCCCTTATATTTTTTGTATTCACCCCTGCTCCACTCCTTTGTCGGCCACGCAGCGTGCCACCCCTGGAGATTTTAATTAGTTACGTCATGACCTACTTATTCCCAAATCTTGGTGCACTATCTCGGTCATGAGCGTCACAAAAAAAAAATACGGCGACTTTGACCCCTTATAACTACCCTCGTCCCCCACTCTGGTTTCCGGCTCTGGGATTTTACTTAGTAATGTCATGGTCTACTTATTCCCAAATTTTGGTAAACTATCTCAATCACGAACGTCGCAAAAAGCCCCTTAATTTTTTATATTCACCCCTACCCCCACTCCTTTGTCGGCCACGCAGCGTTCCGCCCCTAGAGATTTTACTTAGTTACGTCATGACCTACTTATTCCCAAATTTTGGTGCACTATCTCGATCATGAACGTCACAAAAAAATAATAAAAACCGCGACTTTGACCCCTTATAACTACCCTCGGCCCCCACTCTGGTTTCCGGCCGTTGGTGAAAGTCATGTACACAACTAATTCAACATATCCCCGTATAGTTTTTCCATATTACTTATCACGCACAAAATCCCCTTCTATCTCTCCGACTACAGGTTTATTGGCTAAAAAACAGCCTTGAATGGACTCAGATACCAAATGTAGGAAAATAATTGAAGACATAAGTGGATAAAGGTTATATTATGTCACATTTTTTGAGAAATTGTTTTATTAGGTTTTTGTTCTTCTAATATGTTGTCTTACCTTTCAAAATTTTAAAATAACCTATTTTTAGCTAAATAAAAATAACAGGAAGGTATTAAAGCAATATGTCCCACTAGATTTTCAAATTCTAGTGGATAAAGGTATTATATCCAAGATCGCATTTGGACATAATACCTTTATCCATGTGAAATGTGTAAATATGGAAAAAATGTATACTACTTTGAAGATCTGCTGACGAACCTCTATGTAAAAAGCAAACAAACACTTCAAATCAAAAGGTTAATTTTCTTGTTGTCGTGAATTTGGCTTCTATCTCTATAAGACATAGATACTTTAATGACTACATGCCATTTCAGCAAGTAGATTAAAAAAAAGGACAGCACATCTGACCACAACTGAATATAGACCAAGAAGACTGGAAAATAAAACTGGTAGTTTAAGTTTGGAAAATCTGGGAAATTTAAGAGACTGAATAAAATTTGTTCCCGAAGAGTATAGATGGTTTTATGAAAACGCGATAGAGGAAAATAAAAAAAATCCCAAAAAGAAAAGAAGAACCTACTAAAAAATATGTTTTTATTAATTTTACAGTTTGTATTGCAATTTTTTTTTGACAATAAATCCCAATTTTTGAAACTTAACTCTTTTATCCACTTAACCCTAAAATTTTTAAATTATTTTTACTATGTGGATAAAGGTATTATGTCCACAAAATTTAAAATATTAGGCTTAAAGTAACTTTTTTTAAATTCAATTTAAAGTGCGAAAAAAGTACCTTCAAATGCCTGTTTAAAAAAGTGTATCAATGCAAATTTATAAAATAAATAGCTAACTTGGAACAAAAGACACTAAAATGCTCATTACTCAAAAACATTATTTTGTGACATATGACCTTTATCCACTTATTTCTTCAATTATTATTCCATGTGAAAGAAAATTTAGAAGCCTTCGCATTGGCGATGGCCAGTGTCGAACAACCAATAAGGCACGTGTGAAGAAGTAGATATCTTGGTATCTTTTGTGTTATATTTCTGGTCCTATCCACCTTAATTCTTGAATGGGTCTAATATCATCATATCCTTTGGTAAGCTTTTCACAAACAATCCTTAACTTTCTGCTTTGATAGAATGTTTGTATATTACAGATAAATATTTTTAGGTTATTTTTCTTGTTTCATAGCTTGGGTCCTTTCATTTCGTTTCTGACCGTCCCCTGGAATTCCCGGATTTTGAAACAGAATTAAGATGACAGATATTGACTTTGTAGAAGGCTTTGAGAAAATAAGTAATAATCCACCGTTTTTGAGGGGTGAATTTTCTAAAATCCATTCGAAGTCTTTTTCTTCAAGTGTTATCTCCGTTAAAGACGTCTGCAATCATGATTGTTTCTCTAACTTTCGAAGCAACTACTTTAAAGAGTTGTTTTGAGCTGTATACAACCATACCATCCTCCTCTTAGATTTTTCAGTCAAGATACTCGTCTTCTTCCCATATTCCGTCTGTAATATTTTTATTATTTGATTATGAAACGTAGAATCCTGTATTTTTTCGAGCTATTGTAGTTTCCTTTCTTGTCCTTTCATTTTTTTTTCATCGCTCTTACACTTTGCCAAGTATTAAAAAAAATACAAGTAAAACTAAAATTTAGTTTACTCATTTGATTTTTATATCTCCTCTAAAATTATTTTTTTATTTTAGCCGATTGCACCGACATAGAAGAAGAAGCAAATGTCCACAGCAACAAATCCAGCAGCGCCAGGCAGCGAATTTAAGAGAAAGAAAGCGAATGCAGTCAATAAATGACGCTTTCGAAGGCTTAAGAGCACACATTCCCACCCTTCCGTACGAAAAAAGACTGTCAAAAGTAGACACGCTCAAATTAGCGATAGGTTACATCAATTTTTTAAGTGAGTTAGTAAGAACAGACAAAAATTCAAATACAGAGTTTTTCAACGGACATAATAGGAATCTACGGCAGGATGAACCAAAGAAAATCATTATTAGGGGTAAGTCAAATGATTATCTGTATATTGTTGCTATTTTCTGTGGGTTAAGAGATTAAGTACAGGCAAACAGATTTAACTGAAACCATTCAAGTCACTTGCATCGCATAAGCTAACGTCTGTCGTGGTGCCGTGTCTTCTCACCACGGATACAGATACATGGGTTTTACTGTAAATCACAACGTGGTTTAACTAATTTTATTTAACTCAAGAACTCGCAAATATTACAATTAATAATTACATTAGCAATTATCTCTTATAAAACAATTAGCATTGATACGTAGAATCGCCAATACTAATAATCAAAGGTCTCCTCGTCCGGCTCATATAATGAGAACGAAATGTTCTGGAAAACAGCTTTCCGGGCGACAAGAAGTGTGTAAATTCTGAAAAGTTATCTCGTTTATTACTAGTTTTACGACAAAAATGTATCTATACAAAAATAGGGAGAATTAGATTCTACACAATTTTGATCTCTTTCATTTTTTTGCTAAAATTAATATTTAAGGTAGTACGTATGCGGTAATTGCGCGAGCGTAAAACCCGATTGATTTTATAGCAATTGTTTTTGTTCAATATCTACGCCATTTTCAACTAAAATTGTTCCAAATATGATTTCCTACAATTTCTTTTTAACAATTTTTTTCATGCGGTTGATATTTTCCGAAATAAGTGGGAAAATAGTAAAAAGCGGTGGGGGGAGCATAATTATTGAATTGAATCTTGTTTCCGAGCTGCCCCAAATTTTATAATTTTATCCATTAGGGGAGATCAATAGTAGTGTAAATTTAAAATCGCGACTGAATTCCGCGGTTGCATTAGCCGCCATATTGATTTTAAAAGAGAACCGTTATTGCTTAATATCTCCGCCATTTTCAACTTTTCGACAAAAACGGTAGGAAATAAAATTTTTGGAAATGCAATTTCCTACATATCCTATTGCACAATTTTTTCATCCGATCAATATTTTCCGAGTTAAGGGGGAAAATAGTGGAAGCGGAAGGGAAGCATAATTATTGAATTGTCTCATTTATTATTAACTTTACGACATAATTGTACATAAACAAAAATAAAGAGAATAATATTTTATACAATTTTTGAAACTTCCAATGAAACACCGACCAAACTAAGTACATAAAAGACATAAATAATAAATGCATTAAGTTCACTTAATTCTATTAACTAGCGGGTTTTATTGGTTGAATTTGTCTGTCGATATTTTAAGTTTCATGTCAGCTAATATATATTTTTATATTCCAACAGTTTTTTTAAATTTTGGACCCTGTTGGGGAGAATTTCCGCATCCCCCCACTCGTAGGCCCGCCACTGGTTTTCTCAAAAAATTGTAGTAAATCGTAATTGCAACTATTTCAGTCCTTACACTTTTTGTCAAAAAGTTGAAAATGACGGAGATATGGAACAAAAACAATTGCTATAAAATCAATCAGGTCTTACCCTCGCACCTTTACCGCGTACGTACTACCTTAAATATTGATTTTATCAAAAAAATAAAGAGATCAAAATTGTATAAAATTTAATTCTCTTCGTTTTTGTACATGTACACGTTTGTTGTAAAACTAATAATAAACGAGATAATTCAATAATTATGCTCTAACTGTCAGTATTTTCCCCCCATAACTCGGAAAATATCGACCGCACAAAAAAAATTACAATAAACGAAATAATAGAAAATCGTATTTTCAACAATTTCAGTATCTACACTTTTTATCGAAAATTCGAAAATGGCGGAGATATTGAGCAAAAACGGTTCTCGTTTAAAATCAAGATGGCGGCTAACGCAACGGTGGAATTCAGTCGAGATTTTAAATTTACACTACTATTGACCCCCTCTAAAGATTGACAAAATAAAATTTGGGGCAGCTCCTAATGCAAGGTCAAATGCTACCCCGACTGGGCTATTCCCCCTTATTTCAAAATGGTCGCTTCGAGCAGCGCCTAAATGGACCTGGTCGGTAGATTCTGTCCTTCATATGGACACAATAGTCTAGTTTGATGACATTTGGCTTACTCCGTGGCGTCATTTGCACCTTATGTACAAGGTCGTTTATCTTCGTAGTGACCAGATGTGATCTCTACCTGGGCCGCTGCAACTTCGGACTTAGACTATTCCTTTTCGATGGTTAGTAGTATCAAATTGCATCACCTTCCTTGAAGCTAACGGGAGTAGATTTCTGATCGAGTCTAATCTTCATCCCGTTACAGTTGAATTGCAGCTTATTCCTGGGTAAATCGTAGTCCTTAACCAGTCGATCCTTTAGGCCGCTGACATATAGGGGAAATGTCTCTGATCCGTCTCTCTGTCTGGTAGGTTGCCGTTTAGGAGGTCGATGGAAGCTTCATCTCTTGGTCAGTTAATTGTAACTACAAATTGAAAACTACTAATCACAAAAAGTATCGTATAATTTTTGAAACAGAAAAAAAGTTTAAAAATAATTTTAAATTTTTAGCAGAATGTTATAATACCCGTCTATCGTGTTCTTTAGCTGTCTACAAACCCATAACATTTCAAGTTGAAGCGTGTTTTTGCCGAAAAAAAAACAAGAAACAAAACGTTGTTAAAGCAGAATATTTATTTTGGACATTTGTGTTCGAGAATTTGTTCTGTGCACACCCGTGTTGAGCTGCCCCCCCCCCCCCCCACTTGCAAAAATCAAAAACCAAATAGCCCTGATTTATGAGCTATTTATGAGCTCTCATATTCCGCAAACTAAAAATTTTGAAAACGTTTGTTTTCTATACTTCCACAAAATTTATTATAACTAAGTGACTACAGCTGTTTCGGCGGAGAAAGGCACTCCGCCGAAACAGCTGTAGTCACTTAGTTATAATAAATTTTGTGGAAGTATAGAAAACAAACGTTTTCAGTGTTTTATTGTTAGATAAAATGAACTTCCATCAAGTAACGGTCGAATCCATCAATTAAAAATTTTGAGCTCGTTCCACTGAGCAGGAATTTGATACTTTAGTGGGGGGGGGCTGAGTCAGCCCCCCCACTACTTAAAAATAGGAATATTGAAGCGGTTTTTGCGGCAGAATTACGAGCTATTTATGAGCTCTTGAAATTATATAGTTTCGATTTTTGAGCTCATCCCCTTCACCCCCAAACAACCCTTTAATTGATTTAACTTAAGAGAAAAATGCTGAGATAACTTAAAATATATCGTATTGCGGATATAATTCCTATAGCTTATATACTCTAAGAATAAACTATTAAATCACGTGCATTTCGATTATTGAGCTACAACCCCTTCGCAAGAAAACCACCCTACCTTCCCGGCTTAAGAGAAAGTTGTACTTAAAATGCATTAAACTAATTATTTGGCGACAACATATCATTGAATAATTTATAAGCTTCCAAATTACGCGCATTTAGATCAGTAAATTGCAATTTATTTTGTATAGTGCAGTCACTGAAAGTCAAAATCAACGATTACCTTCAATTTCGGTGAACCTTTATCGATTTTCACGAAAATTGGTCAGTGGTTAGAGGATACGTCAAGAAATAAAGGTGACATAATACTACCTTGCGCCTTTACCCTGAGGGTGCATACCGCCCCTTCTCGGGGGTGAAAATTATTTTATAAAAAATAACTCCACAAATCAATAAAAGAACAAATTAAAAGTAAAATTTATTATATAAAGTTAATAAAATAAGTCAATACTTTTTAAGTTATTAAAGATTAAAGATTTTAATTATTCGTGAAAAAAATGCATGTTATGAAGCGATTTTTCGTAAATCAATGAAAAACTGTAAATTTTTACAAAAAAGTTAATAGTAGTTTAATTCGTATAGCTTATATTCTAAGAATAAACTCTTAAATCACGCGCCTTTCGATTATAGAGCTACAACCCCTTCGCAAGAAAACCACCCCATATTCCCGGCTTAAGAGAGAGTTTTACTTAAAATAATTTAAATTAATTATTTGGCGAATACATATCGTTTAATAATTTATGAGCTTGCAAAATATACGCATCTCAATTATTGAATTGCCATTTTCTTTCTATAGTGCAGTCACTGAAGGTAAAAATCAACTATGACCTTCGATTTCGGTAAATCTCCATTAATTTTCACGAATTAACAATAACAATTTGAGGTTTTAACCTGGGGTATATGTCACCCCTTCTCGGGGGTGAAAATTACTTTATTAAAAATAACCCCACAAATCGAGAGAGGGACAAATTGTAAGCAAAATTTGTTATATAATGTGATTAAAATAAATCAATACTTTTGAGTTATTAAAGATCAAATATTTTAATTTTTGTGAAAGAAAATGCATGCTTTAAAGCGATTTTTCATAAATAACTCAAAAACTGTAAGTTTTTACACAAAAGTATTTATCACTAAAATTGAAGCTAATAAAAAATATAATAAATTGCTTACTTGAAAACCCTTTAATGTTAATTTAAAGTTAGTTATTGGTAATTAAATGTATATTTTTTTATGTGGCTCTTCAAATCTAAGGATTCAAGCTTAAATAACGGGAAAGAGGTGCATTTTATAACACTTAGGTACTAAATACTTGTCAAAGTACTTAGAAATACCTATCAAAAATGAGCTCTAGAAAAAGTTAATAGCATCAAAATCCGCTCACCAATTTTCGTGAAAATGAATGGAGATTTACCGAAATCGAAGGTCATAGTTGATTTTTACCTTCAGTGACTGCACTGAAGGTATGGGATGGTTTTCATGGGATGGTTTTCTAGCGAAGGGGTTGTAGTTCAATAATCGAAAGGCGCGTGATTTAAGAGTTTATTCTTAGAATATAAGCTGTACGAATAAAACTACTATTAACTTTTTTGTAAAAACTTACAGTTTTTCAGTGATTTACGAAAAACCGCTTCAAAGCATGCATTTTTTTCACGAATAATTAAAATTTTTGATCTTTAATAACTTAAAAAGTATTGACTTATTTTAATAACTTTATATAATAAATTTTGCTTATAATTTGTTCTTTTATAGATTTGTGCAGTTATTTTTTATACAATAATTTTCACCCCCGAGAAGGGGCGGTATCCACCCTCAGGGTAAAGGCGCAAGGTGGTACCATGTCACCTTTGTTTCTTGAGGTATCCTCTAACCACTGACCAATTTTCGTAAAAATCGATGAAGGTTCACCGAAATTGAAGGTAATCGTTGATTTTTACTTTCAGTGACTGAACTATACAAAATAAATTGCAATTTACTGATTTAAATGCGCGTAATTTGGAACCTTATAAATTATTAAATGATATGTAGTCGCCAAATAATTAATTTAATGCATTTCAAGTACAACTTTCTCTTAAGCCGGGAAGATAGGGTGGTTTTCTTGCGAAGGGGTTGTAGCTCAATAATCGAAATACACGTGATTTAATAGTTTATTCTTAGAGTATATACGCTATAGGAATTATATCCGCAATACGATATATTTTAAGTTTTCTCAGCATTTTTCTCGTAAGTTAAATCAATTAAAGGGTTGTTTGGGGGTGAAGGGGATGAGCCCAAAAATCGAAACTATATAATTTCAAGAGCTCATAAATAGCTCGTAATTCTGCCGCAAAAACCGATTCATTATTCCTATTTTTAAGTAGTGGGGGGGGGCTGACTCAGCCCCCCACTAAAGTATCAAATTCCTGCTCAGTGGAACGAGCTCAAAATTTTTAGTTTGCGGAATATGAGAGCTCATAAATAGCTCATAAATCAAGGCTATTTGTTTTTTGATTTTTGTAAGTGGGGGGGCCAGCTCAACACGGGTTCTGTGCACTATGTCTGCTTGAGTTTCAATGAGGAGGTGCGCGTTCTTGCAAAAAATGAGTAATATAACGTCAGAACAAGCAGCCCAAATTGTAGGATTAATTGGAGACGGCCGATTGCAGCAATATCTTGCTGAAGTTATGGGAATCCACCAATCAAGCGTTTCAAGAGCTTTAAGAAGGTATAGAGAAAGTGGAGGATATACAAAAAAACCAGTTTCAGGACTTTCCAGGTGCACGAACCCAGCAGATGAAGGTTATTTACATCTGCAGACTTTACGTACACATCATGTTAGTTACAGCTAGATCAGGGGTCACCAATTAGCGGACCGCGGTCAGCATCCGGACCGTGGGTTAGTTTTGTGCGGACCGTCAATAAATTCAGAATATACCTAGTGTTTGGCAATTTTGAAAATGTTTGGCCATGAAATTGTGTACTATGTTTGGCTCAACTTATATGTGCGAAGCCGCTTTATCAAGAATGAACTTTATTAAAAATCGGTAGAGATCTCACTTAAGAGATGAATATCTCAACTCCCTATTGCGACTCAGTTGCACTAAACTCACTCCAAAGACAGGTTGTACATAAAAAAATGTCATTTTTCTCTCTTATAATTTAATTTTGTAAAGAGTTCCCTTATTGTTATACCTACTTACTAAGCATTCATTTTGAAAGTAAGTAAACTGTAATATAAAATTTTCATGTGCATTTTTTATACAGTACGTAAATCGGTCAGCTGGACATAGGGAACATACACTGTACATATTTAGATACATAAATACATACATTGTAATATATTGAGACAATTGTGGCAACTAAGCTCTCTCGATGACAATATGTTTGTTAGCATTAAGAGGCATTAACTTCAAAATTGACAACTCTGACACAAATAAACGTCAAAATATGACAATGTAGTAGCTAAATATTTTTGGCCTAAGGGAATGGGAGAACTGTTTAGTTTTGAAATTAGTTTTTAAAAATAAATATTTTAAAAATTAAAGTAAAATTATTAACTCATTAATCATAAACTGTGTTTTCGATTTATTTATGGACAGCCTTTCTTCAAAATTCACTTATTCTATTCGTTCTAACAGCTCTATTGCACCAAAAACTCGTACTCGAACAGAAGCTTCAACTAACACAGGTTACCGCAGTTGCCACAATTCTCTCAATGTATAATCCCTATGTCCAGCCGAACGATTTACGTACTGTATATTCATTTCCTCTCTACTATATATTAAGTAGAAGTACTTTTCAGATGTGTATTTAATTAAAATAATTTTCAGATTTAATAAGTTTGCAACAAACACCTTGCATTGAAACTAATGTAGAAAAGATAACATGTTAATTAGCATTTTGTACTATGATTATTTATTTTAAATTCTTCAGTTTCCTTTCTACAAAATTGAAGATGTCTAAAAACTTCATTAGCATTCAAAATATAAATTCCTAACTGTTAAAATATTCTCAGTAACAATTTACAATAATAATTTACAATTTTCAAAATATACTGATAATAACATCAAAACAATGAATTTATATTTTATTTATTGTACCAGGAAAACTTACAGGAAAGTGTACAGTAACCAAAAAACAATCAGATAGTATTAGTTTTAAAAATGTACCCTTTAAACAACTCAAAAGGGTGAAACATTTTTTGAAGCAAATTCAGAATTACTTTTTTGCCTCGAAAAATGTATTTTTAGGTTTCTTGGGTAATTGTAAACAAAAAAGGTCTCTTGTCATAATTCTGAAAAGTTGATAGTTTTCGAGTTATAAGCGATTTAAAATCTGAAAAATGCAAAAATATGCATTTGCGATGCTTGAAAACTCTTAATAAAGTGACAAATATTTTTTGTTTAAGATGACCCAAAAATGCTAAAAACATATTTTCGGGGGCAAGAAAGGTGATGTTTTGAATTTGTTAAAAAAACGTTAAACAATTTCTGCCCAAAAATTTCGCCCGGCCCCCTTCTGATTTGTCTATAGGGGATATTTTTTAACAAGAATCCGCAAAGAAACCGAATCAGAACAGCCAGACACTGGCGGCATAAATCCGGACCCCGGAAGTGTCATAGGTTTTCGAAACGGACCCCCATGGAAACTAATTGGTGACCCCTGAGCTAGACAACTGCAAAATGATCTTTCCACAGCCCGTGGCCCGTAATGTTCGGTTCGGAAAGTGCCAATTCGGTTAGAAACAGAATAAGGGAATTTGGAATCAGAGTCAGAATGACTGTTACTGTTCCACTATTAACGAGGGCACACCGTATGTCACGTTTAAGTTTTGCACCAGAACATGTCGATTGGGGTATTAACGACTGGACTAATATTCTTTTTATTGATGAGTCAAAATTTGCACTTTTTGGATCCGATAGATACTTTGCACTGTCGGATCCACAAAGTGGACATCTTGACCCCTCAGTAAAAAGAATATTAGTCCAGTCGTTAATATCCCAATCGACATGTTCTGGTGCAAAATTTAAACGTGCCATACGATGTGCCTTCGTTAACAGTGAAGCAGTAGCAGACATTCTGACTCTACTCTGATTCCAAATTTCCTTATTCTGTTTCTAACCGAATTGGCACTTTCCGAACCGAGCATTACGGGCCACGGGCTGTGAACAGATCATGTTGCAGTTGTCTAGCTGTAACTAACATGATGTGTACGCAGTCTGCAGATGTAAATAACCTTCATCTGCTGGGTTCGGCACCTGGAAAGTCCTGAAACTGGTCTTTTTGTGTATCCTCCACTTTCTCTATACCTTCTTAAAGCTCTTAAAACGCTTGATTGGTGGATTCCCATAACTTCAGCAAGATATTGCTGCAATCGGCCATCTCCAATTAAACCTACAATTTGGGCTGCTTGTTCTGACGTTATATTACTCATTTTTTGTACGAACGCACCTCCTCATTGAAAACTCAAGCAGACATAGTGCACAGAACAAATTCTCGAACACAAATGTCCAAAATAAATATTCTGCTTTAACAACGTTTTGTTTCTTGTTTTTTTTTCGGCAAAAACACGCTTCAACTTGAAATGTTATGGGTTTGTAGACACCTAAAGAAGGCGATCGACGGGTATTATAACATTCTGCTAAAAATTTAAAATTATTTTTAAACTTTTTTTCTGTTTCAAAAATTATGCGATACTTTTTGCTTTTAGTGTAGTTACTTTATATTGAGAGCATCGACAAATCGACAGGCTTGCAGAAACAGAGGCACCATTTTGTCATAGTATCTTTTTGGCTTTCATTTAAAAACAGGGACAGGTAGTTGTTGATGTTCCGGTTATGTTTTTCTACCATGTCGTCGGACTGAGGATGAAGCGGCAATCAGGGGTATTATGGCAAAAATATTATTATACAGTGTGTTTCATTGGTGAATACTTTAATTGTGTAATTGTAATTGGTGGTAATACTTTAATGGTGAATAGAGGTCACCGAGCCGGTTCTAGATATACCTACTACATTTATTGCCCTACCGACTTTTATAACCGAGTTACAGGGTGTTTTATCGATTTTGTCCATTTCTTTCCTAAGCCATAAGCCATACCTTTAGAACCACCCCGTATATTTTTTTGATATTTGGTACACATATGTCTCATTCAGAACCCAAACGACCGACATACTAACCATAAGAAAAATCCAGGTCCGGATTAACAAAAAAATATAAAGTAATTGTGACCTTAAAACAACACCCTGTATATTCAAATTTTGAAAATATGTTTGCATATTTGAAAAGAGCACAAAAAAGTAAGTTTAATGGTTCGCTTCAATTTTTCGGCCAGACAATTTTCTGACTTTAATTTTGAAATTATATTGAATTTTTTAAGAACTCTGACATTAAAAAGCAGATATTATTAACTTTTAGTTCTAAATGATTAAATTTAATGAATAAAGACTAATTTTAAAAATAATCAATACTTATTTACCACATTGGAACGACAAAATTACTAATGACAAGAAAAATCCAGGTCCGGATTAACAAAAAAATATAAAGTAATTGTGACCTTGAAACAACACCCTGTATATTGAAATTTTGAAAAATTGTTTGCGTATTTAAAAAGAGCATAAGAAAATGCGTTAAAAGGTGCATGTCAAATTTTTGCGCAGATAATTTAATTACGGCAATTTTGAAATTATATTTATTAATTCTGTCAAGGTCACAAGAAGCTGCCAGAAAAATGAAGAACGATCCCAATCTAATTAGAAAATCCATTCGAAATCTTTTAAAACGAGCACGGAAATGCATCGAAAAAAATGGAGGACATTTTGAGCAACTGTTATAGTTCAAATATTTTTAATTTATGTTAAATTGTTGAATTGTTTAAACGAATTTTTTTTGATAAATATAGTTGTTTTTTTAATTCTTTACTAAATCATTAAAATATCCCAATTCTTGCAATTCTAATTTTTAATGATGTACATATAGCTACAACTCCAGAGAATCCATGAAGCCAGCGTAGTAAATAAGTATTAAGTATTTTTAAAATAAGTATTGATTCATTAACATCAAATTATTAAAAGTTAACAATACATACCTGGTTTTTAATCTCAGAGTTCTTTAAAATTTCAATACACTTTCAAAATCGATGTAATTAAATCTACAAAAATCTAAATTTTCAAAATTTCATTATACAGGGTGTTGGTTCAAGATCACAATTACTTTATATTTTTTTGTTAATCCGGACCTCGATTTTTGTTGTCATTAGTAATTGGGTCGTTCCAATGTGGTAAATATTTATTGATTATTTTTAAAATGAGTATTTATTCATTAACTTTAATAATTTGTAACTAAAAGTTATAATACCTGCTTTTTAATGTCAAGAGTTCTTAAAAAATTCAAAATAATGTCACAATTAAAGTCAAAATTGTCTGGCCGAAAAATTGAAGTGAACCATTAAACTTACTTTTTTGTTCTCTTTTCAAATATGTAAACAGATTTTCAAAATTTGAATATACAGGGTGTTGTTTTAAGGTCACAATTACTTTATAATTTTTTGTTAATCCGGACCTGGATTTTTCTTATGGTTAGTATGTCGGTCGTTTGGGTTTTGAATGAGTCATATGAGTACCAAATATCAAAAAAATATACAGGGTGGTTCTTAAGTTATGGCTTAGGAAAGAAATGGGCAAAATCGATAAAACACCCTGTAACTCGGTTATAAAAGTCGACAAGGCAAAAAATGTAGTATCTAGAACCGGCTCGGTGACCTCTATTCACCGTTAAAGTATTTCCGTTTCCCAATGAAACACCCTGTATAATAACCTGCTCTGAACTTTTGTTTGTCTATTTGCATCTTTTATTCATGCTGATTCAGTTAGAATCGCTCATCTTAGTTGTTGGTCTAAGTCTAGAATCTAGAATATCTTCTTCTTTAAGTATTTTCTATGGGAAATAAGTCACAATTTTACTAAAAAATGAATTTATTAACGTTTCGAAGCCCAAATCGGGTTTCGTTGTCTTAAGTATTTCCCATAGAAAATACTTAATTATAAAAATGCCACAAGGAAATAGCTTCAGAACAACATCTTCTTCTTTAGGTGCCGTGTCCGTATTCAGACGTTGACCGTCTTCATGTTTACAATTTCTTGTAACCTCTCTCTATCGGCTGCTGCGCGAAATAATTCTTCTACTGTGGAGCCACACCATTGTCTAATATTACTCAGCCATGAAAGTTTCTTTCGACCAATACATCTTTTTTCCTCCAGTTTTCCTTGTATTAAGGTGATACAGTAACGATCAACAGGTAGCCAAAACGCGTTCCAAGATTGCGGCTGTAATTTTGAATATTTTTTCGAGATATTTGGCACACGTATTCGTAATATAATAATGAATGGCGGTACAGAGCCCAATTTGAAAAATATATTAATATGTGGAAATTACTCTGTAATTAAATACAATATTAAAAAAACGAGACTGGACCGCCATTAAGAAGAACAAAAAAATACACTTTTTTCAAATAAACTTTTTTATCCGATGCCTAGATTTTGTGTCATTTTGGAACTACATACTAATGAAATAAAAAAATTTAGTAGTTCCAAAATGAAACAAAATCTAGACATCGGATAAAAAAGTTTATTTGAAGAAAGTGTATTTTTTTGTTCTTCTTAATGGCGGTACAGGCTCGTTTTTTTAATATTGTATTTAATTACAGAGTAATTTCCACATATTAATATATTTTTCAAATTGGGCTCTGTACCGCCATTCTTTATTATATTATGAATACGTGTGCCAAATATCTCGAAAAAATATTCAAAATTACAGCCGCAATCTTGGAACGCGTTTTCGCTACCTGTTGATCGCTACTGTTTCCTCTTAAGGCAAATAAGTAGGTCTACAATATACAAAACATTTATTTACATAAAACAATAAAAAAATCTTACCAAATAACCATAAAATATGAATAAAAATAATAGGAATTTTTAAAAAGAAGAAAAAAATGAATTTATAATGAAATCTGTTAACGAAAATAATTTGTTATATATTTTTAAATAACTGGACATTGTTGATCAAGTGCGAGCAACGACTTAAAATATTGTTAGACATATGTAATTAAAAATATTTTTAATCGAAGAGGGCAACAGAAATGTTTGTGTGTATTACTTATATAATCTATTTAGTTTCTAGTAAGAATAGCATGAAATATATAATAAAATATATTTTGTATAGAAACACTTGAAAAGTTTTTTCTTTTGATTATTGCTTTATTATGTTATTCAAAGCAGATGTTTTTCGTATTGCGTAACGAATAGCCCTTGAGGGTGTAATATCTACCATCGATAATCGAATTCGGGAAACCACCATCGAAAAAGGGACAAAACGCCCTATGACCCCTTGGATAATCAATTTCAAATACTCGACAATTGTTCTCCGGTATGACGCGAGGTTGTGTTGTGATATTCTCGAAGATAAAAACAACCCCTCGCTTTTTGTCATGTCAAGTACAACTTTTTTAGAAAATTTGCTTATTCATTCATTATTATTTTCGTTAAGGGGGTAGATACAAAATCTTGGTCCAATGATATTTAAATGCATTCATTTTTTTCGAATCCTGAGAAAACTAATATATATTTTGGAAAAATTTAAACGCAGAATGAAAGATTACATTATTACCGCGGGCCGAAAGTCCCTTAGAATAAACAAAAATTTTCTTTTGAATGAAATATTTGAAATTAATCATCACACTTAATATTCTCTTTTTCACCCCTGTAACTTATTAAAATAACCATTATAGAAGTTTTCAGAGACTTTTGAACCCTCAGTAATAATGTAATATTTCATGCTTCGTTTAAATTTTTCAAAAATACTTATTAGTTTTCTTAGTCTTCGAAAAAATGAATGCATTTAAATAGCTTTGGACCAAGATTTAACGGCCTACCCCCTTAATAGATTTCCTTATAAATTTATTTTTTTCTTCTCGTTTTTAAATTCTTATTCAAATCTATGGTCACTTGGTACTTAAATTAAGATTATTTTTATTGTTTTATGTAAATAAATTTTCTGTAATTTTATGTAAAAGAGCGAAAACAATGCGAGAAATATAATTAGGTACCTAGGTTTGCAAATTACAAACAACGGTAAATTAGATGAAGCGATAAGGCACAATAATGTCCAGGATAGACGAGTAAGGCTAGTGAAGAAATAATGGATACCAGCGAAAACGCTAGTAACCAAACTACAAAAGATAAAAACTAAGGAAATAGTGCAAACAGACAACAACCAAAATCACCTCATATCCTCGAAGACTACAATAAAACACCAAAAATACAATGGATTGCCTTTACATTATAGGAGACATAAAGCCAAAAATGTTAGTAAGAACTCTATCTTCAGGCAGAAAATAAACCTCTGCCAATATTCATAATTACTTTAGACAAAGATGTGCCAAAGCCAAAGGCAAAGAAAATTACAAACTTATTATTTGTAAGGGTGGAGATAGAAGACCTTAGAAAAAGTAATGAACACAATGTTTCAACTGTCAGGGTTTCCATCATCCTCAAAGTGCTTGCTACAAAGATACAGATACAAGGTACGTTAAAGATCACAAAAGCCGTTTATGTAAAATTCCAGCCGAAGAACTAACGAAATAGCTAGCTAATTTTAAAGGACATCACCCGGAAAGTTATAGGGAATACCCAAGTGTACCTGCCTGGAACAAACCCAGAAAAATAACAGCTATTTAGATGAATAAATAAGCAATCATACTCCCAAATCACAAAGCCGATTCAAACTCCAGCAACAGATGTCACAATACTTAAATCAAAAGAACAACAAACAGTACTGATCATGATAGTAGAAGAGTTGGTCACAAAAATGTTCAACGAGGTGATCCTGAACTATGCAATGGACCAAGATGATACCTGAGGATAGGTTGCATCATGGTTACCAAATCAACAATTAAAAATACAATTAAATTTCAGAACAAACATTTTCCCTATAATATAGTGTATTGTATTAGATAATAAAATCGTATAAATACTATTTTTTATTTTAGGCGGCGGTGGTCTATACACAGCTCATTCATTATCATGGTCCAGAGTAAAAGAGCCCAATCCCAACGGAATAATGCATGCTAAAGTATGGATTCCTGAAGACCCCCGAGCCAACAAAGACGGTGCTAACAGTTCATCATCTTCCTCTTTTAATGTATCGGAATAAATTTTGTCAAGTAGAGGAAATAAATAAGAACAAGAGATTATATTTTTAGGGATGTACAAGTGATTTAAAATTACATAATCTAGTCAAATCTAGTCACAACCAATGTTATTCTTTCGGCAAAAATATTGTAAATATTATGGATACGTTTTACGTTGATCATTTTGTTTATTACTTTTATTTCAACACAATATAGAACCTGGTTCAGTAAATTAGTAGTTCATAATATAATTATTTTCTTGTTTATGAGGCCTTCTATTCTTAAATAAAACATTTGTTTCACGTTATGATTACAACGTTGCGATTACGGAGATCAGTGTTGTAAAACCGTTCGCACACGGTTGGATACTCGACTGTCGATAAACGATTCATTCTAGTCAGTACGGCGTGGCATCGGCGCGCTTCTATCGTTCATAAGAAATACATGGGGCTATCTCCGCAATGTTCTTTTCTTAACGTGAAACGCTCTATAGCACATAATTTAAATAGAAGCATCGTTCCTCTTTCTTCACAGTCTGTAGGTATTTTAAAGATGCAATTGAAGAAAAATTCAAGAAAATCAGACCAAAATGTATAGGTATTCATTGTCGTGTTCTATGGTGTTTTGTCTCTTTGATATTGGGCATTTTCGTATAAGTATTCTTATTGTCTTTGCTATATGAAGATTCATCCTCAGCGTCGGTATTGACGTCTTCAAGTATTAATCAAATTCAAAATGAAGATCGATTTTATCAGCTATCCATACCATCGGGCTAACCAGGGGGGGGGTTGGAGATTGTAACCCCCACCCCCCCCCATTTGGTTGTACTTTGAGCTCTATACGCTTAACAACATTACTATTACATACCCCCAGAGACGATCCAGTAGTTGTAACCCCCCCCCCCTTAGGATCATGCTAGTTACACCTCTGATCAATACCACATCGTCAGCAACGTGGAATAAATATATTTCAAGAGGTTAAACACAAGTCTCCAATCTCACTTAAAATATGCAGGCGATGGTATGGCAAAATGGCGGTAAACCCAAAAATGAACCCCTGAGTATACACAAGGATAATAAGTTCCATGATAACATATAGCCCAATATCTTTCTTTTGCTCCTTTCGCCACTTTTCCTTTAGTTTTGATGTTGTTCAAGCCGATCGTGTCTCAAATTTTCTCCTGGAGCATGATGATCTCTTCAGCTGCGGTATGCGGCTCCTTTTTATGTGGCTTGTGGAGATCGAAGCCTAAGGGCTAAATTTGTCTGACTCCTGTAGTGATTTCTGGGGTGCTTCAGTGACTGACTGTGTTGTTCCATTTATTATATCCTGGCTCGCCTTTACTTTTGTTTGAGGCTTTCTGTTTTTTGTCTTCTTTTCGCAGTTTATTGCATTATAATGCAATTAAACTATTCATTGAGATTAGACTTTTGTCTTTTATACTTTTTGATAAAAAATTTGTAAATTAACCTGTTCTATAAATCACTGTTACTAAATGTTACAATCAATATGCTATATACAATATTTTTGCCATTGAATATTTTTATTGTTTTGTATATATACCCAAATATTAGATATTTATTATTTATCCTTTACACATTTAAATTATTACTGCTTAATTCCAACCAAACTTTTTACATATTATAATTTATTGTTATTTTGTATATATTTTGTAAATATAGTAATACATAAATATTTAAAAATAATTGTGTTCTTTATTTGTATCATGTTAGTAACGTTTGGTCAGAATAATTTTATTTTTCTGGCTAGCTGGTGTTTATTAGTCTGACCTGTATCTTACTACAAAAATAACAATAACACTGAAGATAAAAGTAAGGCTAATACGATATTATGTTTTCTCAATATTATAATACGGAGTTGAATCCTGGACACCCATTGAAGTGATGGAGAAAAAACTTGAAGCATTCGAGATGTGGCTATACTTACAGGCGAATGCTAAGGATATTATATGAACCAACAAGATAACCAACGAGACTGAATGGGGAAAGAAAGAGAACTTATGTATACGATTAAAAGGAGAAAGTTAGAATATCTCGGACACATAATGAGAAACGGCACTAAATACACATTTTTTATGTAATTATGTTTATTTACAATCTACATCATTAAAAGAGTATTAAGTAAATTTGTTCCATGTTTTTGGACATGAAGAAGAGACTTCCCATGATGTCTCATCTTATGCTATTTATGTTTAAGTTTTAAAATACGTCCTGAAGGCAGGTTCTATCTAGTCTCCTTGTGGCAGGGCCATTATGGAATAATTTCCTTACTAACTCATTGTCATGGTGAATGGTACGCTCATTTTGTGACTCCGTGGCTCGATGGATTTCTTCTCTGATGAAAGGTATATTTAAGTCTTCGTGAAGTGTTTGATTAGTTACGTACCGTGGTGCATCCACTATTGATCTTAGAACTTTAGACTGAAATCTTTGGATGATATTCAGTGATGGACTTTGCACAGCCCCAGAGATGTAGTCCGTAGTACCAAATAGGTTTGAGTATTGCTTTGTACAGAAAAATTTTGTTTTGGATGTTGAGTTTTGATCTGCGTCCAAGGAGCCAATACATTTGCTGGAATTTCAAGTCTAGTTGTCTTCTTTTGGTCTGTATATGTTTTTTCCAAGTAAGACGTTGGTCAAGATGGAGGCCAAGGTATTTAGCGTCTGTTACTGTTGGTATTCGTTCATTTTCCATTCTTACAGGTGGGCATGTGTTGTGGCGGTTGGTAAACGTTATTTGAGATGATTTTGTTTTGTTTACTTTTGTTCGCCATTTTGTGTACCATTCACTGAGTATGTCCAGATGGTGTTGCAGGTCTTGTGAGACTTGTATGTGATCTTCATTTACAGCTAGTATTGCTACGTCATCAGCAAAGGAAGCGATCGTAGTATTATGAGACGCTGGGTATATCGGCTGTGTAGAGTGAGAACAGCAGCGGCCCGAGAACACTATCTTGCGGAACTCCGGAGTTAATAGGACAGAGGCTGGATTGTTGGTCTTTTTACTGAGGAATTTTACTGATAAATATCTATTTGATAAGTAGGATTTGATTAGGAGGAAATAGTTACTAGATAGTGCTAATTTTACTTTGTAAAGCAGACCTCTGTGGCAAACTTTGTCAAACGCTTATGAGATATACTTATAGGAATACAGCGTTGCAGTATTTTTTTTCTTGGAGGGTTTTTGATATTTCATTTAGTATTCGATGGACTTGTTGTGTAGTAGAGTGATTTTCCCGAGATGCGATTAAATATTACTGTTAGCATAATAATGTTAGTACAATAAATACACATTACTGAAAATAATCCTTCAAGGCAAAGCATTCGGAAAGCGAGGAATTGGGAGAAGAAGAATATCATTGTTGAAAAACCTGAGGAAATGGTTCTCCACCATAACAACTAATCTATTTAAAGTATATAACATAATATAATATAACAGTTAATAACATAATATAGCCAGAATGATCGCCAATATTCGAAACGAGTAGACACCAAGAGAAAAAGGTTGTCTAATAAACTCCTTGTAGCTCATTACAACGATTCTAGTGATTTTCCAACTTCTTTATGTCTTCCGAATAATACCATTCTTGGAGCTCTGCAAAATAGGCGTTTGTTCCGTCAATTATCTGTTCGCTCGAGCTGAATTTTTTATTTACGAGCCATCGCTACAGATTTGGGAACACATAATAATCAAATGGGACCAAATCAGAAGAATAAGACGGATGAAAAAGCAATTCGAAGCCCAACTCATGAATTTTTGCCATTGACATAACGCTATTGAGGATATTGTGAGCTGGTGCATGGTGCGCTCTCTTGGTAACAGCAAACAGTTTTTCTCCTGCCGAGTGGGGGCCGTTTCTCACCGAGTTCCTGCTTAAGTTTTTCCAATAATGCATAATAAAAAACGTATTATAAAACAACAAAATACATGGATATAAGCAAAAATAGGACAACACCATGTCAATTATTAGTTAACCAATAACCTACATCACAAACCACCAACGTTTGCTATTTGGGTGCAAATTTAAACGAACAGTGGAACCACTCGACGGAAATTAAGATAAGAATCGAGAAGGCAAGCTCAGATTTCGTTAAAATGAAAAAAATTATAAATATAAAAATTTGCTTAAATAAAATGCTACATATTCTCCATTCTTCTATAGGAAGTGAAGTCATGGACCTTAGCTGAAGCATCACTGAAAAGAACCGAAACATTTGAAATGTGGTGCTATAGACGCATGTTGAGGATTTCCTGGCTAGCTAGAGAACGTTACCAACGAAGAAGTTCTGCACAGAATGGGAAAGAGCGCGAACTATAACTATATCCCAGGCAACCAAGTGACGTCAATAACGTCGAGGAAACGTCAGTTTTTGGTTGAATATATACACGTGTTTGAACATTACGTTACATGAACGTCTTTTGTAGGTGATTTTAAATACGTAAGATTAATGACGTTAAAATACGTTTAAAAAAACGTTTTCATTTCAGACAGCCCAAGTCTGACGTCACAAAAATGGAAGGAGTTAATGCTTATAATGTTAATGTTGTATATTGACATGACATTGACTCCAAACTTCATTTATTGTTTACGTGCTTTGTGTGGTAAAACAAGACTTGGTGTTTTTGTGTTTATTTTCTGTTAATGAACTAATTAATATGCGTTGTTCACGATTCTTTTTGATTTAATGGACAGCGTTACTTTAAATTAAGATATTATGCTGGATAATTTGTTAATAAATTATTTATTAGTTTATATGTTGTTTCAGTTTTGACACATTAACGCCCGGTTTGATAATCAACTTACGCTCGGTTTCATAATCGGTTAAAGTGGACTTTAAATGTTAAGTTGGTACCTTTATCAATGCAATTCATATGGGTAAATGTCAACGTTGAAATGAACTTTAGTTAATGTTCACTTTAAGTTGAGTATTAAACCGGGTGTTAAAGTGAACATTAACTAAAGTTCACTTTAAAGTTGACATTTACCCATACGAATTGCATTGATAAAGGTACCAACTTAAAATTTAAAGTCCACTTTAACTGATTATGAAACCGAGCGTAAGTGTATTCCTATATAAAAAGTAAAAATTGGATAATGTTGTATTGAGGGCACCTATTGTAATTTGATTGTAATTCTATGCATTTTTTTTATAAAGTCTTCCATTTGGTTTTACTTTTAGCCTATAAGCTAAATTTAAAACAGTTAAATGAAAAATTGCAATACCAACAATGCCCATACGAATAATTAATATTGTGTATTTTTAAAACCATGAAATGAAAAATAATCTAAAAAACCGACATAAAAACTACGTTTTTGATATCACGTATCTAAAACGTGATAAAAATGACGTCAGTTATGGTGGAATATATTCACCTGACTTTCGACGTCGAAAAAACGTGAAAAACTGACGTGGTTTGGTGATAATTATTACGTCTTTTCAACGTTTTGTAAATGTTATTTGGTTGCCTGGGATAGTCATTGACACAAAACGTCGTACACTGGAATACCAGAGCCATATAATGCGTAATGAACAACGATACAACCTACTTGGGACCATACTTCAAAGTAAGGTGAAATAAAAGAAAAATAGCCTTGCTTCATAACCTACGAAAATGTCATTTTCGTAGAAAAAGAAATATAGAAAATAATTGAATCTAAGAAAGCATGAGAACTTATCAGAGTAGCCGCCTCTAAAGTCCAAATAGCTATGATGATGAGATAGCACTTGAAGAAGAAGAAGAAAAAAGCGGGGCAAAAATGAAATCAAATATATTAAATTCAGCTATAGTCCGTTCTTTAACGGTAAAATATTGCAAAACCTCTAAATTTTAAAGAACCGCTTGGACTGACATGAAATTTGGCATACGCATAGCTAACAAGTCAAACAAAAAAAGTGATATTGTGCCGATATGTGCTTTTACCCTGGGGGAGGTTTTCACCCCCTCTTGGGGGTGAAAAAATATTCGTCCAAAGAAAGTCAGGAAATGGATAAACTGGCTAATTTTAAGTAACTTTTGTTCTATAGAGTTTTTTCACAAGTCAATACTTTTCGAGTTATTTGGCAGTGAATATGTTCATTTTTTCAACAAAATAACCACGCTTTTAGACGGTTTTTCGCAAATAACTCAAATAGTAAGTATTTTGTCGAAAAAACATTCTTAGCAAAAATATAGCCTGTAGAAAATTAAAAAAAAAATGGTGTATATATCACGTCTCTACACCTAGTAGAAGCAGAGTTATAGCTAATGAAAAATAGGTTCATATTCGTCAAATTCCAAATGGAATACTTTAACGTGAAATAACCAAAAAAGAAGCACATTTCGGGAAAAACTCATTTCAACTTATTTAAAGTGTTTAAAAAAAGCTTCATTTTGTTTTATAAAAAAATTTCTAGCATCAAAATTAAACAAGTTACGCTCAAAATAAAGTTAGTCCCTTTCGGTTTTGGTAAAAACATCGAGAAAATCACCTCCTAATTAGTATCTTAAATGAACTTAATCGTTACGACTTCACAAGTTTCTTGACTCGTGTATATATTGTTTATATGATCTGTAAGTTTCATCGGTTCAAAGTCCTTATTATTGAAAGGGCTGTAGTTAAAAGGGGTTGAACAAGTCACTGATCACGAACGTGTGCAAATTTAGAAACACCAAATCTTAATCAATTTTTGCCTAACAGAGGAACAAAAAAATACATGAAATTCAGAAAAGCAAATCTGACTTTTTGTTTTTCGAGATTTTTGGTATCTCTAACAATTTTTAAGTTATTTTGAAAAAAAGGCATATTTTTCAAAATTTAAATTTTTAAAAATTTTACTTTGAAACCAAATTTTTTCAAAAATAAGCACTTTGAATCGATGAAACTTACAGATCATATAAACGCAACATAAGTAAAATAATTTGTGGAGCGTTAACGGTTAATTTCATTTAAGTTGCTAATTAGGGGGTGGTCTTCCCGATTTTTTTTGCAAAAATAAAAGGGACCATCTTTATTTTGAATGTAACTTGCTTAAATTTAATGCTAGAACCTTTTTGTAAAAACAGAAATAAAGCTTTTTTAAACACTTTAAAAAAGTTATAACGGGTTTTCCCCAAAAAGTGCTTAATTTTGTTCTGAAGCTATTTCCTTGTGGCATTTTTATGATTAATTATTTATATGGGAAATAAGCCACAATTAAAATGAAAAAAATAATTTTATTAACGTTTCGACGCCCAAATTGGGTGCCGTTGTCAAAATACAAAATATTATTGTCAAAAACAAAAATGTTGTTGCTAAGCAAAAAAATTCTTCTAATAATTTATTTAATCTGACTCATTTATATAGTTCTCATAAATATTGCCAATATTTATGAGTTGCGTTCCTGGGACGACTTACTGAAAGATAGTTCATTCGATTACATGAAATCGAAATATGCAACTCATAAATATTGGCAATATCATTTTAAAGTCTTCTACTTTAAAATGTATAATATATGTCTAAATTGCCAATATAAATGAGTCAGATTAAATAAATTATTAGAAGAATTTTTTTGCTTAGCAACAACATTTTTGTTTTTGACAATAATATTTTGTATTTTGACAACTGCACCCGATTTGGGCGTCGAAACGTTAATAAAATTATTTTTTTCATTTTAATTATGGCTTATTTCCCATATAAATAATTAATCAATTGCTTAATTTTTTGGATATTTCACGTCGAAATATTCTATTTCAAATTTGGTGAATATGAATATATTTTTCATGGGCTATAACTCTGGTTCTACGAGATCCAGAGACCTAACGCGTACACCATTTTTTTTACTTTTTAATGGGCTATATTTTTCCTAGGAACGTTTTTTTCGACAAAATACTTACTTTTTGAGTTATTTGCGAAAAACCGTCTAAAAATGTGGTTATTTTGTTGAAAAATGAACAATGAATATGGAACAAAAGTTACTTAAAATAGTCAGTTTACCCATTTCCGGACTTATTTTGGACATATATTTTTTCATCCCCAAGAAAGTCACCCCCAGGGCAAAAGCACACATAGGCACAATATCACTTTTTTCTTTGACATGTAAGCTATACTTATGCCAAATTTCATGTCAATCCAAGCGGTTCTTTAAAATTTAGAGCAAAAACCGTGAAAGAATGGACTACTAGGAAGTTATTGGCAAAAGAGAGATAAATAAATTTAAGTAAATGGTCCGTTGCGAAGCACTCCATGGTTCGGCATAGAAGTGGAGAAAAGTGTAAAGAAAAGCAAAAGTTTATCTGAAATACATACCAATCAAGGTACTAAAATCATATGACAATTACAGGACACTAAGAAACAAAAAACATCTACTCTTTTAATAAAAAAATAAAAAATAAACGGGAATAATTTTCAAAAGAAATGGAGCATGCTTTTTTAGGTCTCCAAAATGAAATTTTGCGCTTTTTTGTTAAAAAATAAGTTGACTTAATCACAGTAGACTTAAAAACGTTAGAGTTGAATTCATTATTGCAAATGAATCATGACGTTTGTGTAAAGATATAATGGAACAACTATAGAAAGGATATTACAGTATTGATTTATGGTTTTGTGTTAAAAGTGTTGCCTACTAGTAGTATTAAAGAATTTTAAAAGTTATGTAATCACAAACACGTGAAAATTGAACGTCAGATTGACGTTGACAAACGTAATCTGACAACTCGATGACCTTTTCTTAACCTTCGAAACCACCGGGTTCTGCGGTCCTGCGGCGCCTTTTTAAAAATTAGAGAAATAAAAGTCGCTATTTCGTCACTTATTTTTTAGTTGCTTATTGGCAACCACTTCGAGTGACGAGCAACGGTGTTATCTCTTCTAGTTTTTATCAAAGAAGTTATTTTTATCAGAATACCGAACAAACAACCAGAAGAAGGCAGTGAACATGTCTCTGAAACAAACAGTGTCACTTTTACATAGCAAAAATGGAATTAACGCCGTTGCACAAAGAGCCAGGTAATATAATTTACAATTTGTTTAATCCCTTCTTGTAGTTTTATCCCTTTTTGATGACCTATCCTAACCTATGCCAGAATCAGGCAGATCAGCATGCTCCTTGATACAAAGACCTTCCTCTTAGTTTTGAACAGCTTCTAAATTTATTAATTCGGGTTTGTTAGACATTAAGAAAGAATTACATAATCTTCATTCATTCATTGCACATTTCAGCCTCAACAAGTCCATTGATTTTTTTTTGATTATAGGAGTATGTTTACTTTGTCAGTTGATTTTCTTCAATTCTCTATAAGAGGAAACGTCGCTGGTGCATGTGGACCATTTTTTACAAAACAACAATGCCTGAAATAATGTAATAAAATTATCTTACAAATTGCATCACTGTTGTCTTTTCTAATCTAAATTTGTTTTTTATTACTCTGTGGCGTTACAGCCCTTTGTGGGTTTTAGCCTACTTGTCAACATACCTCCATTCCTCTCCGTCTTGAGCAATCCCCATCCAATTCTCCACGCCCATAGCTTTAAAGTCTCCTGCTATATCTCGCCACCAGTGTCGAGGTTGTCCATGTGGTCTTCTTCAAGTTCAGACTTCTTCCCATACAAGCCTGATATATTGTTTCGTCAGAATGTCTTCCTGTCCATTGGAGTCTTCTGAACTTTATTTCTTTTATTATGTTAACGTCTAGATATAGTTCTTCGAGCTCTTTGTTAGTTCTTATAAAAATAGACGAAACCATCTATTTTTATTTTCTTTTTTTAGTTTTTGTCCTATATTAGTCTTGTCGCCAGAGGGGTACAACGTCCTCCTTTATTGAGATGGACTTACCTAAGCTTTTTTATGTATTTTGACCCATAGAACACGATTTTTTTGGGTAACGGTTGATCCGGATGTCGATAAGATTGTTATAAACAAATAACTTGAGGAATTACATAACAGCGATTTCTCGCAAAACAAAACGTTTTTTTTTTGTATTTTTTGGGTCATTCTAAGCAAAAAATGTTCTTACAAGTTTTTTCGTAGGATGCATAGTTTTCAAGATAAACGCGGTTGAACTTTAAAAAAATCGAAAAATTGCAATTTTTGAACCCGAATAACTTTTGATTAAAAAAGAAAATAGCAATTCTGCTTATCGCATTTGAAAGTTCAAGTCAAATTATATAGGTTTTGATTATTTGCATTGCTAAAAATTTATTTTTATTGTTAAACAAAGCTATATTGAGTGTAGTTTTCAATGATCTCCCATTTAAAATCGAACGAGTAGGTAGAGTAGGTACAAGTACAAGCGAGACAATTTCTACGTAGCATGCATTAAAACGCATGTATTGTCCACGGGAAACACTATGTGTTTATAGCTTAGTTTAACAATAAAAAAATAAATTTTTAGCATTGCAATTAATCAAAACCGATATAATTTTACTTGAACTTTCAAATACGGTAAGCAGAATTGCTATTTTCTTTTTTAATCAAATTAAAAGTTATTCTGGTTCAAAAATTGCAATGTTTAGATTTTTTTAAAGTTCAACCGCGGTTATCCCGAAAACTATGCATCCTACGAAAAAACTTGTAAGAACATTTTCTGCTTAGAATGACTCAAAAGAATGTTTTGTTTGGCGAGAAATCGCTGTTATGTAATTCCTCAAGTTCTTTGTTTATAACAATCTTATCAACATCTGGATTTAATGTTACCCAAAAAATTCGTCGGGTCAAAATACATAAAAAAAACTTGGGTCAGTCCATCTGAATAAAGGAGGCCGTTGGACCCCCCGACAGGACTATATATTGAACTGCTGCTTTATTAAACATAGGCCCAAAGAAAAATATAGTCGCTTTTCGTTTTTATTTCTTTGTTATTGTTCATGTTTCACTACTATGCATCACTTCACGTCGTATGCTTGTTTTATATAGTTGTATCTTTGTATGTCTTGTTAGTTGTTTCGATTTTATATGGTTTTGAAGGGCATAAAGACATCTTTGCCACCTATTGTTCATTTCTTGTGATTCGTTATTGTCTCCAGTTATTGTTGTTCCAAGATACTTAAATTCTCTGATATGCTCAAAGTTAACGTCATTGATGGTGATCTTACATCTGATTCTATCTTTGTTTCAGTTATTGTGGCTCATATACATGTATATTTAGTTTTGTTTTCATTGATTAGGAGCCCCATCTTTTCTTCTTCCTTCTCGAACCTGACGAAAGTCTGTTTTATCCTTAAGCTGGTGTTTTTTATTAGATCAATATTATCTGTAAATGACTACAGTAAGTTCAGTCATTCATGATGAAATACTGTAGTCTGTTTTTAAATTCTTGCACTTCTGATTATGTACTCCACAGCTAAGTTGAAGAGTTGCAGTGGAAGTACATCTCCCTGTTTTAGCTTTAGCCCTTTATTTATTTCAAATGTCTCCTAGTATTTTTGGCCAACTTTTACCTTACATGATAATCCTTCTATTACTCTGGGCTAATTAGCAAAATACAAGGAAAAGTTATTTACCAGCAATTTTATTGCTGGAATCGAATCTTATTATTGTATGTATTAATATTATAGATATGCAAAGTCCGCAGATAGTGTGCTACTTTTTTATAAACAAAATGGCGCCCGAAAATCGTGTTTTTTTCAATTTTTGCTCTATAACGCCAAAGATTTTAACTTAAGACCAAAAACACCCAAATAAACATTCGCCGCAATTAAATTCTGCATAGAGACGTGTTTTTTTCGATATACTTCGACGAAAACTTTCCCCGGAAAAAGCGGGTTTTTCCAACAAAATCTTTAATTTTCAACTAAACTTTTAGATAAGTAGTTGTTAATCAATAATTAAATAACTTGGTAACGTAAAAGCCCTTTCCGTATATATTATAATTCCAGAAGTCTATAAAAATTGAATGAACAGTTTAGCAACAATTAAAATGTTAATTAAAAATTTACGGTCGCTATAATAACGACAATAATTATATGATGCATAAGAATAACTATGATTTTTTCATAAAAACACACTATACCTATCTAATGTACTTTACAGAATTGAAATTGGACTATTTAAGCGGCCTCAGGAATATTTTAAAATTATAAACAATTTTTTGGTTTATAAACAAATAGAATATCTCGGGAAATATTAAACTAAATTAAATTGTGAAAACGGTATTCGAAAGACAGAGACAGGACGCTTCTTTTAAAAGAAAAAACGTTTAATTATGACGAGTGGTTCCTGAGATACAACCGGTCAAAGTTGACCGAAATTTACGGCAAAGATATAAACAATACGATCATACTTTTCAAACCATCACCTTTTTATTTTTGTCCTCTTTCTCCACACCAATTTTCATATCTTTAAAGTCCTCATAACATATATTATTATAATAAAAATTATCGATATTACGAGTGAAAATTGCCAAAAATAGCAAAATTCCAATCAAAAATTAGGTTGGAGAAAATGTAACCCTCAAAGTTCAAAATCGGTATACGTTAACAAAATGCATTTTCTCGGCTTCCCATGGAGCAATTTCCTTCATTCTTTTTTTGTTCCGAAGTAACTCGAGCAGAGCCATCGAACTAACGCATTATTAAATGTCAAACTTGCTTTTGTTTTGTTATAATATATTAATTTATTTATAAGAACAGAAAATTACGTATTTTTTCCAGTTGTAGGCTTTTTTTAGATAAACTTACTACAAGTGTACCTGTTAAAGTTAAAAACATGAATATTCTCATTTGAAAGCTGTATAATTATTTAAACAATGTTTATTTAAACAAATTAAAATATTGTGTTATAATAAATAAATTAATTTTTTATAACAAAACAAAAGCAAGTTTGACATTTAATAATGCGTTAGTTCGATGGCTCTACTCGAGTTACTTGGGAACAAAAAAAGAATGAAGGAAATTGCTCCATGGGAAGCCGAGAAAATGCATTTTTTTAACGTACACCGATTTTGAACTTTGAGGGTTACATTTTCTCCAACCTAATTTTTGATTGGAATTTTGCTATTTTTGGCAATTTTCACACGTATTATCGATAGTTTTTATTATAATAATATATGTTATGAGGATTTTAAAGATATGAAAATTAGTGTGGAGAAAGAGAACAAAAATAAAAAGGTGATGGTTTGAAAATTATGATCCTATTGTTTATATCTTTGCCTTAAATTTCGGTCAACTTTGACCGGTTGTATCTCAGGAACCACTCGTCATAATTAAACGTTTTTTCTTTTAAAAGAAGCGTCCTATCTCTGACTTTCGAATACCGTTTTCACAATTTAATTTAGTTTAATATTTCCCGAGATATTCCGTTTGTTTATAAGCCAAACAATTGTTTATAATTTTAAAATATTCCTGAGGCCGCTTAAATAGTCCAATTTCAATTCTGTAACGTACATTAGATAGGTATAGTGTCTTTTTATGAAAAAATCATAGTTATTCTTATGCGTCGTAATTATTGTCGTTATTATAGCGACCATAAATTTTTAATTAACATTTCAATTGTTGCTAAACTGTTCATTCAATTTCCATCGGCTTCTGGAATTATAATATATACGGAAAGGGCTTTTACGTTACCAAGTTATTTAATTATTGATTAACAACTACTTATCTAAAAGTTTAGTTGAAAATTAAAGATTTTGTTGGAAAAACCCGCTTTTTCCGGGGAGAGTTTTCGTCGAAGTAAATCGAAAAAAACACGTCTCTATGCAGAATTTAATTGCGGTGAATTTTTATTTGAGTGTTTTTGGTCTTAAGTTAAAATCTTTGGAGTTATAGAGCAAAAATGAAAAAAAAAACACGATTTTCGGGCGTCATTTTGTTTATAAAAAAAGTAGCACACTGTCTGCGGACTTTGCATATCTATATTATTAATATATACAATCATAAGATTCGATTCCAGCAATAAAATTGCTGGTAAATAACTTTTCCCAAAAATGGCCTATTCTCCGATAATCAGCCCAGACTATATACATATCCATATCAAATTGGCTAGTTGGAAAGGCACGTTATTGCTTCTACTTCAAACTCACACATTTTTCCATTATCTGTTTTATTGTGAATATCTGGACAATAGTAGGGCAGTTCAGTTTAAATCATGTTTTGGGCATGTTTTGGTTCTTTCTAGCAGGATATTTGCAAGGACTTTGTAGGTGGTGTTTAGAAGCATGATTCCCCAGTTACCCAGTAGTTAATATATTGCTTTTTTTCTTTTGTTGTGGATTGGTACAATAACCCCTTCTTTCCATTCATCTGTATTGTAACATTGTAACTTTGGAGCATCAATAATTACAGTGTGTTAGTTGGTTTATCTTACAAGAAAACTACCTCAGCTACCTTACTTTACTTAGCTCTCTATACCTACTTTTGTTTTCAGATTTTAAATTCACTCTCAGTATATTCTCCACCCTGAGCTATCCCTACTGTGACTTATATTCTTTTCTACATTCCTATTTTATCCACTTAATTCATAAAATGTAACATAAAGTTGCTTACATTAATTTTGTTTATGTTCCTTTCATTATTGTATCAATATGCCACATTCTTACTTTTTTTTTCAAGTTCTTGGTGGTCTGGTGTTCAAATGGGACCCCCTGATGTAATCCTAGGAGTAACTGAAGCCTTCAAAAAAGATAACAACCCAAACAAAATCAACTTGGGTGTAGGAGCTTACAGAGATGATAACGGAAAACCATATGTTTTACCATCCGTCCGTGCAGCTGAAGAAAAGATAAAAGCTAAAGGTTTGGACAAGGAATATGCCCCAATTTCTGGTGTAGCTGAATTCTGTAAAAGAAGCATAGAGCTCGCTCTTGGTGAAAACTCATCAGTTTTGAAAGATGGTATGAACGCCACTGTACAAGGTATCTCTGGAACCGGTTCCCTCAGGATAGGAGGTGCTTATTTGAACAGCTTTTTCCCTGGAAACAAAATAATCTACCTGCCAGCCCCCTCATGGGGAAACCACAACCCCATCTTCAAACACTCAGGATTAGAAGTTAAGACTTACAGATATTATGATGCTAAAACCTGTGGATTGGACTTCCAAGGCACCATAGAGGATATTTCTGTAAGTATTTTTAAGTAACTGTGTACTATAACCATATCTACTAATTGGTGAACTCTTTTTTCTCAATTTTTTGGTTCTGTCAAATCATAGCCCTATTTTTCTGATGTTTTCATGGATTTTATGAACCTATCATCATATTTGTATTACTTTTCTTCTTCTAGTGAATTGGACCCTATTTAAAACTATTTTCCTAAAGTTCAACGGATTTTAATGATTCGAATTTTATTGGAATGCTTGAATGCCCTTATATACAGCGTGTCTACTTAAGTTGGAAACATATGGGAAACTTTTTTATTATTAATTTTACGAAAAAAAGTTATTCTTTATAAAAAGTTCTGCATGCCCCAAAACCTAAGATCCAATCATCAGATATCAAATTTTCTCAATATTATACGAGGTATGTCAAAAAATATGAATTTCGGTCAAGGGTAAAGTACCTTTATTTCTCTCAATATCGAAAATTCTTATGATAAAAAGTTGTTTGGAATTAAAAAATAAGATCAAATATGCAATTACATGCTTCTAATTAAAAAAAAATTAAAATTTTTTTCTCAAAATGGATACCCAACATCGTTTTTAATTATTACAAATATGATAACTCGTTTATTATTCATTTTACGAAAAAAAGTTATTCTTCATAAAAAGCTTTGCATGGTCTAAAATCTAAGACACAACCATGATATATCAACTTTTATTAATTTTATACGAGGTGTGTCAAAAAATATGAAATTCGCTCAAGATTATAGTACCTTTATATTTCACAATATTTCAATTAGAAGAATGTAATTGCATATTGAAATATAGTTTTTAATTCAAAACAACTTTTTTAATAACTGTTTTCAATAATGTGAAAAATATAGGTACTTTACTCTTGAGCGAAATTCATATTTTTTGACATACCCCGTATAAAATTAATAAAATGTGATATCTGACGGTTGCATCTTCGGTCTTAGGACATACAGAGCTTTTTATAAAGAATACCTTTTTTTCATAAAAGTAATTATGAAAGAGTTTACGTATGTGTAATAAATAAAAACGAAGTTAGTATCAATAAATTTGAGAAAAATTTGGAAAATATTTTTTTCCAATTAGAAGCATGTAATTGCATATTTGATCTTAGTTTTATTTCCAAACAACTTTTCATAATAAGAATTTTCGATATTGAGAGAAATAAAGGTACTTTACTCTTGAATGAAGTTCATATTTTTTGACATACCTCGTATAATATTGACAAAATTTGATATCTGATGATTGAATCTTAGGTTTTAGAGCATGCAGAACTTTTTATAAAGAATAACTTTTTTTCGTAAAATGAATAACAAAAAAGTTTCCCATATGTTTCCAACTTAAGTAGACACGCTGCATAAAAAATTCCAAGTATTTAAAACTTTTTGTGTTGGCTCTGCATAAATTTGAAAAATTTAGATTACAAAATTATTTTGCGAAAACTACTTGATTGATTGTGCCGAAATTTTGTGTAGTGTTTTTATGTATTAAAAATATTTTCTGGAATAAATTTTGAAGTTTCTATGTGGCTTTTAAATACCTAAAAAAGATTATTCAAAAAAACATTGATTTTTACCATGATTTTAATGGTTTTTATTAATTTTGCAAAATTAGCATATTATTACTTATTCAATTTGCAATAAATTCTGTCTTGTAGGAAATTTAATTTCGAAACTTTTTGTATTCACAAATTTTTTCTAAAATATATATAGCAACGAAAAGGAGAAAAAAATTAATTTTTTTCACAAATTGTTTAATAAAAAAATTAGCCCACCTTTTGAAATGTCCGCGCATCATAGTGAAATCATTATTTCTAATAATGTTTCAAATCAATTAAAGCAAAAAAAAATAGGATCATATACCAAATGAGTGTGTTTTAGAACAGAAGCAGCCTGAACTACATGTTAAACAACCTTTTCTTTTTTATTTTATCATATTTCTTTTCATTTATGAATTATAAAGTTACATAATGATTGAAATATCAAAATTCTAAATTTAAACTATCTACAGTTTAAATACCTAAAACAATAAATAACAGTTTAACTACAACACATGTGTTTAATTACAAAAGAATCAAATAATTTGCAGTTTCAAGGATTTACACCTGTTAGCTGATCTTATGCAACCTTAATATTAATGAACTTTTAATATTTCTATTGACATTGAACTGTTTTCAACAAAATGTAGGTTTATTTCTACAGTATTTAAAATTTTATTTTATTTCTTATCAATCCGTGATAAAAATAAGTTAAAAGGATTATGTTGCTTTTTTGTCCTTGATTTAATAATAATTTAATCTAGATGAACTGAAAATAATCTTAAAATTAAATGTTATTTTGTACTTAGAAACATAAAGCTGTTCTTTGATAAACATTTATCAAATAATTATTATAATGCAGAATTTGTTCTAATATTATCTTGTGACGTGATTCACTAAAGATTTAAAATTGCAGGATTGAAGATGATTTATTGAAATTTTGATTTCCACCATGGAAATTGCTTTTAAAATAAAAGATTTTGAATTTTGTAGAAAATTTCAAGCTAGAGTTTAAAACACCAATATAGTATTTTTTAATTATGCATTTAGTACGTTCTTTAAAGGTAAAATATTGCAAAACCTCTAAATTTTAAACAACCGCTTGGATTGACATTAAACTTGGCATAGGTACACATAGCTAAAAAGTCAAAGAAAAAAAGTGATATTGTGCCGATGTGTGCTTTTGCCCTAGGGGTGAGTTTCACCCCCTGTTGAGGGTGAAAAATATATGTTCGAAATAAGTCCGGGAATGGATAAAATGACTAATTCTAAGCAACTTTTGTTCTATAAAGTTTTTTCACCAAGTTAATACTTTTCGAGTTATTTGCGAGTAAACATGTTAATGTTTCTACAAAATAACTAAGTTTTCAGACGGTTTTTCGTAAATAACTCAAAAAGTAGGTAGTATTTGGTCGAAAAAAAAATTCTCATCAAAAATATAGCACGTAAAAAAGTGAAAAACATGGTGTATATATTAGGTCACTATACCTAGTAGAAGCAGAGTTATAGCTAATGAAAAATGGGTTCATTCTCGTCAAATTCCAAATCGAATATTTTAACGTGCCATAACTAAAAAACGAAGCACTTTTTTGGGGAAAGCTTATTTTAACTTTTTTAAAGTGTTTAAAAATGCTTATTTTTGTTTTTTTTTTAATTTTTTAGCATCAAAAGTAAACAAGTTACGCTCAAAATAAAGTTGGTCCCTTTTTTGGTAAGAAATCGGGAAAATCACCCCCTAATTAGCATTTCAAATGAACTTAATTTTTACCACTTCACAAGTTTTTTACTCTCGTATGTATTGATCATATGATCTGTAAGTTTCATCGGTTCAAAGTGCTTATTTTTAAAAGAGCTGTAGTTAAAAGGGCTTGAACGAGTCACTTATCACGAGTGTATGCAAATTTGGAAACACCGAATCTTAACCAATTTTTGTCTTACAGAAAAACAAAAAATACAAAATATTCAGAAAAGTAAAGCCGACTTTTTTTATTGTTTAAGATTTTTGGTATCTCTAACAATTTTTAAGTTATTTTGAAAAAAAGCATTTTTTCAAAATTAAAATTTTTAAAAATTTTATTTTAAACCAATTTTTTTCAAAAATAAGCACTTTGAATCGATGAAACTTTGATGAAGGGTCGTTTAAACACAGCGATAAATCAAACAACTTATCAAGGTCAATCGAGTTGTTGCAACTTATCATTGTGTGTAAACGGTGTATCGCACAACTTATCAAAGTTGGAGTTGGGTTGAAGGTGGTATCGCATTGAATCGCAGCGTCTAAACAGCGTTTCAACTTGTCATCACAACTAGTTGCTGTGACTTATCATTGTGTTTAAACGACGCTTTACAGGTCATATAAACACAACATAAGTAAAGTAACTTGTGAAGCGGTAACGATTAATTTCGTTTAAGTTGCTAATTGGGGGTGATCTTCCTGATTTTTTTTTTGCCAAAACAAAAGGGATTAACTTTATTTTCTATTTGGAATTTTTTGAATATGAACCTATGTTTCATTAGCTATAACTCTGTTTTTGATAGGTATAGAGACCTAATATATACACCGTTTTTTTCACTTTTTTATAGGCTATAGTTTTGCTAAGAATATTTTTTTTGACAAAATGCTTACGTTTTGAGTTATTTGCGAAAATCCGTCTAAAAACCTGGTTATTTTGTTGAAAAATGAACATATTCACTTGCAAATAACTCGAAAAGTATTGATTTGGTAAAAAACTCTATAGAACAAAAGTTGCTTAAAATTAGTCAGTTTATCCATTTCGGGACTTATCTTGGACATATATTTTTTCAACCCCGAGATTAGGTGAAATTCACCCCTAGGGCAAAAGCACACATCGGCACCATATCACTTTTTTTCTTTGACATGTTAGCTATGCGTGTGCCAAATTTCATGTCAATCCAAGCGGTTCTTTAAAATTTACAGCAAAAACCGTGAAAGAATGTACTAATTATATATTTATTAATAATGAGCTGTGAGCTTAAATAAACTAGAAGCCTTTGAGATGTTGGTTTATCATCTAATCTTGAAAATACTTTGGACAGCAATAATATCAAATGAAAAATCTTTTCTTCGCGACGGAGGTTGGCAATGATCATAGCTATTCGAATTTGAATTTAGCTTTGAAAAATTCATTTGATGTACATTTATAAAACTCTTTCAGGTTGTGCAGCCATGATATTCTGTGATTCCCTATGATTCTCTTTTCTTGGATATTTCTCTGCATAATCAGTTGGAGTATCTCTCTTTACGTGTAATATGTCTAAGATACTCCAATTTTCTTATTTTGATTGTATTCAAGATTACCACTTTATTCATTTTTCTCAAAACTTTAACTGTGAGGTGTTATGTCCACAATATTTTCAGAATTCTTCTAAACACCCACAACTCAAATAATTCAATGTATATCAAGATAGACCTTATTGTCCTACCTAATGCTCAGCTATTAATTAATATTAGTTGTAGTTTCGCTTTAGGACTACAAAAATATCAAAAATTTTACCTTACATAAAATAATCATGTTTTAAGTAAAAATATTTTTGAGACACATTTATTGCTGCAGTACAGTTATCTCTAGAGTTTATGACCTGGAATATCTCGAATAAATTTTGCTTTGCTTTGTCACTTGGATTATTAATTTATCAAAAATAATTTAATAAAATTTCAGTTTATTTCCAAGTACTTAAGGATTTGCAATCTGTCCTGTTTGGACAATAACCAAGAGTGATAATTCAATCAGAAAAACTAATATGATTGAAGATTACCTGTCAGTACTGGCACCTTCCTAATCAAATTTAACATATCAGTGACAATTATTGATCCAGTAAAATCTGGCACGAAATCTGGCAAGTGTTCCATGCACTTCTTACAACACACAAATTGTTAAACTGTATGTATTTTATCGGGACTTTCCCACTTCTGATATAATAGATCATTGGAAAGATACAGAAATTCCCATTGAGCCTAGTACATCTTTATAGTCCCACTATATGGGGTTATTTCCTTCCAAATAGAGCTTACATTTTTAAGCCATTCTCGTATGATTTTTAAATCATTATCATTGTTTATATAGGGATAGTTGGTCAGCTCAATAGGTAAATATGTTTGATTCAAATTGAGACAGTCACCAGATGTCCCCACAATTTCTGTCAGGGTCGCAACGTCAAAATGCATAGACACCAAGTTGGATACGATCCTATTCGTAACACCCCAACTCGCATACATATTAAGAAAAATATATATACAGAGTGTCCCAAAAGTAGTGGAACGGTCGAATATCTCGCGAACTAAACATCGGATCAAAAAACTGAAAAATACGTGTTCAAAAATTTTCAAAAATCTATCCAATGACACCAAACACCAACCCCCACTACACACCCTGGAGGTGGGGTGGAGGGCAACTTTAAAATCTCAAATGGAAACCCCTAGGTTTTCTTGCAGATTTAGATTCGTTACGTAAAAGTAAGCAACTTTCATTCAAGAAATTTTTTCGAACTGTGGATAGATGGCGCTATAATTGAGAAAAACGATTTATCCTGATACCATAGGTAAATTATAGAAACGGTCTAATATCTCGAGAAATACACTTCCAAATGAGAAACCAAAAAAAAGGTTTTTAATACTTTTCGAAAACCTATCGAATAACGCTAAACATGACCCTCCAACTCACCCCCTGGAAGTGGGGTGGGGGGTAACTTTAAAATCTTAAATAGCAACCCCCACTTTTTATTACAGATTCGGATTCGTCATGAAAAACTAAGCAACATTTATTCGAAACATTTTTTAGAATTGTTGATAGATGGCGCTTTAATTGGAAAATACGATTTATTAGCGCCATCTATCAGCAATTTTAAAAAATGTTTCGAATAAATGTAGCTTAATTTTTCATGACGAATTCGAATCTGCAATAAAAAGTGGGGATTGCTATTTAAGATTTTAAATTTACCCCCACCCCGTCTCCAGGGGGTGGGTTGGAGGGTCATTTTTGGTGTTTATCGATAGGTTTTCGAAAAATATTAAAAACCTGTTTTTTTGGTTTCTCCTTTGGAAGTGTATTTCTCGAGATATTAGACCGTTTCTATAATTTACCTATGGTATCAGGATAAATCGTTTTTCCCAATTATAGCGCCATCTATCCACAGTTCGAAAAAATGTCTTGAATAAAAGTTGCTTACTTTTACGTAACGAATCCAAATCTGCAAGAAAATCTAGGGGTTTCGATTTGAGATTTTAAAGTTACCCCCCACCCCACCTCCAGGGGGTGTAGTGAGGGTTGGTGTTTGGTGTCATTGGATAGATTTTTGAAAATGATTGAACACCTATTTTTCAGTTTTTCGATCCGATGTTTAGTTCGCGAAATATTCGACTGTTCCACTACTTTTGGGACACCCTATATATGGAAGAATATATTTAGAAATTGAATTAATGATGCCATGCTATTATAGGTACACTATGGTGCACATGAAAGGAATAAATTCGTTATTTCGTAACCGGCGACTTTAAGGAAAAATCCCGAAACACGTCGATTTTCATTTTTAAGTTATCGATGATTTTTTTAAATGAGAATAGGGGTCGTGTGCTAGCTCATTTGAAAGGTTCTTCAATTCTCTATTCAGTAATATAAACATTTACATTACATAATTATTTATACAGGGTATCCAACAAATTTTTATTAAATTAAATTATTTGACAAAAAAAGAAGAATGTATGTAATTTATTTAATTCAAAATACAATTCACTGCTTTCACAAATCAGAAAACAAAGTTTATTTCACAAATATACATTGCTTTTCGCTTAAATTAAATGTTCAAACTTCCAATAGGCAGGTGGCTGGCGGGAGCTGGCTTGAACATTGAATTTAATCGAAAAGCAATGTTTATTTGTGAAATAAACATTTTTAGTTTTTGGGTAACAGTAAAATGTATTTTGAATTAAATAAATTACATTCTTCTTTTTTTAATAATTTAAATAAAAATTTTTTTGGACACCCTGTATAAATAATTATGTAAATGTTTATATTACTGAATAGAGAATTGAAGAACCTTTTGAATGACCTAGCACACGACCCCTATTCTCATTTAAAAATCATCGATTACGTCATCACGCCCAGATGGATGACGTCACTACTATACCATATATGCCACAATATCATAACTTAAAAATAAAAATCGACCTGTTTCGGGATTTTTCCTTAAAGTCGCCGGATTACGAAATAACGAATTCATTCCTTTCATTTGCACCATACTGTATAATATAATGTATAGTAGCATGACATCATTAATTCAATTTTTAAATATATTCTTCCATATATATTTATTTTTCTTAATATGTATGCGAGTTGGGGTGTTATGAATAGGATCGTATCCAACTTGGTGTCTATGCATTTTGACGTTGCGACCCTGACAGAAATTGTGGGGACATCTGGTGACTGTCTCAATTTGAATCAAACAAATTTTCCTACTGGGCTGACCAACTTTCTCCTTATATAAACAATGTCATTATCTTTCTTTCGGTTCTTTTAAGGTTTTCCAGGAAAGTTTGATCATTATCTTCTTCCTGTTTAACTATATTCATCTGTAGAATTACGTCTTTGGTTAAGTACATTCTCATTTAACACATTCTTCCCTTCACGAATTTCTAGCATTTGTATTTAAGAATCGAACTGTGTAATTTTGAGTTACATACTTTACACTCTTCTTGCAAAATTGACACCTGTTCTCTTAACTTTTATATTTAATTTTTACTAATCGCTAGTTACTCATTTGGTTAGTTCCTTCAAAGAAGCAACTTCAAACTCCATATTTACTAGTATTTCTAGTAGGGTTATGTGACGGGCTTCTGGATGTCGATCTAGGGGACCTTCTGGCATTCTTTGGTTTATCTGTCCTTGCTTTTTATCAAATTTTGTAGATCTTTTATTAACCATTAACAATTACTTAACATCTTTTTTTTTATCCCACCGCTGTCACCAATGTTACACTTCATAATCACTTTTATTGAAAACAGCAAACAATATTGCAATACTTAATAACAACTTCAACTGGATGACAGAACTATTCAAAACCTCAATTATTACTACTACTTGAAGTGTCAACTTCCTGTTTATGTATATTTTCTGAACTTTCGGGATATTTCGATGATACCCTTTTTGTTAAAGGACTTTTCTATATGGAATAAAGCTTACGGAACTGTCGTAACAATATTTTCAATACCTTATTAAAGATATGCATAAACTAAGCTAAATGACACAAAATATGGGAATAATCTTTGATTTTGATCTAATAATAATCTTGATATTTCAGAAAATCCCCGAAAAATCTATCATCCTTCTCCACGCCTGTGCACACAACCCAACCGGAGTTGACCCCAACAAAGAACAATGGAAAGAACTGTCTGACGTAATCAGGAAGAGGAATCTTTTTGTATACTTCGACATGGCATACCAAGGTTTTGCTACCGGAAGCGTTGACAATGACGCTTTTGCAGTAAGTTAAAGTTGACAAAAAATATCTGGAACCGCCAAGGTCAGACCGATCGAAAACTTTAGTTACGCGACGTTGCCAGATCAATCGGTTTTCTAAGGTTTTTCGGTTTTTTATTTGTTGCCTGTTCCACAGTAAAATTTCCTTCTGCTTCTTCCTGCGTAAATTTTAAGACATTGTGCATAATTTCACGGGATTATACACTTAATATCCTATTTTTCACAGCACTTGCAATATTCATGTTTATTAAAAATATACACTTTTCCAAGGAATTAACGCACCACCTTAAAAATTGGTCATTTTTAATGTCTCGAACTTCCTAAACCTGCTGTCCTTGTGTTCGCGTCACTTTGTGGAATATTCTAGCATTTATAAAATACTGAAATTAAAACCCAACTATGGCCTCATGTTTTCTTAACATTCTGTTTTTTTATTCATTCGCTTATGTTGGGTAATAAAAAAGTTAGGTATGTACTTTAACAACTAGCCTTGTTTTTCATCAATACAGGATGTTTTTAAATAAGTATAGCAAACTTTAAGGGTCAATTCTGCATGAAAAAATAATGACTGTTTGCTTTATAAACGTATGTCTGCAAATGGTTCGTTTCCGAGATACGGGGTGTTGAAATTTTTCTGGCAAACTGACGGTTTATTTATTGCTATAAAACCGGTTGAGATGTGCAAATGAAATTTGGTGGGTTGTAAGAGGTAGTTATTGTGCATTTTTTGACATACAATTAAAAATTTTATGTTCAGCATTGTCGCACATACGGGTCATATTACCCGTACGCGCGCCAATGGTGAATATTAAATTCCTAATTGTATATCAAAAAATGAGCAATAACTACATCTTAAAACCCAAGAAATTTCATTTGCATATCATAGCCGGTTTTAGAGTAGAGCTCCATTTTCCCGGCCCCTTTTGATTTCCCGGGAATCAGGAGTCGGTAATTTGGATTTCCGGAGAATTCCCGGGAATCGGGAAATCTAAAAATAAAAAGAAGAAATTCTTTTTGTTTTAATTTTTCAATGCAATTACATAGTATAAAGACGTATAAATTTGATTACAAATTAAAAATGTTTAGAGAACTTCAAAATTTTAAAGGAAATTTCAAAAATAGAAACATATAAATTTGTAAAAGATCAAGTTTTCGATCCTAATAGCATTATTAATAATATTTAGAAAATATTAAAATATTACTAAAAGATTTTTAAATCGAAAACTTATTGGTCCATTTCCTTGGTAACACCTCCAAGGCTTCTAAAATTTGCAAGCCAAATGGATGCTGAAGCGAAGAAGACAAGAGGGAATTCAAAAAACTTACAATTCACGACCCCGTCTGTTCAAAAAAAAAAAAATTGTTTTATTTATATAAATTTGTGTTTAATTTGAATTTTCGTTGTTTTTATTATTGATATTTGATATATGTTTTCAAAAAAACATAAATTGTTGAGTGTTTGATCTTTCAGGGTGGCTCTTTTTTTGTACAGAAATTTGCTGAAGTTGAAAACAGACTTTCTGTTGATGTATGTCTGATGCTTTTTAGTGCAGTGAGTAATTTTGTTAAACGTTCGGTCAGCTGATTTGCACCAATATAATAACGTATTAAATTTCCTATGTACTAATTCTTCATAAACATAATTTTAATTCAAAATAAATATTTATGTTATAATTCTGGATACTTCCAAATGAATCAGATCGTTGCATAAACAAAAGAATGTTTATGCTGACGGATATGATACATTCTGTATGTTTAAAATATAATTGAAAAATAAATATTTTAAGTGGAATAATTTAAAATGATTATTAAGCAGACAGAGATAATAATTGTTTATCAGAATCATTTATTCATTTTGAGTCAGTAATATCTCCGCTCATAATTTAAAATAAAATATTTAAAAAAATTCCGGGTAATTTGTAAGAATTCCTGGGAATCGGGATTTTCAGGGAATGCAGCTCTATTTTAGAGCAATAAATAAATCGTCAGTTTGTAAGAAAAATTTCAACATCCCCTATCTCGGAAACGAAGCATTTGCGAACATTCGTTTATAAAGCAAACTGTTATTTTTTCATGGAGAATTACTCTTTAAAGTTTGCCATACTTATTTAAAAACACCTGGTATTGATGAAAAAGTATGCTAATTGTTAAAGTAACTAACTTTTTTATTATCCAAGCGAATGAATAAAACATAGAATATTAAGAAAACATGAGACTATAGTTTTAATTTCAGTTTTTATAAATGCTAGAATATTCCATAGAGTCACGCGAACTTTGAGAAAAAATCACAGTTTGATTGGTACAGCCGGTATACAATGACAATTTACCTGTCTAGCGATAATATTATTACAGTGATATTGTTAAAGAATAAGGCTATAATTAAAAAAAAATCACTTAAATCGGACAACGGGTTTAGGAAATTCGAGACATTAACAATCACTAATTATTAAGGTGGTGGGTTAATTTCTTGGAGAAGTGTATTAAATGTATTCTAAATAAACAACTATTCGACGATTTTATCTGGCAATGTCGCAAAACGATTTCGTGCACAGTGCATTTAAATGGATGTTTACTCTTTGCACCAACGCGTTCAACTGAAGTCTCCTCTCCTGGATTTGTTACCTAAGAGACCTTCGCTGTTTCAAATATTCCTATACAATTGTACTTAATCCATTCCTCAAAATCGTATTGATTGTCCTATTTAATTTCTAGGTTAGATATTTCGTCGAACAAGGCCACAGGATAGCACTCGCTCAAAGCTTTGCCAAGAACATGGGTCTGTATGGTGAAAGAGCCGGAGCTTTCAGCATCATCGCCAATTCCAAAGAGGAAGCTGATAGAGTTATGTCTCAAATTAAAATCCTTATCAGACCCATGTACTCCAACCCTCCTCTTCATGGTGCCAGAATTGTAGCCGAAATTTTAAGCGACTCTACTTTGAGAAGCCAGTGGTAAGTGAAATTGGTATATTGTTTAAAATGTCAGGTTTGAATTCGATTCGGGAAAGTGTCATGAAAGTTTGTGAATAAAATTCATGGTAGTAAAATCAAAATTGCATTTTGTGCATAAGGAAAATGCATTTCCAACTCGGAAAATGTCGATAGGAATGAGTTCAATTTTGTTACTCGGGAGCTTTCGAGGTCACTGAATACGAATATGATCACGACGATCATCCTCGATGACGTGAAAGACGACCTGAAAACTGTGAATGTGAGACAATGGAGGAGGAGTGCACAAGAGAGGTCTAAATTGAAGGACATAGCCAGACGAGCAAAGACCAGGGTTATGAGATAGACCAAAAAGAGAGTATAAAGAGATGAGTCTGTTCTACCATATTTGTATTATATTTGATAACCTATTGTCCTATCTAATGCTCAGCTATTAATTAATAATAGTTGGAGTTTCGCTTTAGGACTAAACTATATTCAAAAATTTTACCTTACATAAAGCAATACCGTTTTAAGTAAAAATATTTTTGAAACAGAATAATAATAGGGGCAGTCAAAATGTTCGAAACATAGCTCGGTTCTAGAAGGTGGGCAGAACCGGCTTCCAGCCTCTGTCATACAGAATTCTTCCAGCGTAGTCGTAATGATATTCGAGACTGCACCGTGCGATTTCCTTTTCTTTCTTCTATCCATTCACTCTCAACATTACTATCTCCCATTTCCTTTCCACTGCCATTCTCGTCCATTGTTTCGCCTATGTCCTCGTTTTCCCGTATAAAAGCTGTTCTTTTCTTTTGGCTCGTCATTTTTCTCCTTCCAGCTATCTCTTTCTTCCTCTTCCTCTATTGCCGCCGCACAGTGTTCAAAACTGAAGGAAACGTGATCGTAAGTACAAAAAATAAATAAATCTGAGAATGCCGAAATTAAGGGGTTTGTTTGTACTACTCATGATGCAACTTCTCAGCAAAAATTGATTTTTTATGTTTGTTAGGGCCAGATGTATTAATGATCAAAAGTACAAAATTCAATATAATTGTATACATCAAATTTAAATCCTCAGAGGCTGCCTTTTAATTTGATTATTACTTCATTTATGTGGATAGCTAATATAAAAGTAATTATTTGAGATAAAAGTACATACTTTAAAGATTAAAATAGCATAGTTAGCTTCACGGAAATTTGATTTTGATTTTGATATAAGCGGCTGTCTAAAAACCTATACAATTTTTTTATAAAATTAATGTTTGACAGCGTATTACGTTTATTGTGCCACATTAAATCCTTCACTAAATGAAAGATTATAATGTAAGGAATAAAAAGATATATAAGACAAACTGCGCAAAGGTGCGCAACTGAGTACATTGCGCATAAGTTTGCATCGAGCGCCGCGCGCATTTGGTCTGCATTAATAATTGCACTCGTACGTATTGTTTACATATGTATGTCAAACATATGTTATTTGTTAGGGTTACGAAAAGAGATTTTAGTTTTGATAAAGTAGTGCTATTCCTCAATAGAGAATATACTCTCTATGTAAATAACATACTCCTCACTATTAACGATAAAATCATTAGTTTTCGAGATATTTGAACTTAAACAAGTAGGTAACGGCACAGATATTTTGATTAATATATTGTGCTGCTGAATTTTTAATTTCAAATATCTCGAAAACTTATGATTTTTTCATTATGAATGAATAATATACTCTTCAGTCTTAACGATAAAATCATTGATTTTAGAGATATTTGAAGTTTAAAATTAAGCGGCACAATACATTAATCAAATATCTGTGCCGTTACATGTTTAACTTCAAATATCTTGAAAACTGATGACTTTATCGTTGCGCATGAAGTGTATGTTATATACATACAGAGTATTGGAGAATCGAAAAATTGCGCTAAAATAGCATTTCCGCCAGTGGCGTAGAATTTGGGAATACGTCGAAAAGTTTTAAACGACTGAGCAAAAATAGTTTTTAAATTTTTAAATAAAACACCCTGTAACTCTGTAAGGAGCCACATTTTATTTAAGTGATTTGGGTTAAATCCTAATATTTTAAGGTCTAGAATCTACAACTCAACGATTGGACATTCTTAATGAAACACCCTGTATAACGATATTTTCTAAGTAATTCACCCCCTAATAAAGGGATGAAAACTAAAAAACGACCCTTATTATATATATACTCGTTATACGGTATAATACCTCAAATATTCCAAGTTTTCAGCGAGATAACTTTTACAGTTTAAACAAATTTAGTTTCGATCACGTTTTGACCAATTTTGAACAGTCTATATCCTTCATAGACTCACCTACCCCTATATTTACCTTCTTTTTTGTTCATATTTGTTTGTCTTTGTCCATTTAGCTTTCAACGAGTTGGGTGGTTCTTCGGTCTATTGGGGCAGTGGGCCCATACTCCTCCAAGACTATAATCCCCTTTGGTACGCCTTCTCCTTGGGGCATTGCTTGAGACCCACTTTTCTTCTAGTGATTTTTGTATTGTGGGGGTTTTCTTCTCGGGTATAGGTGTAAGTATCAGGATGTGTAGAGGTGGGAATATATTTTTTTCTTGTCTTATTTTACCTCTTTTCTTTGTCCTAAGTTGTTACATATAGTTGGAAAAATGGTCCTGACTTTTTTTCCGTTATTCAGTTCTGTTAATTCCATATTTTCTGCGGTTAGGGTGTGATGCATAGATATAATTTTTCGTTTCCAAATAATAGAATAATTCGTCACATGTTGATTGTTTGCATGATCTAAGTAAAAAAGTCAATTGAGGGGCCCAGATGCTAAGTGGTACAAGTGACAAAATATTGTAAACTGAGTTAAGTGCACAAAATAATACTAGACAGTATTAACAATTTAGTGGGAAAGAGATGCAGATGAATTAAACTACTGGTGGCGACATATCGCAGGTTCTAGTTTGACTACTTACGAAATATTTAAAAACGATTTGCGGCAAACAAGGTATAACTTCATTTGTATCTCTTTGCCTGTAAGCCCGGCCGCACATCAAAGAAACATGAAACGTAAATTACGTTTCATGGAAATAAACCACTGCTAAACAAATATATATCCGGCCATTTATGAGACTCTCCGAAAATAAAAATGTGTCATGAGCATGAATCACACTCGTTTCATTAGTAGGCGGACTTTGAGATTTTTTTAGCAGTGTTTTCTTTTCATGAAACATGTTTTTCGTTTCATGTTTCACATTTTTCGTTTCATGTTTCTTTGGTGTGCGGCTTGGCTAAGGTGTTGGATATTATTTTTGGTGATTTATTTAGTATCTTTGCAAATCAAGACCTTAAAAATGTATTCAAAATAAGTGAAATAATAACACAAAATGTACCAAGTAAGTTTTCATAAATAAAAATGTTTAATTTTTACGTAATTTTTCTTTTATTTTAGTTTAAGAATTTAAGAAATTCGTAAGGTAGTTAAGTGGCAAAGAAAACAGGTGCAAAATTTGAAGCATAGAGGTACAAATGCGAACGTTTTTTTTTCCAAATTTCAAATATTTTGAATGAAAATAAATACTAACTTTACAAAAGCTTTTACAATTAGATAAATAAAAGGTATAAAATTAATTCTAAATAAGTTTATAAGTGATTAATTTGCTGTAGAATTTACTATGTAAATTTAACTTTGACTTCGTTTTTCTCAATTGAACCATTTTATCACTTGTGCCCCTTAGCATCTGGGCCCCTCAATTATGTTGATTGATTCGAGAGGTGCGGAAATTGCATTAAGTACGAAATGAGATTGTATTAAAAAGAGCAGAATTGTTCATGAAAGCTATAGATGAATATTTATTTCATCTAAGCCAAGTTTTTCAAAAATTATGTAAAAATTTTGAATTTTTGTAATAGGTACATAATTTGATATATAACAAACACATTTTTAGGTTGCCGGAAGTAAAAGGAATGGCTGACAGAATCATCTCAGTCCGTAGCAAACTCAGGGAAAACTTAAAGAAGGAAGGTTCAAGCAGGAACTGGGAGCACATTACAAACCAAATAGGAATGTTCTGTTTCACCGGAATGGGACCTGAACAGGTAACTAGCGTATTTTTGATTTTGTCTTCAGAATATATTATTTTTAGTACAAAAAAGCAATTGAACCACTCGCACTCACTTCGAAAAGGGCATAAGTAACACTTTTTTAAATATCACTTTTTGGTGTCACTTTACTTCTAAGCATTTTACATATTTTCTGTGAAAAGAGTACATCTTCATATACCACAAGTCAACATAAAAAGCAAACAAAAATTGAAGTCTGTTTGCCCTTTGGACCTTAAGAAGTTATCTGACAGGATCAAATTAAAGGACATTACCACTTTTACGCAAGAGAGAAGATACCTCTAGGAATAATCAAAAGATCGAAAATACCTACCAGAACAACAAAATAAAAGCAAAAGTAGAACAAGTAACTGATCCCATTGAAGCTGACAGTGGGATATAACAGAGGGATTCCTTGAGTCCTCAATTCACAGAATGCAAAATACAAACTCTAAAGATCGCGGATTCATAGACTAGAGAAACAAATTTCACAAAGCGAATCAAGAAAGATCTTTTAAATGTAAGCAAACCTGAAACCTGGACCCTACTTACTTACTTACTTAGTCCTAAGCCTTTCTACCTTTAGGTGTAAGGCTGATGGAGTTGAGTTTGGCATTGTAGTCTCCATGCTTTCCGATCTTGCGTTAGGTTTCTTGCACTTTCCAATGTCAATCCCTTCTTATCGACTTCTTTCCTGATTTCATCTACCCACATAACTCTTGGTTTTCCTCTTTTGTTTTTCCCCTGCACTCTCGTTTCGAACACTCGTTTTGTAAGCATCTCGTTCGACATTCTACACACGTGCCCGAACCATCTTAGTTGTCCCTCCACTATTTTTTCATTGATTGGTTCCAGTTTTAGGTTTTGTCTAATTGTTTCGTTTCGTATTTTGTCTATCCTCTTTCTGTTTGCTATTTTCCTCAGGAACCTCATTTCCATAGCATTGACTCTGGATTTTTGTCTCCCCGTCAATGTCCATGTCTCGCTGCTATACATGATTGTTGGTCTAACTACTGATTTAACGACTGCCGTTTTTACTTTCTCCGGTATCTCTTTTTTCCCCAAAAATGTTGTTTTCATAGCGTTAAATAAGCTTCCTGTTCGTCCCATTCTCTCGTTTATTTCCATGTCTTGTTTACCATTTGCTTCGATTATTACTCCTAGGTATTTAAAATATTCCACTTGCTCTAGTTGTTTCCCGTCTAATTCTATTGCGTGTGTCTTCCTCGTATTTGAAATTATCACTGTTTTTGTTTTCTCTGTATTAATTTTCATATTTATGTTTGATAGTTCTTCTTCTAGGATTTCAAGATTGTTCTGTAAGTCTTCTCTGTTTTCTGCTATCAATACCATGTCGTCTGCAAATAGTAGCTCCGATAGTTGAGTCCGTTTCATTTGCCAGTATCCTAATGTTAGTTTTCTCATTCTTCTCTTGGCTTTCTTTATCGCTTCATCCAGTACCACTGAGAATAGCAGTGGACTCAGCACGTATCCCTGTTTGACGCCTTGACTTGTAGTAAATTCTCTGGATTCCTCGTTATTGGTTCTTATTGTATTTGTATTATTTTTGTACATACCCTTTATTACTTTTATTATGTGTCCGTCGACTCCCCTTTCTTTTAGTGTCTTCCATACGCCCTTTCTTCAGATTCTGTCAAACGCCTTTTCCAGGTCAATGAAGCACATATGTATCTCTCTATTCTTCTTGATTACCTTCTCACTTACTTGTCTTAATGTGAATATTAGGTCTTGCGTGCTTCTGTCTTTCCTGAATCCACACTGTGTGTCTTCCATAGTTGTTTCTATTTGAGTTTTTATTCTTGTCTCTATTATTCTTGCGAATACCTTCCCAGGGATACTTCATATGGTGATACCTCGGTAATTATTACAGTTTCTCTTGTCTCCCTTTTTGTGTATTGGTAGTATAATGCCTTTCTTCCAGTCCTTTGGTAATTCTGCTCTATTCATGATATCATTCATTCATTGTTGTTTTTCATTCCTTTCTTGTATCTCCCCTATGTTGTCCGTGTCTGCATGAGTTAGCTCTTTGAAATGTTCTCTCCATATTTCCATTATTTGTTTTTCTTCTGTTAGTACGTTTCCATTCTTGTCTTTTATATTCGGCATCATGTGCTCTTTCTTTTGTCCGAGTTGTTTTAATGCGCCGTAGAAGAGTTTTTGGTTTTCCCTATAATTGTTTGTCATTTTTTGTCCAAATCTCTCCCATGACCTTTCCTTTCCTGCTTTCACCGCTATTTTAACCTCTTTCCTTTATATGCCTCGTAATCTTCCGGGTCTTTTGTGCTTAGGTATCTCTTCCATTTTTCTTTTTTGTTCTTTATTTTCTCTCGTATTTCTTCCGTCCACCATTCGGTTCTCCTCATGTTAGTATTTGCTATTTTTGCTTTCCCACAAGTTTCCTCAGCTGCTTTGGTTATGCTGGTTTTTAGATATTCCTATTTTTCTTCTATATTTGTATTTTTTGCCCTACCTTTCAGAGTATTATCTAATTTTTCTTGGAATTTCTTCTTATATCTTTCCTCTTTTAATTTGTAACTTTTTATTTTTTCGTTTACTACCTTTCTTCTCTTTTCTTCTGTTGTTCTCATTCTCATTATTACTAGATGGTGGCCACTGCCAATCTCTGAGCCTCTTTTCACTTTCGTATCCTGTACTCTTTTCCATTTTTTGCTGCTTACCAAAAAGTAATCTATGATTTTTCCTTTCTGTTGTCTTGTACTTTCGTGTATTTGTGTACTTCTTTATGTTTAAATTTTGTATTTGTTGTAACTAGTTTGTTCTCCATACATATTTCTATCATTCTTTCACCATTTCTGTTTAGTATTCTTCTCCTTCTTTTCCCATGCACTCCTTTATTCCACTGTTGTTGTTTCCGACTCTATCGTTTAGATCTCCCATTACAATTATGTTTTCTTCCCCGTTATCAATTTGCATTTGCAGCTCCTCGAAAAATTTATCTTTCTCTTCCTTTCTTGCATCTTCATTTACTCCGTTGGCTGTTATTATTGTCCATATTTATTCGTCCATCAGTTTCATTTTCACCGGTAATATTCTCTGGTTAACATATATGTTTCTTCTATAACGTGTTGTAGTCTATTCGGTGCAATTATTATCCCGACTCCTTCTTTTGCTCTCTCTTTTGTATCCGCTCCTACCCAAAGTAATCAATATCCTTTGTGTATTTTCTTAAGACCTTTTCCTTTCATCTTCGTTTCCGTTATTCCTAGTATTTCTATTTTTTGTTTTATCATTTCTTCTACCAGTTCTTCCTCTTTTCCATTGATGCTTCTCACATTCCATGTTCCCATTTTTATCTCTCCTTTTTTCTGCAATCTAGCTTTCCCCTTCTTTTTATTTTCATCCTTGTTTACCTGTGCATCATCTTTTTCCCTATCGCTTTTCCCATTCATTGCCTTGGTCCTGGACCCTAACCAAGGCAAATATGAATAAACTAGCCACAACAGAAAAAGCAATGGAAAGAGCAATGTTAGGTATACGACTGTCAGATAAAAAGAGGAACGACTGGGTAAGATCAAAAACAAAAGTCGAGGACATAACAGCAAACATTGACAAACTTAAATGATGCTTCGCAAGTCACAGTGCTAGACAAAAAGACTGCTCGAAAATTGGAGACCTTACGTAAGTAAACGACCGAGAGGAAGGCCACAGATAAGAATGGTTGATGATATTGAAAGGATAACCGGAACAAATTGGAAATATGTTGTTAAGGATAGAGACCGATGGAAGGAGTTGGGAGAGGCCTATGTCCAAACATGGACGATAGGAGGTTAAGAAGAAGAAGAAGCATTGTTCAAACAAACAAGAATTGAGTCAACAGATCTAATAATATTCGAAATACATACTTTCAATTTAGAAATATCTTATGGAAGTTGCATCACAAGGCCAGCGGTTTTATCAATATTGACCTTTTTGGTTTACAATAATAAAAATAACCAAATACTAGGCAACATTAAAAAAGTTGTGGCATGAGGTGACGCTTTTTATTTTTGATGCAACAGATTTATTGTTGTTTAAAAACATATTTCCTATTTTTAATGGCATGTATTTTTCATAAGTTTTTATATCAATCATAATGTCTTTCACCACTAAATGACGTATTAATCGATAATTTTACATTGTTTATTAACTTGCGAATAAATATCACCAAGGGAAACATTCTTGTTGAAATTGATTGATAACAGTTTATTCCGAAGGTCGTCAATAATATTCCGCTTTAACTTTAATCTTTACCTATAACCTGACAACAATTTGACAACATATTCTGAAAAAAATAATCTTTAAACCTGTTTATAGATTTAACATATCGGAAAAAAACGGGAGAAATTGGGAAAAAACAGGTTTTTTCCAGACCATTGGAAAAATTGGAAAAAATGGGAAAATTTAAATATTTTTCAATTGAGACTTGGAACGTAAAATATTACCAATTTTAAAGTCATTTAAATATATTTTGTAAAAATAAATACAGAAACATACTTTAATAATATCTATTAAGGGGGTAGGGGCAAAATTTTGGTCCAACGCTATTTAAATGCATTCATTTTTTCGATTCCTGAGAAAAATAATAAGTATTTTTGAGAAATTTAAACGGAGAATGAAAGATTACATTATTACCGAGGGCCGAAACTCCCTGAAAACTTCTATGTTTATTTTAATAAGTTACAGGGGTGAAAAAAAAAAAAGAGAAAATTTAGTGTGATATTTAATTTCAAATATTTCATTTAAAAGAAACTTTTTGTTTATTCTAATGCACTTTCGACCATCAGTAATAATGTCATCTTTCATTCTGCGTTTAAATTTTTTAAAAATATTATTAGTTTTCATAAGATTCGAGAAAACTGAATGCATTTAAGTAGCATTTGACCAAGATTTTTCGCCAAACCCCTTAATATCTACATCATCCAAAGTCAAAGTCATCCTGGACGGACAAATCATGATTTTTGTTTGGATAGTACTATTCGCACTATTTCATAAAGACTTTCGACAAAAAAAAACTATGAAATGATAAAATGATTGTGAGTAAGTCTGTGTTTCATTACTACATTTAATATGGACTCACATATGCAACCCATTCAATAATTCAATATTTAAAAAAAAACTAGTTTTTGTTGGTCAGTGCTTGACTAATGCTTCTATTAGTTGGTCTTCATTCAATTGTTCTCGTTTAAGCGAGAATCAAGAAGAAGTCTTAGATAAGAGAACTAGTCTTGTTAACTTGTTGAGAATATACAAGGTGTCCCAAAAGTAGCGGAACGGTCGAATATTTCGCGAACTAAACATCGGATCGAAAAACTGAAAAATACGTGTTCAATCATTTTCAAATATATATCCTATGACACCAAACACCAACACCCACTACACCCCCTGGAGGTGGGGTGGGGGGTAACTTTAAAATCGCAAATGGAAACCCCTAGTTTTTCTTGCAGATTTGGATTCGTTACGTAAAAGTAAGCAACTTTTATTCAAGACATTTTTTCGAACTGTGGATAGATGGCGCTATAATTGAGAAAAACGATTTATCCTGATATCATAGGTAAATTATAGAAACAGTCTAATATCTCGAGAAATACACTTCCAAATGAGAAACCAAAAAACAGGGTTTTTAATACTTTTCGAAAACCAATCGAATAACACCAAACATGACCCCCCAACTTATCCCTTGGAGGTGGGGTAGGGGGTAACTTTAAAATCTTAAATAGCAACCCCCACTTTTTATTACAGATTCGGATTCGTCATGAAAAATTAAGCAACATTTATTCGAAACATTTTTTAGAATTGTTGATAGATGGCGCGTTAATTGGAAAAATACGATTTATTAGCGCCATCTATCAGCAATTTTAAAAAATGTTTCGAATAAATGTTGCTTAATTTTTCATGACGAATTCGAATCTGCAATAAAACATGGGGATTCCCATTTAAGATTTTAAAGTTAACCCCCACCCCACTTCCAGCGGGTGGAGTGGAGTGTCGTGTTTGATGTTATTCGATAGGTTCTTGAAAAATATTAAATACGTATTTTTTGGTCTTTTATTTGGAAGTGTATTTTTCGAGATATTAGACCGTTTCTATAATTACCTATGGTATCAGGATAAATCGTTTTTCCCAATTATAGCGCCATCTATCCATAGTTCAAAAAAATGTCTTGAATAAAACTTGCTTACTTTTACGTAACTAATCCAAATCTGCAAGGAAAACTAGGGGTTTCCATTTGAGATTTTAAAGTTATCCCCCACCCCACCTCCCGGGGGTGTAGTGGGGGTTGGTGTTTGGTGTCATTCGATAGTTTTTTGAAAATGATTGAACACGTATTTTTCAGTTTTTCGATCCGATGTTTAGTTCGCAAAATATTCGACCGTTCCGCTACTTTTGGGACACCCTATATTATAATATTGTGTCTTTTTTTGTACATACATATATATGTACTTAAAGACAAACGGCACTTCTGATAAATAGATCTATCTGATTCTACTAAATTTATCGATTTTGATACGGCATGCAGAATTTGTTTAGTATATTGTAACAAATTTCAATTCTTCCGTATTTTTCCCTGATTTTTTTCGGAAAAAAACAGGTTTTTCCGGCACCCAATTTTTCCGGAAATTTTAAATCTCTAAACCTGTTAAAATTATATTATCTTCTTCTTCAAGTTCCATCTCCGCGACGGAGGTCGGCAATCATCATAGCTATTCGGACTTTAGAGACGGCTGCTCTGAAAAGTTCGTTTGATGTACATCCGTATCATTCCCTCAGGTTGCGCAGCCACGATATTCTGCATCTCCCTATGCTTCTTTTTCGCTGAATCATTTCCTGCATAATCAATTGGAGCAAGTTGTATCTCTCTTCACATGTAATATGTACGAGATATTCCAATTTTCTGGTTTTGATTGTATTTAAGACTTCCATTTCTTTATTCATCTTTTTCAGAACCTCTTGGTTTGTGACGTGTTCTGTCCATGATATTTTCAGAATTCTTCTATACACCCACAACTCAAATGATTTCAGTTTTTTCATTGATGCCGCATTCAAGGTCCAAGCTTCCATTCCATAAAACAAAGTCGAGAAAACGTAGTACCTAGCCAGTCTAACTCTTAGCTCTAACTTCAAATCTCTTGTGTATAGCAATGTTGTTAAAATTTGCTACAACCTTTTCTATTCCACAATCCACAATTTGCTCCACAATCATTTGTGGAGTTGATCATTGTTCCAAGATATGCATATTGGTCTACTCATTCGACATTGATTCCATTTGAGGAGATTTTCGTTATTTCTTTGAGTTTTCGATATTCTCATAAATGTTGTCTTCTTGGTGTTCATTGTTAGACCGTATTCTTGGTCATACACCGCTATTCTGTTCACCAGTCTCTTAAGATATTTTCAGCTAAGATGACAGTGTCATCCGCATATCTAATGTTGTTAATAGGCAATCCATTTACTTTTGTTCAAGCTGTTTCACCTTCAAGAGTAGGCATTAGGATCTCTTCCGAGTAGACATTAAAAAGAATTGGCGATAATACGCATCCCTGTCTCACCCCACAGCTAATTTCAATTTCCTCTGACAGCTGTTTGTTAACATGTACTTTTGCTCGCTGCTTGTAGTATAGATTCGATATGATCCTGAGGTCATTGTAGTCTATCTTCTTTGATATCACTACATTTATTAATTGATCATGAGGTACTTTATCGAATGCTTTATTATAGTCAACAAAATACGCATATAAACTGTTCGTCAAAAATTAGGGATATAGAAAATTAAGCTGATTTTCATAGTTAATTTTTTGCGCGAACAGACGGATTCCGCTATTTTTTTATTTTAGCCTTTTCTTTGGTATTTACACAGTTGTGCAAAGGTTTACTCAAACTCTGAGCCAAAACACAGCATACCCACTAGGTATGTAGGGCTCAATTTTCCTATACATAGGCTAGTCGCAACAGAGAGATTACCTACATATTCGTGTATAAAAATTTTTAACAAATTACCTGTTAGAATTAAATTGCAACAGAATTTTAATATATTTAGAACTGAAATAAAAAGCATTTTATTGGATTTAGAACCATATTCTGTGTATGAGTTTTTAAATCACACATTTTAACTTTTAACTCATAGTAGTTGTAATTGTAATTCTTTATGTATATTAGACACTTAATATTCAATTGTGACAATTTGCTATAAGTGTGTTGTTTACAATTTTTTTAATAAAAGATATTTTGAATTTGAATTGGAATTTGAACTTATTTTTTGTACTTATACCGGGTGGAAGAAAAAAATATGTTTTTCTTGTGTTAAGTTTGAGACACCCTGTAGAGAGAACGAGGTACAAATGTGAGTATACATCAGAATAATATTGTAGTCTTATGTTTTGTGAACATGCTGTTGTTTGAATGTCCCTGATACCTTTAGAAACAAAAAAAAAATAGACGGTTTTGTAATTTAACATGTGTTTTAACCGAAACAAAAGTTTGAGACACCTTGTAGGGAGAAAAAGGCACAAAGGTGAGTATACCCCGATATTATGTTGTAGTCTTATATTTTTTTAATTTTTCTGATATCTTTAATAACAAAGAAACTAGACGGTATTACTCTTTAATATGTTTTTCTATGTTTCACATGTGTGATGTGACGCATGTCGTCAGTTAAAACACATATTAAAGAGTAATATCGTCTAGTTTCTTTGTTATTAAAGATATTAGAGAAATTAAAAAAATAAAATATTCACAAAATATGAGACTACAACAAAATATCGAGTTATATTTACCTGTGTGCCTTTTGCTCCCTACAAGGTGTCTCAAACTTTTGTTTCGGTTAAAACACACGTTAAATTACAAAAAAAAATTTTATTTCTAAAGATATCAGGGACATTCAAAAAACAAAATGTTCACAAAACATAAGACTACAATACGATTTTGATATATACTCCCATTTGTACCTCGTCCTCCCTACAGGGCGTCTCAAACTTAACATAAGAAAAACATTTCTTTTCTTCCACCCGGTATAAGTACAAAAAAAAAGTTTGAGTAAACCTTTGCATAACTGTGTAAATACTAAAAAAAAAGTCTAAAATAATAAAAAAAAATTAGCGGAATCCGTTAATCTGTTCACGAAAAAATTTACTATAAAAATTCAGCAGAATTTTTTATGTCCCTAACTTTTGACGAGCAGTTTATATCTTGATTGACGTCAAGGCACATCATTAATGTCTATGTCCAGTTTATGATAAATTCTTTTTTTTTTTTCTTTTAGGTTGACAAATTGGTGAAAGAACACAGCGTATACCTAACCAGAGACGGACGTATCTCCATGGCTGGAGTTACCTCAAAGAACGTCGACTACCTTGCTAGGGCCATGCATTTAGCCACAAAATAAGTTCATAAGATACGAAACGAAGTTATATTTCGATATTAAGTATTAAAATCGTATTGATTCTGTATTTTAATTTTACACGCACTCTACTCAGTTCACGCATTTAGATTTTTTGTTATTATTTTTTTAGAATTGTTGTTCTAAATTGTGTACCTATCGAAAAATGTTATATTTTAAAAAATAGATGTGTTTATTTACTTAACTTGATATTTTTTGTTATTTTCGTTATCCTGAATAACACCCCTCGATTTTCTGAAGTTTCCTTCACCATCTGAGGTGAAAATGAAAGTCGTTGCCCACAAAGGAAAATACAAAAGGAAACTTAAAAAGTCTTACAGGCGTTGGTAGATGCCCTTAAAAAAAGTGAGAATAAATGGTTTGTATTCAATGGACGGGATGTGGATAAAAGGACGATAGAACCGGATGAAGCATACAAATTGTGGTATTTACGGACAAGTAGTGATAGAGAAACGAAAGATCTTCTGTAGAGATTGTAAGAACGAGTGATCAGTGGCGAAGCGTGACTTTCTAAAGTGTTACCAAAACTAGATGTAAAAAAATCTTATTGAAAAATAGTAATTTATGAAACAGTTCGTGAAGTATGTTTTATGCGAACGCACGCGATATTTAGAGCATGAGCGACAACGGAGCGAGTGCTATACATCGCGTAAGTTCGCAAAAAGTACTTCACGCACAGTTTCATACAATATTTTATCTACTATAAACAAATAAAAAAACTGTAACTCTTCGTCACTGAAATTCATTTCTATTGTATAATTATTAGAACTGTGACATTTAAAAATCCTAACTACTTTCAAACCACAAAATTGTCAAAAATTTTGTTGTAAGTTAGGGTGACCAGATCATAAACTTGAAAAAAACGGGACACATCCAAGGAGCAGTAGCGTAGAATTTTTTTCTGGGGAGGGGGGTTGGCTTATTTTTTTGTATGGTTTGTGAAAGACAACTTACATTGCCCTACTTTTTTATATATTTTTCATATGCCCTGAGGGAAAGGGGGTTTAACCCCCAAGTCCCCTCTCCGGGTACGCCACTGCCAAGGAGGGTTTGAGGCGATATCCAAACAGGCAGGATGAAACATGGTCTTTTAGCTAATTTGGGACCTACAAATCATTTTCAATTTACCTTTGAATATGTAATTTACGTACGATCAAGACTGCGAAACAAACTAAAAAACTCAGCCAGAATATCATGGATCAACAATTGGTCAGAACAAAACAGTTGTTAACTGAACAGCAAATAAAGCAATTTTACAAAAAAGTCAGAGCAACAAAAAATAAATTAAATCAAGCAAAACAAGAGGACTAAAAAACCAAAAAGGAGAAACCGTACTTGAAGAGAAACAGATCAGCAAAATTTGGGAAGAATATTACGAAAAAAATGCTAGTCACTATGAAGAAGGAAACACACTGCGATGAAGAAATAAAACCGTAGAAGATAACGACGAAGTCGAAATTTTCATAGCAGGAGAAGTACAAAAACAAATACAGTCGGAAAAATGAAAGAATACCCATGAACGAACATATAAAACACGTTGTATTTTCCTGTCACCGTGTCACAAAGAAAATTGCCCAGTGCAAGTACATGTAACAATAATTATTACATGTACTTGCGCTGGCAAATTTTTTGTGTGACACGGTGACAGGAAAATACAGCGTGTTTTATATGTTCGTTCATGGGTATTCTTTCATTTTTCCTACTGTATTAAAAACCTAGGAAACGGAAAAGCAGCAGGAGAAGATGTAAAAGCAGTGGAATTAATAAAATACGGAGGAAGAGAATTACATAAAGAAATAAACCAACTAATACAACAAATTATTTACAAAACTGACTACCAGACGATTGGAACACAGGTATTATAGTACCTATAATATATGAAAAAAAAGGAGATCGGGAGGAGTGCGAGAATTAAAGAGCAATAGCTTTATTAAACACCACATATAACATTCTAGCAAACATAGTAAACATGAGACTTAAATAATGCGCTGAACGAATATTAGGAGAATACCAGAATGGATTCAGACCAAGGAGGTCGATGATTTAATTTCACACATACAGTGAAACAAATAATTCAAAAATCTAGAGAATACAACAGAGAAATTCCCCGAATATTCATAGATTTCAAAAGCGCTTTTGATATAATCAATCGGACGAAAATGATGGAGGAGCTAGAGAATGTTGGAATCCCAGAAATATTAAGACAAATTATGCTAACAGTAAGCCTAAAGAACACCAAAGCAAGGATCAGTTTCAACGAACAACTTCTAAGGAGATAAATGTAAATAAATTAGTGAAATAAGGTGACTCTGTCTCCCCGACACTATTATTTAATCTGATATTGAAAGTAATCATAAGGAGAACAAACTTGTATCCATCTTTAGCTACTTGGGAGTAACAATATGGAAAACCGGAAATGAGAGAACAGAGGAAAGAATTCTGAAAGGCAGAAAAACATATGGAATGATTAGAAATCTATTGAGAAACAAGACAAGTATAATATGAACCAATATAATACCTTAATAAGACCTGTTGATACATATGGGATGGAAACAACGACGATTAATAAGAAAGAGGAACATAGTATTCCGAAATTTGAACGAACAATAATGAGAACAATACTGGACCACAATGTAATAAGAGAGGGAGAAATTATAATGAAAACAAATGCCGAAATTGAAGAAAAAAATAAGAGACAAAAAGTCAACCTGACGCAAATACGGGACATTTAGGCGTCCCGAGAGACTTTTTCGGGACACCGGGACAAATCGTTAAAAAACGGGAAAATCCCGTTTTTTTTTTTCGGGACGTTCGGTCACCCTATTGTAAGTCATTGCTCATATTGTCACCACCATGACAACGCGAAAGTTAAGGATACTTGATTATATGAAAGTGTGCCAAAAAACCCATTGAAAGTGTGCAAAAAAGTAAATCCCATTTAAAATACATTGTTACTTCACGCACACTTTAAACCCTTCAAGCACTGCTATATATAATGACAATTTTCACAAACTAAAAACTTATACATAATATGACATAAAGTAGATAAAAATTATTTTGAACCTCCCAAATATAAGTTTTTGTTTTCAATCCTGTGGGATAAAATTAAACAAATCACTATTCCCAAATTATATGCATGTAATTGTGTATACATGTATTATATGCATGTAATAGGTATAACAATAAATAATAAACAAACTAAACAGATTATTCTACAGTAAAATTAACATCAAAAATAAACAAGTAGGAAACAGAACATATTTTGAAAACTAGTGTTTATATTTTAAATCTTCTATTTTCAATAATTTCATTTTTTTCTTCAAAATTATATATAAAAAAAAAGAATGTGTGTGTACTTTGTACGCACGTAAGAAGTTATACTTCTATTATATGATTTAAACGAAATTAATATACTTTTTATTTATATTTTATTTAAATATTAAACTAATTTATACTTACTACTTCTCAAACATTTTTATTAAAACAGTGCCAAAAATTAAAATAATAAAAGAATAAAACACACACAAACACATTAAAAATGCCACAAATGATTTCTGAACATTAAAATTGTCGGAAAATTTTTTAACTAAATACGTACTTTCTGAAAATAAAATTATATAATAAATATACTTACAATCATAAAATGTATAAAAAAAATAAAAGAATAAAAGTTTCTATTGGGATTCGAACCTGCTTATCAGCGCGGTTGGTATTGGGTTCATTCGCCTTAAACGCTTCGCCACGGAGACAATGTGTCATTATGTGCGAAGATCGACTAACTAAACGGATTAAACTTTTAACATTTTTGAATTAAATTAAATTATTTTGATTTTGAATTGAAATGATTTAGAATTGAAAAATACAACAAAACATAGAGTAAGAAAACAATATATTAGATGAATATTGATAGAAATTTTGATGGTAATCAAATTATGTAAATAAAAGTATTACATACTATGTATTTTGGTAGGTTCAAATAGGTAGGTACCTATGATACATTTACAATTATTACGTACCTGTTGCTTTTAAAAACTATTTAAAAGTCACTACAATTATCAACTTTTTTGTTTCTGTCCTCACAACAATAAAACTAATATATTATACATTTGTTTACCTTCATATTGAACAATTATTTATTATTGACAGATCATTTCAACACCTAATCAGAGCCCGTATAACGACTAATACCATACTGTCGGTGTGCGCATGCGCGCAGATTAATATAAATTCACCCTCAATCTCAATCGCGCCTAAAGAAGTATAACTTCAAAAATATACAAGGATAATGACTTTTCAAGTAGTTGATCGATTATGCAGCAACCTTCTTCCTTGTTCAAATGCACGAATAGCTACTAAACTAACGTTACCAGATTGTAAAATGGTTACAATACTGATATACACAGCGTGCCCGCGCCGTCTCTGGAGCCGTCATTCCTTCAAAATTTTCAGTCCCGAGCGATAGCGAGAATCATCTTTCGTTACCAGAACTAGAAGTGGTAACGGAGTATAATGACGTGCAACGGATTCAAATGTATTCACATGTAATCTCGCCAATATTTTCGTGCGTCTAGTTGGCTATTTACTGAATTAGGTAGGTACTACGTATTAACAAATATTTCTGTTGGTAAAAAATATAAAAGGAATTATTTCATAGTAGTCATAAAATATTTATTTGCAAGTTTTTTAACTGTTACCAATGGTAACAGTGGTTACATGGACGCTTCGCCAGTGCGAGTGATAGATTAGTAACACAGTGAAATTTGTATGTACTTGATAAAATGTATGTTTATCAAAGAATAAAAAGCGAAAAGAAACCAAAATATCGGAAAAGATCCCAAAAAAATCAAGTGGTGGATGATTAGCAACGCCTATTCGGAATAAAAACAGTAGAGCAAATGTGCTGTTTTATTAGATACACTGCTACTGAAACACTTCATGAAAGAAATTTGATAATAAAAAGACCTGGTGGTGGTCAAGCGAAGTTCAAGAAAAAATAAAGAAGAAAAAGCTACATAAACAGTGCCAAGAAAATAGGTCAGATACAGATTTTCAAAACCAATATCGTCAGAAAGGAAGCAAAAGTGCCAGTATCAAAAGATTTCAATCAGATTAGATGTACCTATTTAAGATGAAAATAATAAAATACTAGCTCATGAAAAGCGATAGAAAAAGTAGTAGATGGAAAACCAGTTAAGCTAACACAATCAGTAAGAGTAATGATCACCAAAATTACAACCAAATAAGCTGGAGAGACAGGAACAATTTGGCTATCAGGTTTGTTTAATAGAATTATGGAAATGGGACAAATGCCAGACGATTGGGGAAACACTATATTAGTGCCTTTTACAAAAACAAAAGAGACATATAACAATGCACAAATTACAGGGTCATACAACGTCTTCATATGAGAGAAAGTATTTGAGAGACGGATACAAGAAGAAACAGAAAATCAGTTTGATTTTATGCACGGTAGATCAATAACAGATACAATACAGGACAAGAATAAAGAAATAGACGCTCATATGGTTTTCATTGTAAAAAAGCATTATAATTCCTCAAAAGATTATGTGGTGGGCGCTCAATATCCAATGAGTTAGTAGCACAAAAGCAGAGTATGTATTTGGAATGTTCATTTAAATAAGGAGTTACGATTACAATGATGACTTAAGAGGGGGAAGGGATTGTGAAAAGTAAAATTTTAAGTACAGTAATCGGTATTACAGAGTTATGGGGAAATAGATGCAGATTCATGCAATATAAAGAATGGAGTTGTTGTTTTGTGACAGAAATATTCCAATGACACTGAAGGGAAAATTCTATAAAACTACCATAAGACCAAAGAAGACTTCGGCAGAAACTTAGGCAGGACATGCAGGTACGGGGACCGATATTGGTATTACCCAAGGTAGAAAGTTAATACTAAGAGTATAATGATATTACTTACTTTTTATAGAATATATTAAGTAGACGTATTATAAAAAATATATATTACCAATATTTACAATTACAGAATGCAGAATTACACTCATGCTTGCTTCTTTTTAAAGCTTTTAAATCTAGTTTTCGGTCTTTCTTTTTTCTTGTCCTCTTCTGGTTGAGGTTTATGTTCGCCGTGAATAATAGAATACAGTGATTGAGCATCTATAGAACTTCCAAGAATTTCTTTCAATTCCTCCTAAAATTTATTCCAACATAAAATGATATAGTAAAAAAGCTGTTACTAGTTTGATTAAGAAAAAAATACTATTTTCCGTTATTAATAGCATACATAAAGAAACTATGTGCAGTTCTGTGGGTTAACAGATATATTAGAATTTTTGGAAAACTTGATTTGAATATATCGCACCCCGACTTCATTACTGTCATAACCCTAAAATCGCAAACTTTTCTGGAGAGCAAAAACAAGATGTTACGTAAAATCTTCATTTTTTTTTCTCTGCAACTTCCTTATCTACATAAGTTAACCAAATTCTACACTTATGTTGATAATAATGTGTGTGGATATATTTAAGGCTAGTATTTATTTTTAATTATTGACATTGATTTACCCTCAAATTCACCCTTAAATATGATAAGGCGTTGTTGCTAAGGCACCCATATTCAAAAGTCGTGACTTAGGTTCTCAGTGCCATAACCCTCACAGGTTAAGGTTATGGCACTACAAACGTTTTACTTGAGTACTTGAACAGACGGGGTCGTGAATTGTAAGTTTTTTTAATTCCCTCTTGTCTTCTTCGCTTCAGCATCCATTTGGCTTGCAAATTTTAGAAGCCTTGGAGGTGTTACCAAGGAAATGGACCAATAAGTTTTCGATTTAAAAATCTTTTAGTAATATTTTAATATTTTTTAAATATTATTAATAATGCTATTAGGATCGAAAACTTCATCTTTTAATTGCCAGATGACGCTAGTCACTTAATGTTTTCACTTCAGTTGCAATGGGTGGGAAAAGCTCTCAGTGCGGATCAGTTGGAGTATGGAGAACAGGTCTACGTTCTTTCCGATGAGGCTCCAATAAGAGCCGAAATTGAAAAGTAAGATTGTTTTGCCTTCGCATTTCAACTGAATTAAAAATAAAAATTTTATTTTATTTTTATATTGGTCTTTACTCCTTCGAGTAACTAGGTCCATTTTCTGTTGGAATTTACCAGCTGAACAGACGGGGTCGTGAATTGTAAGTTTTTTGAATTCCCTCTTGTCTTCTTCGCTTCAGCATCCATTTGGCTTGCAAATTTTAGAAGCCTTGGAGGCGTTACCAACGAAATGGACCAAAAGTTTTCGATTTAAAAATCTTTTAGTAATGTTTTATTATTTTTTAAATATTATTAATAATGCCATTAGGATCGAAAACTTCATCTTTTAGATATTCCATTTTTTTAGGGTTATGGCACTATTGAAGTCGGGGTGCGATATGTTAAAAAATAAAAAAAAACAGGAAAAAGGAATTGACACTAATGTGTGTAAATGAACTTTAGATTAAAAGCCGAAATTATTGATCTCACTTTACTATACCTCAGATTTTTTCGTAACTTCATCCATACTGATACCTTTCCTTAAAAATGCATCGATATTTTTAGAGGTAATTCCTGGCAGTTTCTGAACAAAGTCATAAATGTTTGAATTGTATTTTGACTCAATTACGTCAAGATCTTGTTCTCCTCCCAGAGCTGCAGCATAAGCAACATTTGGATCATCTTTACCCAACTAAAACAAAACATATTCCAAAATCACTAGAAAAGAAATTATTTATAGTAGTACAAGTACTGTGCTTATGCGTAATACAATTAGAAATAGATAATAGTTCATGTCTTCGTTAAACCAATTGTCTACTGGAACACCGATCTCGGATTTGGATGATTCAGAATAATTATACAGAGTGAGTTTTATGTATGGAACACCTCAATTATCTCGGAAACAGCTTGTATGATTTTTATAGATTTTAATAAGTAAGGGTCTTGTGATATGGCTGATATTATGGTGGTATTTACATTCTTTTCAGATCTTCCGTTTTTCTATAAATCTAATGAACTTTCTTATTTCAAATGGAACCCTCTGTATATTTTTTGCGTTTTGGAGTCCTTAAGAAATACTGATTATTTTATTTTTCATGTAATGGTCCCTATACTTAAATGCCAACTTTTCGAAGTTATTACATTTATTTAAAAAAAAAACTAAATAATTTAGTTAAAAAATATTAATTTTGAAATTACGAAGTGCCGAAATTCAAATTCAAACCTTATTCTATTGGACATTAAACATGTATAAACATTTTCAATTTCGTTGCAACCCGAAAATGCAGCAGCATTATATTCTAGTTCAATCAGAGAGGGCAGGAAGAGTATATACCGGTTTCGGGGCTTTTTTGCCCTTCATCAGTAGACACATATCCTATTCTCTCTGATTGAATTAAGATACTGCGACGCGAGACATTGGAATATAATATTAAAATATTGTCTTTGTTTTTATCCCTTGTTTCTTATTGATCACACTTTCGTTTTCAAAAATTACCTTCAGTTCTTCAAACAGCTGCGCTGTAGCATATGGACTTGGACTCCAAATAATCTTCAACTTTGGAAAGTGTAAAGTAAGTAAAAGTAGCTTCTGTTGGATATCAAAGTTATTACAGTCGCTGGATATCATATAATTGGCCTGAAAATATAAAGATAATAATGAATGTGTAATATTGCAGCTGGCGATGACGGAATAGTAATCGAGGCAATCAAACAAGGTGGAAATAAAATTATCCAGGCTTTGGCCAAACTTTTCACCGAATGCATTTACCAAGGAAAAACTCCTGAATGGAACAATGCAGTCATTGTTTTATTACACAAGAAGGGTGACATAAAAGATCTAAAAAACTACCGTCCTATCGGTTTGCTATCACACATATATAAATGTTTCGCAAAAATTATCAAAAAAAGACTGGAGGCTAAGTTAGACTTCTATCAGCCTAGAGAACAAGCTGGATTTAGATCTGGATATAGCACTAACGATCACTTAATGGTAATAAAAAACCTAATAGAGATGTCTGCAGAATACAACATACAATTGGCACTGATATTCGTGAACTACGAGAAAGCATTCGATACCATAAGCCAGCACAAAATATTAAAAGCATTGACAGAATGCCGAATAGACCATCACTACATTAACATGATCAAATATATCTGCCAAAAGGCAACGGCTAGCGTAAGACTGTCTGAACAACAAACAAATACACTCTGTATACAGCGAGGAGTACGGCAGGCAGACATTATATCACCAAAGCTATTCATAACCCTTTTAGAACACACATTTAAGAAGGCAGATCTAAACGAATATGGTATCAATATAAATGGAGAGAAGCTCAGTCATTTGAGATTCGCAGATGCCATCGTCCTTATAGCCGATCGTATGGATGATGCAATATTAATGTTGAACAAATTATATTACGCTTCCTTAGAGGTCGGACTAAAGATTAACATCAACAAGACGCAAATAATGACTAATCTGGTGCTAAATCGTAATATTGTCGTTGATGGAATGGATATTGAGCAGACTGCATCTTCTAAGTACTTGGGACATGAAATTCGGTTGGGACGAGATAACCAGACGTGCGTACTCCCACGTCGCATAGGATTAGCCTGGGCAGCGTTTGGTAAACTGAACTATGTATTTAAATCGGACTTGCCCATATGCCTCAAAAGGAAAATCTTTGACCAGTGTGTGTTGCCAGTACTCACTTATGGAACCGAAACATTAACACTAACAGAAAAGGTGGTGAGCAAGATTCGCGTAACTCAGAGGGCTATGGAGCGCCAGATGTTGGGTGTCTCCCTGAGAGACCGAATCCCAAACGAAGAAATACGCCGTAGAACAAAAACAACAGACGCTGTCGAAAAAATTGCGTCGCTTAAGTGGAATTAAGCAGGACACGTCACCAGATTGCCAGACAACCGATGGAGAAAACATATCGTCGAGTGGAGGCCGCGAGAAGCACTACGGAGCAGAGGACGCCCACTAACCAGATGGGCCGATGATTTGAAGCATGTTATCGGTAACTGGATGCAAGCCGCACAAAATAGAGATAAATGGAAAGAGCTGAGGGAGACCTATGTCCAGCAGTGGACGCGTACGGGTTGATGATGATGAATATTGCAGCATTTCTTTGGCTACTCTGTATATCGTAAATGTTTCCTAAGGTTTTATTTAATAAACACTTAAAGAATTGTGTACCCCAGAATAAGTCTTTAAAAAACACCTTTAAAAAAAATTGTTTTTACGTGATTCGATTCATTATAGACCTAATACATCTGTTATGGGTGAGAACTGAACAGATCCGGTTAATAGTTTTGCCAATAGATGACGAGAGTGTATCCATTTCGATCATTGAGAATGAACTCTCCTTATATTTAAATTTTTATCGTCTCCTGTAAAATTACCTTTTTAGTTTTTACTGAGTTATCATTTTGGGCTATTCAATTACATCTTAACATTTCGAAAGAGAATAAGCATAATCTAAATGTTTATTTATATAGCCCGCTTACGCTACGACATCGAAGAAAATTGTGTTTCAATTAAATATTTACAGGCAAAAGGCAAGTATTGTTTCTTTATTGATCAAATATTCCAAATACTGTCCTTACCCGCCATCCGAATTGCTTGTTCTGATCAAATTCAATCAGCAACATAGGTTTTGAATAAAATCGAGACATATTAGTACACTGTTGATATAATCTTCCAGAGTTTAAAGATCCTATAAGATCAGAAATACTTTTCCTTTCCACACAAATGTCAGGTGTCAGTACATAATCTCCAATCTGAAAATTAAAATTTTAAATGTTCGATATTTTATTAATAACATAGATTGTGCCAAAAGTAGCAGGACGGTCGAGTGATAATCGCAGCGGATCGAAAAATTGAAAAATACTTGTTCAATATTTTTCAAAAATCTATCGAATGACACCAACTTCACCCTCTGAAGGTGGGGTGGAGGGCAACTTTAAAATCTTAAATAGTAATCCCCATTTTTTTTATTGGAGATTTGGATTCCTCATGAAAAAATAAGTAACATTTATCCGAGACATTTTTTCGAATTATGGATAGATGGCGCTAATAAATCGTATTTTTCCGATTATAGCGCCATCTATCAACAATTCTAGAAAAGTCTCTAAGGAACCTAAATCTGCAATAAAAAATGGGGGTTCCTATTTAAGATTTTAAAGTTGCCCCTACCTCACCTCCAAGGGGTGGAGTGTGGAGTCACGTTTGGTGTCATTATATAGATTTTTGAAAAATATGGAACAAGTATTTTTCATAATTGATGGATTCGACCGCTACTTGATGGAAGTTTATTTTATCTAACAATAAAACAATGAAATCGTTCGTTTTCTATACTTCCACAAAATTTATTATAACTATGTGACTACAGCTGTTTCGGCAGAGTGCCTTTCTCAGGTGATTTAGATTACTATATGGGTTTGCCTTTTTAAAGTCTTTAACTGAAGAGGTTGAGGAGTGGGGAAGCTGTTTGTCTCGAGTTGGTCATTCAGAATTATATCTGTATTTTTCAATTTATTAATTTCCATAGATTCTAATAAAGATAGCTTAAGGCCTTTATTTTGAATATGCAGAATTTGTAACTGTTCATTAAAAGAATGATTATGATCTAGAAGGTGAAGAGCGTATGTAGAAGTGTTAGGTGTTATTCCTTTCTTTTTTATGTATCTGACTATTTTTGTAGTTATCTTGCCAGTATATGTGATAGAGCAGAAGATACTGGGTTCTTTCTGTGGTGGGGGATAGACTAATTTCAGGGCTTTCTTATGGAGTTTTTGGTTTAAAATTTTGTTAATTGTTTGTTCGTTATAGCCATTGTTTACTGCTATTTGTTTAATGATGTTCAATTCTATTTCGAAGCTATTTTTTGAGTATTTTCTAAGTTATAGCAGTAAACAATGGCTATAACGAACAAACAATTATTAATAAAATTTTAAACCAAAAACTCCATAAGAAAGCCATGAAATTAGTCTATCTCCCACCACAGAAAGAACCCAGTACCTTCTGCTCTATCACATATACTGGCAAGATAACAACAAAAAGAGCTAGATACATAAAAAAGAAAGGAATAACACCAGCTTTCAGAACTAACAACAACTTAGGCAGATATATTAAGAACAATAAGAGCCGAAAGAGAAAACAACTACATAGTGGTGTTTACAAACTAACTTGTGGTGACTATCCGAAAACTTACATCGGTCAAACTGGCAGAACCTTTGACAAACGGATAGCAGAACACAAAAGGGCTTTCAACAATAGAAAAACAGACACTTCTACATACGCACTTCACCTTCTAGATCATAATCATTATTTTAATGAACAGTTTCAAATTCTGCATATTCAAAATAAAGGCCGTAAGCTATCTTTATTAGAATCTATGGAAATTAATAAATTGAAAAATACAGATATAATTCCGAATGACCAACTCGAGACAAACAGCTTCCCACTCCTCAACCTCTTCAGTTAAAGACTTTAAAAAGGTAAATCCTTAGTAATTTAAATCACTTGAGAAAGGCACTCTGCCGAAACAGCTGTAGGCACATAGTTGTAATAAATTTTGTGGAAATATAGAAAACGAACGTTTTGAGTGTTTTATGCCTGGTTGCACCAACAGATCTTAAGCTCCAGTTTAGCTAAGCTCTACTTATATATAGGGCCTCCTTGAGTATCACTTACGTTGCATCATAATTTTAGATTTTTACCTTATTATTAATTATACCTATTATTATATTATGCTATTCTTTTTGTAATATATTCTAATTATATTAAATTAATTCTTATGATATTCTCGACTTAAGCTTAAGATCTGTTGGTGCAACCGGGCATTAATGTTAGAAGTATTTTTCAGTTTTTCGATATGCTGTTCATTTCGCGAAATATTCGACCGTTTCGCTACTTTAAGCACACTCTGTTCCAACACGACTGAGAACCGTACATGTAACCATCACCGTCCTGCGCAGAACCATGGAACGTATCATTTCGATCCCATGGAACGTTAATTATCTAGTAACGAAACGGTAATGTGACGGTTCTTGGTCGTGTTGGAACAAACCTATTTTGACTTACTGAAATGGTAAGGGGTTCGATATCCATACCCCTTTTATGTATAAGAGTTGGTAATTCACTTCGAAATTCTCTCATGTCAACTATTACAACTTGTTTCTTTGGTGTCTGTTCTTGGCCTCCTTGTCGAGTATTCTTTTCTGGGCTTATAACACCTCTCTGCAGGGCGATATTATCGTCAGATTTCCCATCTTGATCGGCAGGTATCACCATTTTCTAAAAGATAAAATAGATCAATGGAGCAGCCTCTGAGCGGCCATCTTACTACATTATACGAATGCCAGCAAACCATCATTATACCTTTTCGAAATTGAAGAAAACACTTTGTCCACCGTAAGATTTTGTTCACTTTTTGGGAGTGTTTTAAAGATTTTGGATAATAAAGATTTGTAAGAACATTTAAAGATGGAAGCCAGACATTATTACTTACTATATTTGAGATACTAACTAGATTTGTTTACTAAATTTCTTCCTCTTCTTTTTTATATAGGCAATACTGCCTGTTTTTCTTCAACGGTGCCTTTTATTCTGCACCTAAACTGTCGTTCCATCTTTTCCTTGGGCGTCCTATACTTCTTTTGGCAAACGGTGACTACTTGTCCTTGGCTATTCTTACTATCCTTGATTCAGACATCCTGCTTATGTGTTGATTTCACTCTTCTTTTCTGTTCTTTACCCAGGTATTTATAATGTCGACCCCACATATGCATCTGATTTCCTCACTTCTTACCCTGGCCTGTAGTCCTTTTCCAGCAATTCTTCTTAAGACCTTCATTCCGTTGGTCTCCAGATGTCTTTGTGTTTAGCTTCTTTCTGGTCTTGTTTCGGCTGTGTAAGTCATAACTGGCCTAATAACTGTCATATATTCGGGTCTTTGTCTCCACTCTTAAGTGTCTGCTTTTTCCAAATTGTGTCGTTTAGTCGTCCGGTCGTTCTACTGGCTTTAATTATTTGGTCTTTTACCTTTTCTTCGAAATTGATGTCGGTTGATAGATTAATTCCCAGGTATTTAAAAGTCATTACTTGTTGTATAATTTGATTGTCTAACTCCAATTTGCATCTTATTGGTTCTTTGGCTATTACTAAGCTTTTTGTTTTTTGGGCTGAGATTTTCACATTTCCTTTGTGTTAATGTTGAACTTGTGTAGTAATCTTTGTAGGTCAATTTTTATAAATTAAAGACCGTGGGCTCTAGGTCAGTGGTCGGCAAAGTGCGACTCCAGAGCCGCATGTGGCTCTTTGGCTCCTTAAGTGCGGCTCTGAGACAAACATCCACGGAAAGCGTTCTAATATTTTCTTTAAAAAAACTTGGTAGGAAAAAAATTACATCTTATTCTGATAAATTAGCTTTTATCAAACTTGCAAACTGTAGCATATGTCAAAAATCCTCTTAATGCTACGATAACCCAGTTGAAATTTTCTCCTTTTGAAATTGGCATTAGTAGCTTTGGAATATAATGGGTGGATTTAAAAAAACGAGGAGTTATGGCGCTCTAAATTCGAACGTCTTTGTGTTGAATTGGAAATATTGGAGAAGAAAAAATGTGATCTTAGTTCACAATACAATTGGTCTGCTTTGAATGACCTGGAGAAAGAAGACATGATCATTTTCGACCCTTGGAATGGCATTCCTGAATCTTATGATCAGCTCAAAAAGCTCATGTTTGCTGTTCTTTCCCTTTTCGGTTCTACATATCAAGATTGAAAATAAAAATTATGATTTTACGCTAAAATTTTTAAGGTACTAGTACCTACACTTTAGAAGACCAAAAATAATAATTTTTTTCAAGAATTTTTTTCTCAGAACGTTTATTAAAAATGGACATAAAACTTTTTACGTATTAATATCTAACTCTTAGAGAGTACAAAAAAATATATCTTTTTTCATTTATGTACGTACACTAATATTGTAGAGGGCGCAAAAGTCGAGGCCTCGAAAAATGATGACAGACAGTTAATCTCACGATTGGGATATCTGAAACAAAAAAATCGTACTGCATTTGAAAAAGGAAGGCTTCTTACAGTTCACCAAATATAGCTGAAAGTGTGAAATTCCCATTGCCTGCGCTAACAATGAAGTGAGAACGCACATACAAACGGTCTGGACCGTCAGTGCGAGTGCGAGGTCAATCGTTAGACGAATGCGCATCATGATCGTCACGCGTTTTCACACTTTCAGCTATATTTGGTGAACTGTACGTGACAATTTACCGCAATTTAAAAAAAATAAAAAATAAATATTTTTTAACCATGAAAAACTGAAGAAAAACGGGCAAGTTTTTTATAAAATTTTTTCAAATTGCTGTAAAATCTTCTTTTTCCGGAATTTTTTACTAAAGGTGGTAAATTGTCACGTAAGAGACCTTTCTTTTTCAAATTCCGTACGATTTTTTTATTTCAGATATCCCAATCCTGAGATTAACTGTCCGCCATCGGAACTACTTTTTTTCGAGGCCTCGAATTTGACGTCCTCTACAATATTAGTGTACGTGCATAAATAAGAAAAGATATATTTTTTGTAATCTCTAAGAGTTTAATATTAATATGTAAAAAGTTATATGTTCATTTTTAATAAAGGTTCTGAGAAAAAAATTCTTGAAAAAATGCTTATTTTTGGTCTTCTAAAGTGTACTAGTACCTTAAAAACAACGTGTTGTAGGAAGTAAAAACCCTACAAAACGAAAGAAAATAGAACTTCTACGATGATTAGAACCGAAGATATCGCCAAAAAAACGAAAAACAAGTAATTTTTTGGGGGTTATGAATGAGTCTAAAAATTTTTTTTAGTCGAATACTTTTTGATGTAGAACATGGTATTTTTATTTTTGAAATATCGCTAGGGGCATTTTTCACTATCTTAACCGGCTAGACCCTTTAGTTTTATTTGGTGTACTACTTATTTTTTCTTCTTCCTAAAGTTCCATCTCCTATCGGAGGTTGGATATCATAATGGCTATGGTCACTTTGTTGGCTGCTGCTCTGAACAGTTGTAATGAACTACAGTTAAACCATTCTCTAAGGTTCCTCAGCCAGGAGATGCGTCTTCTTCCTATGCTTCTTCTTCCTTGCATAATAACTCTCAGCAACTCATATTTTTCTCCTCTGGTAATGTGACCCAAATATTCCAGTTTTCTTGTTTTTATACTGTTCATAATTTCTAACTCCTTATTTAAACGGCGTAGCACTTCAACATTGGTAATCCTTTGAACCCACTGAATTTTCAATATTCTCCTGTAACACCACATTTCGAACGCTTCTATTTTTCTTATGTGTTGTCTCTTCTATGTCCAAGGTTCCATTCCGTATAGTAATATAGAAAATATGTAGCATCTTAGAGGCCTCAATTTGAGAGGCAACTGAAGGTCTTTGTTTGTAAGCATTGTCTTCATTTATATAAATACTCGCCTTGCAGTTTCAATTCGGACTTTAATTTCTTTGCTTTGGTCATTTTTGTCATCAACCCAGGTTCCCAGATATTTGTATGTCTTCACTTTTCTATTTGGGTTTGCTCTAGCATTAACCTTTCATTTCCATGTTGTGTTTTTGAGACAATCATAAATTTAGTTTTTTTTTTTGTTTATTTTGAGTCCAAATCGAATGCAAATCGTTAATTCTATTTAACAATTCTTGTAGCGATTCCAGGGTGTCTGCGCCATTATAACGGTGTCATCAGCGAACCTTATGTTATTTACTATTCTTCCGTTTATACAGATTCCATCACTTAGTTCCGCTATCGCTTCCTGAAATATGGCTTCACTGTACACGTTAAACAGTAGCGGCGACAGAACACAACCCTGTCTTACTCCTCTCTTTATATCAATATTCTCTGACTCTTGTTCTTCTATCTTTATAATGGTTTTTTGATTCCAATACAGATTGATGATAATTCGTAAATCTCGTCTGTCTATATCTCTGTTTTTCAATAATTCTATTAGTTTTTCATGTCGGACCCTATCGAAAGCTTTTTCGAAGTCGATGAAACAGGAATAAATATCCAGGTTCATATTAAAGCATCTCTGAGAGAGGACATTAAACGCAAACAATGCCTGTCTTGTTCCAAGTCCTTTGCGGAACCCAAATTGGGTATCATCCATATCATATTCTAGCTTTCTGTATAATCTTCCATGAATCACCTTTAGAAATATTTTTAAGCCTACTAATTATTAACAATTATTAATTATTGCCGAGAATGTATTAAAAGGTCAAGATTCGTAACAAAATGCCGTGTAATGATCGGTGTTACACAGAGCGGGTTACAACAATACGAAAATAAGGATCTGCACTGGTTCTTCCTATACTTTGTTTCACGTTAAGAACGGAACATTGCGCTTATGGAGTTCGGTGTTGCCAAACCTCTCGGGCATGGGTGGCTACTCGACTGCCGATATACGATTCATTCTAATCAGTACGGCGCGGAATCGGCGCGCTTCTATCGTTCATAAGAAATACGTTGGCCTATCTAAGCAACGTTCCGTTCTTAAGAGGTAACATTAGCGATCAACAGGTAGCAACAAACGCGGTCCAGATTGCGGCTGTAATTTTCAATATTTTGTCGAGATATTTGGCACACATATTCGTAATATAATAAAGAATGGCGGTACAGAGCCCAATTTGATTAGTATGTGGAAATTACTCTATAACTAAATAAAATATTGCAAAAAGGAGCCTGTACTGCCATTAAGAAGAACAAAAAAATAACCTTTCTTCAAATACACTTTTTTATCCCATGCCTAGATTTTGTGTCATATTGGAACTACTAAAAATTTTTATCTCTAACAAGAAATCGAACATATTATAACTAAATAACTGATTAGTCAACATTGAGAAAGTGTCACTGTCATTTTGAGAAACCTACGTCAGATTTCTGTTCTGTTATTTGCATGTGGATTACGAACACTCGATACGAATCGTATCCGCCATGTTTTACCGTAGCGCCGTCGAGTGTTCGTAATCCTTATGCAGATAACAGAACAGCAATCTGACGCAGGTTTGTCAAAATGACAGTGACACTTTCTCTATGTTGACTAATCAGTCATTTAGTTATAATATGTCCGATTTCTTGTTAGAGATAAAACATTTTACTAGGTCCAATATGACACAAAATCTAGGCATGGGAGAAAAAAGTTTATTTAAAGAAAGTTTATTTTTTATTCTTCTTAATGGCGGTACAGGTTCCTTTTTGCAATATTTTATTTAGTTATAGAATAATTTCCACACACTAACATATTTCGCAAATTGGGCTCTGTACCGCCATTCTTTATTATATTAAGAATACGTATGCCAAATATCTCGACAAAATATTCAAAATTACAGCCGCAATCTTGGACCGCGTTTGTTGCTACCTGTTGATCGCTACTGTTGCCTCTTAACGTGAAACTCTGTATAGATTTGATGCACTATACTTACGGATTTAGCCTCTATAAGGTACTCAAACGCTTCTTTCTCCCTCCTAAGTGTAGTTAAATAACTCTGCTCTTCAACGGTATCGGCATGTAGCAGGAAATATACTTGAACCGGCGCTTCGTCTGTCCTATGCGATTCATACATCTACAAATATCTTTTTATCACGAAACATCAATCGTGGCATTGACACACTTACCTCAATTTCTCTTACAGCTGTCATACTACAATGATACATGACGATGAAATGGGGTTTAACGTTCTCCAATGTATTCTGCAAATTAGTAAATTCGTTGGATCCTTTGAAAGTTTGTATGAGAATTTTTGGCTCGTGTACTGTTTCGCATATTTGAGTGAGGTCCATGTTTTCCATCTACAAACAAAAAATAATGAGAACTACATGTATTGCATCACAAGGAACACTCTTTTTACATTTTAACTTTTATATTATATTCGTTTAAGAAATCCATTCCAAAGAAAAACAAAAGATCTATGCATGATGTGCATACCTGAGAAGGGTTCACCGTTCTCCTACTTGTGGATAGGTTGTTCCACATAGTTTTATCTACAACTTCTAGCCGAGATCATTTTTGAATATGGGACTTTCTGCACGAGGTATATACAGGGTGTTTGGTAAAGAATGGTCCATAGCTTAACCTTAGATTCCTGAGGTTAAAATAGGTCGATTCAAGCTAACTTACCTTAGTACAAAAGTTGATAATAGAGCTTTTCATTCACAGTCATTTGTTTCAAACTTCTGTCATATCTCGTATAATCCGTGTATATTAATATTATACACAGATTATACAACATATGACAGAAGCTCGAAACAAATCACAATCGATGAAAAGCCCTATAACCGAAATACAGGGTGTCAAAGTTAAACTTTTATTTTATTTATTTTTGAATATTTCCTGACAGGCATGGGACAACACGAAATTTGGTAAGTGATGCTGGTACTGTACACCCTACTAAATTATGTTAAACAAACGTTTCTGGCTACTACCAGAGGCGTACGACAGGGGATCGTGATTGGTTGGCCCTTCCCAAATTCTACGCCACTGGCGGAATTGCTATTTTAGTGCAATTTTTTTATTATCCAATACTTTCTATGTAAATAACATACTCTTCATCCGCAAAATAAGTGTGCCTTTTCATTTTTAACTTCAAATATCTCGAAAGCTAATTACTTTATCGTTATGAATGAAGTGTATATTATTTGCATAGAAAGTATTGGAGAATCTAAAAATTATGCTAAAATAGAAGTTTGATCAGTGGCGTAGAATTTGGAAAGGGTCAACCATTCACTGTCCCCTGTCGTACGCCTCTGGTAGTAGCCAGAAACGATTATTTAACATCATTTAGTAGGGTGTACAGTGCCTACATTTTCTGCCGATTATAACACGGATATGTCAAATTATTTTAAAGTAGGTATTCTTTTTTTTATTAATTTATTCTTTATTTATTAAAGAACTATGTCGTGTGCCCGATATTATAAAACTATTTAACATATCCTTATGATACTTGGCAGAAAGTATAGGTATAGTCCGTTCGCTAAACTCAGACTCAACTGGCTAGTGATTTAAGCTAGTAATTTTGCCAATTTCATAAAATTGCCAAAAAAATCATTACTAAATAGTTCATAATTACTAAATATTTAGTAATTTTGCAAATTTTGTCAAAATTGGCAAAAAACAAAAAAGTTACGTACTAAAGTAATTAGCCATTTGCGTCTGAGTTTAGCGAACCGACTATACTGTACAAATACTAGTAAAGTAAAGACTTAGATAAGTAAATTTACCTGTGAGAAAGGTTCAAAAACGAAAGTACTTTCATTCCTACTGGTAGTTTCGTGTTTATTCTCGCAAATAGTTTGGCTCATAGTAAGAATATAACTGTTCTGAAAATCTTCAATTTCTTCCTCGTCCTTATTGTCTTCAGTGTTGTCTTTGGGATCACTTTCGGAACTTGTTGACTTAGAATCCAGTTTCAATTTCTTGTTCTTCAAATTTTTATTATCGGGTTTCTCTTCAGGGACAACTACTTCAGCAGGAATTTTGTCATTTACTCGAAAAGCATCACTTATTTTTTTGATCGGTATTTTACTTCCACATGATCGTAGGAATAAATATAAATGTGGACCTTTTGTTAGTAGCTAAAATACAAATATATACTAAAAAAACGCAAAAAGAACTTGTAAATACAAAACTAAGAAAAAAACGAAGGAAAACTTGTAACGGTACGGAAAATCAGTATCATTTATGTATTTTAATCGCTTCACCCTGTATGCTAAATCCGTTTCAGAAATTGTACTGTGTATTGCGTAGAATTAGGTCATCTGTGATTCTTTTTCGTTTCTCATAATATTGGATCGATCATCGTATATTGTCTTGTTTATCTAACTTATGTTCTCTGAAATTTGGCGTAGATATCATTAAGTACCTCAAATTGTTTATATTCTACAGAGGACGCAGTATTAACTTCAAAGAGCTACTCGTGAGAAGTCGCCTGGATGTCGCTGTATCTTATAGAGATTAAGTGGCTCTGAGTTGTTTATATAGTATAACAAGTTCGCACGTGCAATATTGCTAACGATGTGAGAATCAAGAGAAGGCCTTGAGCTGAGATATAGTTATCAGAACTTCGTTTGGTTTAATCCTATTTGCGAGAGAAAAAGTTACTGCCTTTGAGGGCATGGTTGAAATTTGCTTAAATCTTTTCTATTCGTTTTGAAATGAAGAGTGGAAATTGGCTAATTTTTTTATTGGTAAAACCTGACAGGGTTGAGTAGGGTAGAAAGATAGAGAGATGGAAGGAGTTTGGGTTGTGAGAGTTCCGAGTAGTATAGAAGAAGAAGCTGGTGCCTTTCCGTCAGCAGGCTCTTTGCCTTGCCGACGGAGAAAATTGTTGATAATAGTTCAATTGAGATAGTTGTTTGTATTTAGTACAGTTCAGTTTTTGTTCCAGAGCCGAAGTAGGCTTAAGTGGCTGCTGTCGTCGTAGAGAGTGTAGATTCTCGACCGTATTTTGTGTTTCTAGTGATGGATTAAACTGATCCATTGGTTTTCTTTTGTTGAAAAGTTCTTCGTTTCTTTCAATTAAGTTTAATCACTATCAATAATAATAATAATAGTATCCAATTTGCATACAATAAACGAACAATTGAATTTCATCTCTAACATAATTAATAGCTGTACTTTATCTGTCAAAATGAGTGTCGTTATGTGCCGTGACAACAAATGTGCCGTAACATCAGGACAATGTTTAACACCTTAACTGCCGCATGGATGGACTATGGATCACCCATGGATAAAGAACACAACAAGGTACATGCGCTATTTTTAAATTGTTGAACTCTTACGTTTTCTCGCCAATTGGTAAAATGATTAGACTTTTTTTTGATAACAACTTTACTAAATTTTTATTTGTTTTCAATAAAGTAAGAATTATCATTCATCAATTGAAAACTTAGATAAAGTAAAGTAAAACCCAAAGAAAATGTTGATAAATAACTCTTGTGAAGATACACTTACTTCTTTTAATTGATGACAGCTCCTATAATCACTAGACAAGATCAGTATTGTACTATCCTTGAGGTTCCTTTTTTTCATTTCCGCTGGTATCTCGACCTGAAGTATCTCCAATAGAGGCTTCCATTTAGGACATAAATCCGGGTGAAACTCTAGAATGCATCAATCAAGTATATGGCAATGTGCACCGTTTTTAACTTACCTTTTTTGTCGTTGAAAATAAAGGAACTAACTTGGGAGAATAGAAGTTCGGCAGGTTCCAGAAGAACCCAAGATGCATGCTGTGCGTATTCTTTTGAACGATATCCCATCACTGATGAATAATAAGACACTGGATCGGAATGAAACATGGTACTAAAAAGAAACTGTTTTCAGCATGTATGTAACCTCACAAGAAAAAATTGAGTGGTGTCAAATCTGGAAATCAAGGAGGCCAAAAACCTTAAGAAACCTAATGTATAACTCTTCCATTAAAACGATTGTCAAGGTATTGCCTTACATCTAACCCATTGTTACATACTCACAAAAGTCCATACTTACATCATTAAATGTCTTAACGTTTTAAGATCAGCTACCAATTGTAGACTGTTTTTACTTAGTTGGTGCCAAATAACATCTAATTGAGCTTGAAGTATCTTGTGAAATTTTTTAGTTAAACAATTTTCTACTGTTATTTCCTAAAATACAAATATGTATATTAATTTATTTTATTTCATCAAAAAGGTTATTGTGTTTTGCATAGCAACAAAACCTTTGTACTTTGAAAGCTTACAAATATAATTTGAACGAGGACGTTATTGCAACAAAATTTGACAATTTATTCAATTCTGCAGGAAGTTGACTAAACTAGTAATTAAACTATTTATCGATATCTTCCATAATTATACACAGTGAAACTATAAAAAATTAGGAAGTTAAGATTAATATGAGATTACAACTTAAGAGACTAATTTGTGATTGAATACTTACACTGTATTCCTTGCACTCTGTACGATATATTTTATATCAACTTAACTCATAATAGTGACAAATTTTATTACAGAGTGACTGGGAGCTTAAACTTGAATACAACTTAACGATTATCTTAACTTTGACATCAACTAGATTGATTAAAATGTAGAAATAAAAGAAAAATGGTTGTAAGGCATAGTTTACTTACCAAACAGTGACAAAAAATTAGGACAATAATTTTTTGAAACCTTGCACAAAATTCTTTTTATCGAAGGCCTAAGTTTTTTTATCGAGCAACTTGGTCACAGACTCTGCCTGTGTTCCTAATACAGTCGAGCCCGATTATTAGAATACCTCTTAAAGGAATATCCCGGTTTAAGGAATAGAAATTTGAGTTCCCGAAACATTTATAGTACCAACCAATGATCGGTTATTAGAATATCCCGGTTATAGGAATAATTTTGCTTGGTACAAAGGCTATTCCAATAAGCGGATTCTACTGTAGTTCTTAATGGGAAATAAGCCTGTAGCCTACAAGCTAATTTTGTAAAATCGCAAGGCAGCTTCAATAAAACTTACTGTTTTTTTTATTTCTTGTACTCCACCAGAATGTCTGCAGATTCTAGATTCTGCAAAGAAGATAGCTAGACTATATGCTCCTCTTAGGAGAGGATGAAAATACATCATATTATTTAGAAGCGAACAAATGCTATTTTGGACTGAGTAGACATATGAGAAGCAGAAACTTAAGCCAAAAAACAAAAATAACCATATACAAAACCCTTATACAACCAGTGTTGACATATGGATCGGAGACATGGACCATCTCCAAGGCAGATGAAAACCTTCTGCTTATATTTGAACGAAGGATCCTGAGAGGCATATTCGGTGGCATATGTGAAAATGGTATTTGGAGGAGGAGGTACAACTACGAGGTGTACCACAGATATAAACATATATTTGGTGGTAAAGACGTAGTATCTCTTATGAGAATAGGAAGACTAAGATGGGCAGGACATCTAGCAAAATCACAGCATAAAAACCCTCAGAAGAATCCTTATGTCACAACCTGTGGGAAGTAGAAATAGGGGTAGGCCAAAACTTAGATGGAAAGATGGTGTTGATGAGGATGGGAGAAAAATAGGCGCAGCAAACTGGCAACGGTTGGCAATGGATAGGACTGACTGGCGTAATAGACTTGGGAAGGTCGAGGCTCTTTCATAGGGCTGTAGCACCATTGATGATGATGATTTAGAAGCATAATGCAAAACAACATCTAAGAAAGAAGGAATACAGGACGCAGAAGAATGACATGCTAGACAAATTTAAGAGAGCAATTTTGATGCCATAAAAATGGGCTCTTTAGATAAGATTTTCAATAGAGCCCAGTATATGAAATACAGGGATTCATGTAGAGATAATTTCAAATAGCTCAACAATGGCTGGAACATACATATATGAATGCTTACTTTTCATTTTTAAAAATAGACATAAATTCTTCAAACACATAACAAACCATAATACTAATACACGAAACAATCTCATAAACTATAATATACCAATACATAGATTAACAACATCTGAGAAAACCACAGCATATTACGCCTGTATTAAATTCTTTAATAAACTGCCTTACAGCATCAAAATAGAAACTGACATAAATAAATATAGAAAGTCTGTTCAACAGTTGCTCATACACGTAGAACCATACAAAGTGGAAGAATACCTTCAAGCTAACCTGCAGGGAGACTGAGGGCTCTTATCTTAATCTAAATGTCACTGTTATTATTATTACGTTATTATTATATTTTACTATTACTTTTATGTTAAGTGTCGGTTGTTTCAGTAACCCTTACAAATTGTAATTGACACCATTCTCTCTATTGACAATTTATATTTGTAACTTGTGAATGCTGAGAATAAAGCTTTTTCCTATTCTATTCTATTCTATAATTCAAAACGATTATATGCCATTACAAAAATTTCACGATTAGAAACATAAAATCAACTAAACTAAGCTTTGTTTTTAAACCAAGAGGAGTAAACTAAAAAAGACAGATTCACACCCAAGAAAGTCGCTAGAAATATCAACAAATACATCTTCTTTTTTGGTTGATCATATCGGCCTTTGACGGTAATCCATAAATATATTATATAATACTAATATGTCGCTAAAGAGTTCTAAAAACAACTGTTTTTATATAAAAACAGATTAAAAATCTAAAATTAATAATCTAAAGTAATAACGCAGAAACTACAAAAAATCGCTGATATAACTTAATTAACCTATGAAATGCCAATAGTCTCAAAATTTTATAAATGTCATTAGTGTCAAAATTTGATATTCTTTGCGTCACAATATAAGAAATTTGGCCTGACTATGGTGGGATGTCCCTACCGATTTAGTATCATAATAACAAAACAACAAACCCTCCAGGAGCGGATTCGCTAAAATTAAGGGGAAAGGAACAAAATGCAAAATTTTGACGCCTGTCAAAATTTTCAATGTGTTTTAAATGTAATCATTCTTTCCGAATCCTGAGAAAACTAATATGTAAGTATTTTTGAAAAATTTAAACGCAGAATGAAAAATTATTATTACCGAGGGCCGAAAGTCCCTTAGAATAAATAAAAACTTTCTTTTGAATGAGATATTTGAGATTAAAAATCACACTAAATTTTCTCTTAGTTTGTAACCCCTGTAACTTATTAAAATAAACATTATAAAAGTTTTCAGGGACTTTCGGCCCTCGGTAATAGCGTAACGGCTTAAAGCCGAAAGTTCGTACCCATCCAAAAAGTTCAAGTCTTCAAGTAGATATATTTTAATGGGGTTGGAATAATAAATATAAATTTAAATATCATATCATTATATTTATTACGTATTTATATCTATGTAGTTATAGGTATATTATTATGTACAATGAAATAAGAGAAATGAACAAATTAAAGAAATTAAGGAAAATAATGATAATAACAGTAAAAGATTAAAAGCAGAATTAACAGTAAAAGATTAAAAATTTTTAATACGAAGTATTGTCTAGAAATTTTAATTTTAATAATTTATTTGCATTGGCAGGTAACGAGTCAGTTCTGTAAATAATATAAAGTCCGGCCCTAGTAAGCAGTTTTGCCCCAAAACTATTGCCACCCGTCGCAAAAATAATTGAGGGATTAGTAACATCAACTATTTATTATGATACTAAATCGGTAGGGACATCCCACCAGCGTCAGGCCAAATTTCTTATATTGTGACGCAAAGACTCACAGTGGAGTAAACATGCCTGAGGTTGGACCAATTACAAACAAGCTTTACGGCGCGAGAAATTTGAATTACTCCTCTTGGTTTAAAAACAGACTATAAATATAAAATACCTGTAATTCTATAGTTTGATTAAGACGCTTCAGTTCCTTTACAGTTAAATTCATGAGGTCCAGTATATGTGTCTGCATTCTCTTCATTTTGTCGCTTATAGGAATATGCAGTTCTATTACATTTGGCTAAAAAATAATATATAATTAAAATCAATTTCTAATAGAAGAACTGATGATGTACCTGACGAGCTTTCAGACTTCGCACTATTGTGGAATGGAATCTGGGCCAAATATACAACTCTTTAACAAATAAAGCTCTCATGACTCTATCCACGTGTCCATAACCAATTGTAAAACTGTGCACATTATTTGAGAAACCTTTGATGAAACCGGTCTAAAAAATATAATAAAAGATCTATATTATCTACAGTTTATTTCATAATTACATAGAGCAGTTTCTACTTAGGGTGAACAATAAAAAAATTCCACAACAAATACAGTCCGAAGCTGAATAGGAAGACTCAGTGCTATGTTGAAAAACACAAAGATACCAATGGTATTCAACAGTTGTATTCTACCAGTTATGGCCTATGTAATGGAGATCATGACACTTAGAGTTATCAGCCAATAGATTAAGAACAATTTAGAAAGCCAACGAACAAGCTATGTTAGGAGTGTCTCTGAAAGAACATATACGAAATGAAGATATGCGAAACAGGAAGAAGGTGGAAGATGTAATTGGAAGCGTTGTGCAAATGAAATGAAGCTGGACAGGGCACATGGCACAACAAAACAACAAAAGATAGATGAGAAACATCGCACATTGGCGAGCACAGTTGTAGTAGAGGAACAGCACAAAAACGGTGGCTAGATAAAATCAAAGTAAAATTGAGGTGGGGAGGGAACTGGCACCAAATAGTACAAAACAGAGAAGGGTTGAAAACTCAGGGGATGCCTTTGTCCGGGAGTTAATGCAAACAGACTGAAGAAGAAGAAGAAGTTACAAGTTACATCATAACTACATCGGATATTTTATGGATGGTTAAGTAAATGAGTATTATTAGAGATAAATGTTAAAGAAAACATTTGATAGTGACTATTGTTCTTGAAACTTAAAAAAATTTACTTGATCCAAAAAAGAACTAAATATAAAATAGCATGTAAAATAAATAAAATACTAATTCGAATTGTAGCTGGATTTCACATAACTTAATCTATTTTAACTATATTAAGTATAAAGACCTGGATCTCGCGTACCAAAAAAAGATGATTAATAGCAAGCTGAAAATTTGTTAATAGCTTAACAGTGTCTAGTCGGACAAACTTTGATGTATGGGAACACTGGAACAGGGGAAGTTTTAATTGTGGAGCAGTTTAAAAATTTGGAACATCAGATTACAAAAACGTCCAATGTATTTTGTCGGATAGCACATCCAATTGATTTGTTACCCTTTCATTAAACTCTCATGCAAAAATCAGACTGCTATTACTAACCAACATGATTCCTGTTATTTGACATGTTCTTCGTGTTCCACTCATTAAAAAGCCCAGTTGGTGATAAACACCAGTCTGATTTTTGCATGAGAGCTTAATGAAATGGTAACAAATCAATTGGAAGTTCTGTCCGACAAAATACATGGAACGTTGTCGTAGTCTGACGTTCCAAATTTTTAACTTGTTCCACAATTAAAACTTCCCCTATTCCAGTGTTCCCATTCATCAAAGTTTGTCCAACTAGACACTGTTAAGCTATTAACAAATTTTTCAGCTTGTTATTAGTCATCTTTTTTTGGTACGCGGGATTCAGGTCTAATATGAAAATGTGTAAATAAAATATTTGGAAAATATAATAACAGATGATGGGAAAACGGACTTAGCAATAAGTAATAAACTGAAGAAGGCAATTAACGTGTATTACTCTTTAAATAATACCATTTTTGGAAAGTCAGAAATAAACAACAAAACTAAACTCAGAGTATATAACAGCATAGTAAATCCAATACTGACATGTGGGGCGGAAACATGGATTGTGCAAAAGAAACATGAATCAATGATAAACGCGACTGAGATGAAATACATGAGAAGAATAGCTGGAGTTACAAAGTTTGATAGATTCAGAAATGAGGATATAAGAAGAGAGCTGGAACAAGAACCGATAATGAGGAAGATCGAAAACAAACAATTAAGCTGGTTTGGACACATACAACGAATGAAGCAAAAAAGACTTACAAAGAAAGTACATGAAGCCAAAATGGGAAACAAAAGAAAAAAGGGAAGGCCGAGGAAGACATGGATGGACCAGATCCAGGATATAGGTGAAAGGAGACACATGAGTATGAGGGATATGAAGAACCTGGCCACCAATAGAAGCGATTGGAAGAAATGGATAAAAGGCGGAACCCGACATCCGACGCCATGAAGGGCACTAAGGATTCTGAGAAAGAAGAGAAGAAGTAAATAAAATACATTAATTTACTTACTTTATTATTTTGACGATACAATCTTAGTGCAAAAGCTTCTTGACAACTCTCCAATATTGAATGAGCTTTTAGAACAATAATTCCAGTTATTTTTTCTATTGGTATTCTCTTCTTTAACATATCAACAACTAATACTCGAATGGTCACAAAGTGTATACCTCCAGACAAATAATTATCTTCTCTTCAATAAAAAAATATTATTTACATATACAGTAAGCGCCACACTAGTAGACACATAAGTACCTAATTTCTAGGCGTGGGCTAATCCGGCCCATTCTCACCTGTGACTTTTATGTCTGTCACAACATGTGACTGCCATGAAACTATTGAAAATAACTATTTTTCCATGCAAAAAATCGACGGTTAAACTGCAAAACCTCGTAAGTCAGTTTTATGTAACTTTAGAGGAGAGACGAAAAACATTTTGGCTTCTTAATGTAAGATTCAATTTATTCGTTTTGTGTGTGTAGGGTTCTTTTTAGGTGATGATTCCCTTACTATTAAGTAAAATTCAGTAATATTGTTTTTTTTTGTCAAAGAGCAACTTACGAGGTTTTGTTACTTAAAATCTTAAACTATCATTAAACTTACGAGGTTTTGTCTCATAAAAAATGCAACTTACGAGGTTTTGTAACTTAAAATCTTACTTATGAGGATATTGTAGATGTCGCTATATAGTACCATTAAATTTAAATATTGACATACAAGATTTCGTAGTTTAAAAGATATGTAAAAGCATAAAAAATCAACAAAGTATAAAAGTAATAATGGACCAAAAATCGACTTACAAGGTTTTGCAGTTTAACCGTAGAAATACATTAATTAATACTATTGTTACTCTGTAATATTACAATACTTTATAACTTTTACAACTTTAATACAATGACAACTGACAACTATAAACTTCAAATACATCTGTTCTATAATCTGTCAACTTTCTAAGAATAATTGATGGATTCGACTGTTACTTTCATTCGACTGTTCATTTTATCTAACAATAAAACACTGAAAACGTTTGTTTTCTATACTTCCACAAAATTTATTACAACTAAGTGACTACAGCTGTTTCGGCAGAATGCCTTTCACAAGTGATTTAGATTACTATGGGTTTGCCTTTTTAAAGTCTTTAACTGAAGAGGTTTCGGAGTGGGGAGCTGTTTGTCTCGAGTTGGTCATTCAGAATTATATCTGTATTTTTCAATTTATTAATTTCCATAGATTCTAATAAAGATAGCTTAAGGCCTTTATTTTGAATATGCGGAATTTGAAACTGTTCATTAAAAGAATGATTATGATCTAGAAGGTGAAGTGCGTATATAGAAGTATCTGTTTTTCTATTGATGAAAGCCCTTTTGTGTTCTGCTATCCATTTGTCAAAGATTCTGCCAGTTTGACCAATGTAAGTTTTCGAACAGTCACCACAAGTTAGTTTGTAAACACCACTCTGTAGTTGTTTTATCTTTCAGCTCTTATCGTTCTTAATATATTTGCTTAAGTTGTTGTTAGTTCTGAAAACTGGTGTTATTCCTTTCTTTTTTATGTATCTGTATCTGGCTATTTTCGTTGTTATCTTGCCAGTATATGTGATAGAGCAGAAGGTACTGGGTTCTTTCTGTGGTGGTGGATAGACCAATTTCTATCATACATTAATTCACTTCACAGTAATATTGAGTTTACAATAGAAACAGGACAGAATAAGTCCATAAACTTTCTAGATGTAACAATTACCAGACTACACAACAAACATGAGTTCTCCGTAAATCATAAACCTACCCATACTGACACAACTATACACAATTCACCATCCCATCCTACACAACACAAATTAGCAGCCTACCATAGCATGATATATAGACTGGCAGAAATTCCCATGTCAAAAAATAACTTCGAGATAGAACTGAACATCATTAAACAAATAGCAGTAAACAATGGCTATAACAAACAAACAATTAACAAAATTTTAAACCGAAAACTCCATAAGAAAGCCCTGAAATTAGTCTATCCACCACCACAGAAAGAACCCAGTACCTTCTGCTCTATCACATATACTGGCAAGATAACAACAAAAATAGCCAGATACATAAAAAAGAAAGGAATAACACCAGCTTTTAGAACTAACAACAACTTAACCAAATATATTAAGAACAATAAGAGCCGAAAGATAAAACAACTACAGAGTGGTGTTTACAAACTAACTTGTGGTGACTGTCCGAAAACTTACATCAGTCAAACTGGCAGAACCTTTGACAAACGGATAGCAGAACACAAAAGGGCTTTCAACAATAGAAAAACAGACACTTCTACATACGCACTTCACCTTCTAGATCATAATCATTCTTTTAATGAACAGTTTCAAATTCTGCATATTCAAAATAAAGGCCTTAAGCTATCTTTATTAGAATCTATGGAAATTAATAAATTGAAAAATACAGATATAATTCTGAATGACCAACTCGAGACAAACAGCTCCCCACTCCGAAACCTCTTCAGTTAAAGACTTTAAAAAGGCAAACCCATAGTAAACTAAATCACTTGAGAAAGGCACTCTGCCGAAACAGCTGTAGTCACATAGTTGTAATAAATTTTGTGGAAGTATAGAAAACAAACGTTTTCAGTGTTTTATTGTTAGATTTCTATGAATATATCGATTTCTCTACATTTTCTGATGTTTTAGATGTCACTAGACATAAAAGTAAACAGTGCAACAAGTGAAGGGTCCAGTACTGTATTACTTCAATGTACCCGTGTCTCTAGTAGCATGGCAGTTACTGTATAAATAGACTGTTTGAGATTTTTGCTTATTTACCTGTCTTTTGTGAGAGGTGTGCTATTGTAGACATGTGGATCTTTCAACTTCTCTCTATAATACTTTTCTTCTGCTTCAGTGCTCTTTAAGACTAAAACTAAGTTTCCTTCATCACAGTATACTTTCAATAGATTTAATATCACTAAATTCAAATTAATTCCCCTGAAAAATATATTGTGTTACTAATAATTACAGTGGAACCCCGATAAGTCCGCCTCCGATAACCCGGACCGATTTTCATCAGACAAAACAAACATTTTTCACTTTGACTGAGTTTTTTATCAAGAAATAAACAATACTGTATACAACTGTACGTAATTTAGATGTACTGTGCATATGTATTTCATATTTTTGCAATTATAATGTGTGTTTGTTTTTCCCAGATTTTCGATAACCTAGATCGACCGTGGTCCCAATTAATCCGACTTATCGAGGTTCCACTGTACATTTTGTTCATGCTTTTTTCAGTTTTTTAGTAATTAATGATAACAATGGATGAAGGAAAAATATATACATTTGAACAGGTAGAAAGATTTGAATATTTAGTGGCTATATTCATTCACGGCGCTAGCATATAAGGTGACCGCCTGTAAAACAAGCATAGACACCCTTCTTTTTTTTAATTAGTAGGTATTTTGTATAACACCAGCAGAAAAAATCTCATTTTAGCGCCTCCAAACAGGGGCTCTTGCATGCAGTACATCCCTTGCATTCCCATTATTGCCAGCCCTGACTACATTTTCAAGTAAACCAAGTATCCAGGAGGAAAAAACAAAAGATTAATGTCAGGAAATCGTTGCATGGATGCACTCAATAATACCTAACCTATATCTATATTTATAATATAAATTAGAAGCAAAAATATATCCAAAGCAGCTAATTTAAGAATGTATAAAACGTTAATAAGACCAATAGTTATGTATGCCTCAGAAACCTGCACTATGACAAAAACTGAGCAATCCATGTTACAAGTATGAGAAAGAACAATACGGTAAAACCTTGATATAACGGACTAATTGGGGGGACAGGTGTCCGTTAAAGCCGAAAGTCCGTTATATAAAAATAGGTTTAAAATAAATCGGACTATTTAGAAATGTGTCCTCATTATGCTATAATAAAAAGTTTATTGAATCTCTTTGTAAAATAAAGCGTTTGGGATCCACGGGGACCCCAATATTATGCAATGTATCTTGGTATGGGCAGAGCTAAGTATGTATAATCTTAACAGGACGTTTTTAATTTTTTTACATTTAACTGGATTTTTTGTCCGTTATATCCGAAGTCCGTTAAATAGAGGTCCGTTATATCGAGGTTTTACTGTACTTCGAAGGATATTTGGAGGAAAAATGATAGTCAGTGGACACAAAGAATTAACATTTGAGTTGGAAGAATGCTAATATAATTAAATTGTTTATTGCTGAAAGGCAGTAATCACCATTTTCTACTTTTCGAGTTATGGTAAAAAACCCTTCTCTCTTTCTATATCCTCTTTATTTGGTGTTAAGAAAGGAAGCAAACACTGATGCATTGCATGGATTTAGTTTATATTGCGAAACTGCATTTAACACCAACTAAAACCAACACAAATGATGTGGAGATAGAAAGAGAGAAGGGGCTATATACTAGAACTTGAAAAGTTATACTTTATATTTATATATATAACCCCTTTCAAGAATAAACGATTCAACTACAGTAGGTAGTCAAGCACAAAGACTTAGATGGTTACATCATGTTCAAAGTTAGAATTCCAAAAATCTTGTTATGCACAATAGGTGGTAAAAAGATAAAATGAACGCCTAGGAGGACCAGATGGAGTCATGACATGAAGTTAACGACGACCTGAGATATATCTCAATGTAAACAATTCGAAAGAAAAATCGAAGAATAAACAGGAGCAGAGGATGATTGTTAACTAAGCCAGGAATCCGCTTGGCTGGAAGTGCTAATACATTTTATTATTAATTAATTAAGTTCTTAATATTTATTACTTACTTAGATGCGACTATTAATCCATCATTATGAATACAGTCCAGAAATATTTGAGTTTCAAACTCAAGCATATATTTTAGATCAGCTTTATCTAATAATTTCTCGGTTTCATTTAATTGTTCGTCCATTGTTGTTGAAAAAGTACGTATTGTCAATTTTGTATTGTTTATTTATGAAGCAATTTAAAATCAAATGCTAAAAGCTTAACTAAAATCATTTAAAAAAAATAACAAATTCTCAAAATCTCAGAGTATTTGAACTAACCTTGAATATAATTTTCTTCTTTTACAGATCTAATTTACTTGGGCACTTTGAACTACTTCAGTGATCCGTAAGATAGAATGTACAGTCAACTCTATAAATAAAAACAATTTTTATTTACGTTTTTAAGTTCCACATAGTTCAATATTAAATTATATTAGCTCCTAATAAATATTAAAAAATTATTAAGTTGTTATATTGTTTATTACACATTCAATAGAGTTTCCTGAAATTGATTTGTTTAATTTATTATTGCCTACGCCAATGAATCATTCACCAAGATTTATAAAAGTTTATTTTTCTTGTGTTTTTTTCATTTTACCGCCAATACAAGTGTCTGAACCTTGAAAAGTTTTTGATTAGATCACAGTTAATAAATTTATAAACAAATTGTAATTGTAGAATTTTATTTTGTTCATGATAATGGATCTAAATAGGCTTTGTAAAGAACTTTTAGGTCTAAAAGAAAAGTTGAAGTGTCCTATATGGTGGGTGTCATAAGTTTAAAAACTTACAGCAATTTTTAATTGTGATTGTGATTTGTTTCAGTCTTGATATAGTAGGAGAATGTGCCGAATTGGAATGTTCCCATAGGCTTTGTTCAAATTGTTTTGGCAACCTTAGAACTAGTAATCAAAAAGTATGTCCTTTATGCAAGGCTGTAATCACTAGAAGATTTGTCCCTTACAAAGATGTGTTTGCTGACAAAATTGCAGAATTTGTTTCTGTGGTTTGTAGAGACATAGAAGGAAAGGAAGGCTCTTCAAGTAAGTGTTTACCTTTATTTTGTGTCCAAATAGAAATTGAACAACAAACTTTTGTCTGCTTAGATTACTCTGTCTTTTGCCTAATTTAAAAAGTAAATATACAAACAAATGAAAGCAGAAATAGGGGTTTAAAATTTGTCTAAAGCAGACTGTCAATAAATATACATTACAGTCGGAAAAATGAGAGAATACCCATGCAGGATCATATCAAGCACATATTTTGGATTTGCTGCCTTTTTCTATAAATAACAAACGAGAGAGATAGATTATTAAGTGTTGTCTACAAAGCAAAAACGTTATCCAAGACATACGCAGTTACAGTAGAAAAAATGAAAGAATACCCATGAACGAACATATAAAACACGCTGTATTTTCCTGTCACCGTGTCACACAAAAAATTGGCCAGCGCAAGTACATGTAATAATTATTGTTACATGTACTTGCACTGGACAATTTTCTTTGTGACACAGTGACAGGAAAATACAGCGTGTTTTATATGTTCGTTCATGGGTATTCTTTCATTTTTCCGACTGTACATATTTATAATTGACAGAGTGAGACAGCGATACAATTGTTCAACGTAGTTATATTAATTTAGTAGAAAATGTAAACTTACACTGGACTATTTCTGTACTTTTAATGTCATTCTTAGAAAAATATTCAACATCAGTAGAGATAATGATTGTATAAACTACTATTCGAGTAATCGTGCTGATCACCTATACGCTCTGAGCTTCGCTGGTGTCGCTCCTAGCGGACTACTAATTCAACTTTTACCGGTAATTTTTAAATATATTATTTAATTGTTATCGCTTAACACATTCGCGGTCATGACTGCATATGAAGTCATTTACTCCATAAGAATACGTGTATAAAATGACAGTGTGTCCGCGAATGTGTTAATATTTACAACGCAAAAAAGTAATTAAATTGTAATCGATTTTTTTTAAATTCTGCTAATCATTTTGACGTTCTATTGATAAAATATGAAATTCTTACTTCGGATACTTTCACAATTATCGTGTAGATGGCGTTAAGATTAATATATTAATTTATAATTACATATTACGGAACATTAAAAAAACTTAAATTCAGTATTTAAAACGTAAGTATATTTAAGGTAAAAATATATACCACAGCTTTGACCAACTAATAATTTTTATAATTAATGTTTTTAATTTTAATTTTAAATTAATCACTTTGACATTTATGTCAAATTTCCGGTAAACGTTTACAGACTTGCCACTACTGATGCTCGCGAATTTGTAAATATCCCCTCTACGTACGAGCTCACAGCGTATAATCTGACAAATTCAATTTCTGTCACTTTGACAGTGAAACTGGGTTAGGTTCAGTAGAGTTTATAAATTTTAATAATCAGTCATATTTACTTGAATAAACTCAGTTTTTTTAAAGCTATTTTGATATTATATTATTGTATTTTTGGTTTGGTAAGTATTTATTTAATTAAAATAAGTCAATAAAATTTGTAAGTAATCATCTGTCAATCAATATGGTTAACTTCTGTCTATGAGTTTGCCAAATGTGTACATATTACTCTGACTTTTCAATCATAGTGTATAAAATTACAGATTAGTATATTTTTACAAATGTACATTTAGGTGCAGATAATGTCGAAAATGATCTGGATACCAAAATGATCTGAATTCATTAAGTTTACTTTAATTTAAGTCACTTAATGCAGCTGACATAAACGACATTTTTTAAATTCCTGTTACTATTTACGTCCGGCAACTTTAACATGGAGAAATTCATAATACTATATTTGCTTACTCATGATTTTTGTATTATTAATCTATATCAAATAATTAATTACGGTAGTGAAAGTAACATTTATTACCAATAAATATATAGGTATTATCAGAAAAAGAATAATATCACAAAAAATTTTTGACACATTTACGCAGCGATGGGGTAGTAGTCACATCCGTTTTTTTACAGTATTAACTTAGTTTAGACGTTGTTTTGACTATAAATTTTTGATTTGATTCGTATGCATATCATCGATGACGCATGCATATTCTTTCATTTTTCCTACTGTAAATGGGAATGGACAGATTTTTCTTTCACTTGTTTCTGCCTATTTTTTTTTGTTTTCTGGCAATTCTGGCCTTGGTTTTTGAACCTTTAGCTATTTGATTACATATATAGGTACTTGGGACGTAACTAGATCATGGGAGTAATGTGTAGTGTGTGTTGAGTAAATGTCTTGTTACTTAGTAAAGTCGATTTCATTTTCTTTACAAAGAGACACTAATTGTATCCGAAAGTATCCTTATGTGATGCTCATACTGTCAATCCAATTGCAGAATTCATGTTAAATTACATGTTACGCATTACACGTGTCTGGACCCTGCTTTAAGTTGATCATTTTTTTTTTATTTCAGTTGAACAAATAGTCCACCAGAATAAAGAATCTCAACAAGTCGAAAAAACTAAAAATAAAAATTTACCTTCTACTTCCAAAGAAAGTAGCAATGATACAGTGTTAAAAGTAGTTCCAGAAAAAGAAAATGTATATAAGAAAATATATAACAATAAACGTAAGTCGGGAGGAAGAAATGATAGCATAAATAAAAGCAATAAGAACAGTAAAATCAAATTGGTACCTAAAAATCTTGATAAGGAAACCAAAAACAAGCAAGATGAAGAGAAATCTAAAAAATCTTCACCACAAGAACAAAAAGGACATGCATCGCAAGTATCAGTATCAAAAGAAGATGCTTTTGATAGATTGCTAAAGCGATCCCTTGGTATGGAAACCAAAAACAAACCAGATGAAAAGAAATCTAAAAAATCTTCACCGCAAGAACAAAAAGGACATGCATCACAAGTATCAGTATCAAAAGAAGATGCTTTTGATAGATTGCTAAAGCGATCCCAAGAGTTTTTGGTAAATAAAAAGGGTTCCAAGCAAAAGTATACCAGAAAGAAAACAGATAAAGATGAAGAATATCAGATTTTAGATTTCCATGATAATTCCAATAGAAACGAAGTTCTGAATTGGTTGAACGATAATAGAAATAAATTCGATAGATTAACACAAACACAGGTTTGTCTTGAACAACGTGTGGATTACGAGAAAGATGAAATACCCACCATAGATCTTACATCAGTCTCTCAAGCAAATCGAAATAGGCAAATAAAGGTGCCTGTTGCTCCAAAAAGAAGAGGAAGAGCTAGATCCCTGGCATTGGAAAATAAACTTCCACGAGAAAAATCTCGGCTATCAGATGGTTTGTATTTGTCTACTTCTTTTTATACATATTTAAGAGATGGAAAATTTAAAATTTATCTAAGTAGATCTTAAGTATTGACTTTTTTTTTCTCTGGAAGCCATCCATTTCCAGTTTCTCTGGACTGCCATTATTATTGTGCATCCATTAATATACTAGTTCTTAGAACTTGTATGGTTGTAATGTTTGACTTGACTTGTATTTACCATATTTAACCGGTAACTCTAATAATGAGAAAAAAATATTTCTGTACCTGAGAAGGATACAACACTATGTCCATTTTCATAACTTTACATGTTGTTGAAAAGTAAGTGGTTCTAAAACGCACCATTGGAGTGAGATTTTTCTATAGTCTGGTTTTAAACCAGGAGGAGTAATTCAAATTTACCGCACTGTAATGCTTGTTTGAAATTTGTCGAACCGCAGGCAAGTTTCACACTATTGACATTTATCAAATTTTGACACTATTGGCATTTCATAGGTTAATTAAGTTATATCGGCGATTTTTTGTGTTTTCTGCGTTATTCGTTTAATATTTAGATTTTTAGTGTGCTTTTTCATAAAAATACAGTTGTTTTTAGACCTCTGTAGCGACGTATTAGTATAGTATGGTATAGTATAATATTTATGGATTACCGTGAAAGGCCGACATGATCAGCCAAAAAAGAAGATGTATTTAGTGATTTTTCTAGTGACTTTCTTGGGTGTGAATATGTCTTTTTAGTTTATTCCTCCTGGTTTAAAAACAAAGCACAGAACGAGTAAAATTATATTTTAAAAACATAAAGCACTGTTTATTTATAAATATACAGGGTGAGTCACCACTAACGGAATGGAAGATTACAGCGAAATGGTAAAAGATTTGAAAAAAATTTTAAATTAATAGTTTGTAAGAGTAAAAAATGCAATAAAATACAGGGTATTCCATAAGAAAAAATATAACTTTGATACGCCGCCATTTATTGGGACACCCTGTATATTTCAAAATAATTTTAAAATGTAGCTTTTCATTTTAAAACTATTTTGAAATATACAGCTATACAATTATTTTGAAATGTAGCTTTTCATTTTAAAATTATTTTGAAATATACAGGGTGTCCCAATAAATGGCGGCGTATCAAAGTTATATTTTTTCTTATGGAATACCCTGTATTTTATTGCATTTTTTACTTGTCCCCAAACAATAAGGTATAGTTTCATAAGGCTTCGCTATACGTATGTACAGAGTGTTCTGAGTTATGTTGACTTTTCTTAAAATGTAAAGTTTTAAAAGAAGGCTTATTCTCAAGTTATTTAAGAAATTATAAAAATATTACTTTTACATATAAATTGTTGGATATTGGTTGAATGTAATCCATGATTAATTATTACACATTTATCTACAGGGTGTTCAAAATTTACAGTTTCATTATTGAAATATTCAATATGTTATATGATGCTTATTTTAAATGGAACACCATGTATATTAATAAATAATTATACTTAACAAATTTACCTCTTTCGAATGGTATATGGATGTCCTATACCTAGGTCTCATAGTTCTTGCGTAATTTACAATTATTTAAATTCTTAATCTGTAAATCGATTTTAAAACGAAAGATGAAGTTAATTAATGTCATTGTATGACATTGTCATTATATGACAATACGGTCTGGTAATTATCTTATAATTAATGCATACCATGATTGATTATTACACATTTATGTACAGGGTGTTCAAAATTTACAGTTTCATTATTGGATTATTCAATGTAGCATAATATGATGGTTATTTTATTAGAACACCATGTATATTAAGCAATGATTATACTAAACACAGGTTTTTCTTTCGAATGGTAGGTATATAGATGTTCTATAACTAGGAGTCATAGTTTTTGCGTAATTTACAATTTTCTTAAACGGTACATCAATTGTCACTCTCGATTTTTAAACCCATCATCTTGGCATAGTTATAGAATAGAGTGTAGTTGTAAATAAATATGTAGGTATATTTTTATTTGCTGATTTGTAAAATAAATTGTTTCGTTATTAAAAATAACTAAATACATAACGAAACATATGGAATCTTAATAAAACAAATACATAAATAATACAAAATGAACCACAACTTACTATAAGTAAAAAATTATCAGTTATGTAATACATGTTCAAAATGTTTATACAACAAGCGATTTTAAATGATTTGTTTACATTATTTAACATAGCTGGTGTTATAGACGCAAAAGCGTTCGAAATTCTTAATTTCATAAAAATATCATCTGAAGTAGTAAGGTAGGAAGTGTAGCATTTACAATATTTTTAATATAACCCCGTTTAAAAAAATTCATCTTGGTCAATCCTGGTGACCTAGGTGGCCAAATATAGGTATGGACCGAATCTATCTATCCATTTATTTCTAAATTTTATGTTGAGGTTGTTCTTAACATCACGTCAAAAATAAGCTGGAACTATGTCGTCCAATTGGAGCCACATGTTTGTTCGCACGCTAAGTGGAAGGTTTTAAGATGGATCCAAAAAACTTGTTTTAAGAAATTTAAAAAAGTTGCTCCATTCAGATTTTCGTCAAAAAAATATGGGTCGATAACGTATTTGCTCAGAATAATGCCCCAAACATTAACACTTCTATTCGTCGATGTTGGCGATCAACAGTAAAATGTTTGTTTACTGTATCATAATAAAATGAAAGCTATGTCTATTAAATAGACGATTATTATGAAAAATAGGTAGATTTGTCTGTACACAATACATTCTTAAAAAAATCAGGATCTTCTCCAAATTCTAAGGTCTATAAACGAAAAGTTAAACGTTCCTGTTCTGTCTAATGCTGGTGTAGTTGAGTTTTATACGGATGATAGTGGTTTTTCTTATGTATTCTACATAATAACTTGACTAACTTCTACATAATAACTATAATTTCTTAAATAACTTGAGAATAAGCCTTCTTTTAAAACTTTACATTTTAAGAAATGTCAACATAACTCAGAACACTCTGTACATAGGTATAAGGAAGCCTTATGAAACTATACCTTCTTTTTGCGGACAATTAAAAAATGCAATAAAATACAGGGTGTTCCATAAGAAAAAATATAACTTTGATACGCCGCCATTTATTGGGACACCCTGTATATTTCAAAATAATTTTAAAATGTAGCTTTTATCAACTTACAAACTATTCAATTTAAATTTTTTTGAAATCTTTTACCATTTCGCTGTAATCTTCCGTCCCGTTAGTGGTGACTCACCCTGTATATATAATTATTGGAATATATATTTTTGTAATGTTGTTCATATAAACCAAGCTTTAGAATGTTTACATAAAAAAAGGTGATACAGTAGCGATCAACAGGTAGCCAAAACGCGTTCCAAGATTGCAGCTGTAATTTTGAATATTTTTTCGAGATATTTGGCACACGTATTCGTAATATAATAAAGAATGGCGGTACAGAGCCCAATTTGAAAAATATATTAATATGTGGAAATTACTCTGTAATTAAATAGGTTGTTATGTAGGTTGTTCTTGATAAAATATGAAAGTAGTTGTTGAATAAATAAAAAGCAGTTTTTTATGAAAAGTCAAATCTCTAGTTCGTTCTTAAATTATACATATAAAATCTAATAGGTTATGTGGCCCCATAGGGGAGTGCATTTAGATTTTCACTTCGGAAAAAATCAAACAAGATAAAACTTTTTGTAATTTCATTAAGAAATGTTTAATAAACAACATATCAAAAAGTTCTACTCGAGAAGTGGGTGCTTCATTTTTTATTAAACAAATGAACAGCGAAGTTAGATGTTTTTTTAAATAACTACAAAAATATAATTTTTAGAAAAAAACTGACTTGACCATTGAAAAATTCAGAAAATTTTACAAAAAAAACCTTCTATAGAGATTTTTCTAAAATTAAATCTCTAGCTTCTGTAATTTTTTATTTATAACGCTAAAGTTACCCTTGTCACACACATTGGCGCACTATAAACTAGCGTTGGAAGAATTGCACGGTTGAGTTTTTTTAATGTAATTCTTTAACTAAGCGATCAAAAGAAATTTTACAAATTGGACATGAAAGAAGATGAAATAAACTATCTTATGGTTGTAATATAAAGAAATAAAATATATGGACATAAGTACGGCGTGGGCGGAAATTGGGCCTTACATGAATTTTGTTTAAAAATGATTTAAAAATGTGTAACTAATACAATTTTACGTATAAAACTCTCAAATTTGCACAACTTACCTCTCAATCATCTTACTAAACGATGTTTTATTCAAAAAAAATCTCAAAAATTTAATTCAAATAATACGATGTCTCAAAAATGTAATTTTTGAACACTTCGTAGTTTTACAGAATTCCCACCAATTTAAGACGGTATTACTCAAGTTTGAATCAATCTAATAAAATTTTTTTGCTATTTTTTTAAGCTTGGGATGTATTCTTTAAAAATTACTGAATTATTTTAGTTTAAAAATGAAATAAACAATTTCTTTTTGAGAAAACTAAGAAAGATAACAAAAATGTAATACAAAAACCGAAAATTACCAGCTGGAAAAATGTATATGCAGAGTGATCAAAACTTTTTTCTGTAAAACTTACCTAAAATACATTTAATAATGAGCTTCAACAATAATAAATGTTCAACAAAAAATTTTTTTAGCTCTTATACAGTATGTCTGCGTAACATGGAACCTATTGATAACTTTTTTAATATCAGTTTTACGAAAAAAAGTTATTCTTTATAAAATACTCTGCATCGTATATAACATAAGATGCAATCAAATATCAAATTTTGTTAATTTTGTACGAGGTATGTCAAAAAATATGAATTTCACTCAAGAGTAAAGTACCTTTATATTTCACAATATCGAAAATTTTTATAAAGAAAAGTTGTTTGGAATTAAAAACTATGTTAAAATATGTAATCATATCCTTCTAATCGATAATTTGTTTTTTTTTTAATATTCTTTCTAATACATTTTAATTTTTAATATTATTGTGAAAATTATTTGTTTATCTTTTGTTTAAGAATGAAATTCCATATTTGTTTGATTGGAGTCTACTTGTTTTTCATTTTGAAATTTAAATTTTTAATCTTTAATTCAGATTCAACAACCTGTTAAAAATAAAGACAATAAATGTTTTAGAAAAATGTTCTTTTTATGTTCTTTTTAGAAAATCCGCATTTTGGATCCGCCATTTTATAGTTTATAATGTTAACATTTAAGTTAGGTTTATCAAAGCTCTCAAAAATAAATATATGTAGAAATAAATACATTTTCTAAAGAAATTATGATTTTACAACTATTTTTTAAGTTATCCGCCATTTTGGATCTGCCATTTTATAATTTAAATTATCAAAATTTGATTCAGGTCAGCAACCTCTCAAAAATATCCACAAATATGTAAACAAACACGTTTTATAAAAAAAATTCGGATTTTACAATTAATTCGGATTTTAAGGATTTTTAGGAAAAAATTCGCCATTTTGAATCCGCCATTTTGAATTTTCAAATTGTAATGTCAGATTCGGGTTCAGCATAATCAAGACTAAAATAAAAACATTTTTTATCAAAATAAAATTTGATATTGAATTCACCCATATTCTTAACATTATTTATACAAAACAATTGTTATTGTTTAAACAATTAATAAACAATTAGCGGCGAAATTTGTGAGTAGAACTTTTTACTTTAACACATTTATAAACTAACAAAAAAAGTTTTAGAAAAATATAACCTTGTTTGATTTTTTCCGAAACATTGTATCTTTTCGTTCTAATTGCACTCCCCTACCAGATCATAATTAACTACTGCGTATATTGTATAGTTTAAACGTATCGGTGTGTCCGAATAAGCAAGAAAATACGTTTAAAGACTTGGCCGGTGAGTCCGAAGTATAAGGGTTTGTCCCAGTGAAAGAAAGAACTAGAGTGGCGTGTGTCGCCGGAAATTTGAAACTAAAAAAATGGGTGACAAAATAGATATAACCACAGTTAGTAAATTTGATGGCCTTAACTTTCAGCAGTGGAAGTTCCAACTGAAATGTGCCTTAAGGGCAAAAGGTATTTACTTGCAGGCATGGTTTAAAAAGGATGCCCAGGCTATGTACACTTTAACATCTGCAGTGAGTTTAAATCAGATTACTTTGATTGAAAGTTGTAATACTGCTAAAGAGATTATGGAGACCCTTGAGTCTATTTATGAGCAGAAATCAGAATCAAATAAAATGATGTTGCATGAACGGTTTCATCAATATAAGATGAGTAGCCTAGATACTATCGCTCAACACATAGCAAAAGTGCAGGATCTTGCTAAGCAAATTAAAGAAGCAGGTGATGATGTGAGTGATATTTAGGGAGCGGATTTTATGCTAAATGCATATTGCATGCATATTTCGCATATTTAAGAACTTTACTAAATTTTGCATATTTTAAAAAAAAACATGAATATGTTGTGCCTATTAAAAACATTTAAGTCCAAAAAAAAAATTTTAATTCGACACAAAATATTTCCCCGCACAGGCTGTTCTATTAATTCGAGAACTACCTGAAGAGAGACGGCTCATTCACTGCCTTTTCATTTTTTCTTAGAAAATACCCGATCTTTACACAAAGTACTTATTTATAGTACGCCGTTATAAAATGATTGTAGGATGTAAAATGATGAAGGATGGTTTACCGGGAAATCCGAATTTTATTTACTTTTATTATATTTAGCAGGTACCTCCAATTCTGGTGATTCTTTTAAATCCCCTATTGTTAAGAGAATTTACACATTTAACCATGACCATAGGTGACCATAGCACAGTATATAGAGGTTATATACTGTGACCATAGTTTTACGATTTTCTAACGGGAATTGAAATATTCATGCTTTAGATCAGATCCCGTCTTTAAAGGGCTTTAAAACTTTGGAGAACATATTTATGCGAAATCTTTAAGGAAAATTTTGAAATGTATTTTGGTGCAGAATATTCGGCTTAAGTTATTTTAAATACGCCCCAATTACTTCTATTGATGTTGAAAGGAGTTTTTCAAGTTATAAAAATATCAAAGAAAATGTTTGCTCGTAAAAAATTTGGAAAAACACATTGTAGTGAATTGTAATGGGAGATATATATAGTGATATTGTTGTTTTATTTTAAATAGGTAACTATTGGTATCAGTTTTTGTAAAAAATGTGAATAAATTGCATATATTTAAAATAATGATTTTATTTGAAAGATAATAAATAAGATTGCCGCCCCCCTATAAAAGAACCCGATAGAATAGAATAGAACAGAAAATTTGTGGTTTCTCGAAATGCGCATTTTTTGAATTTTTGTGCATACCTTGCGCATATTTCATCAAAATTGATCGCATATAAATCCGCTCCCTAGTGATATCGCTATTATGACAAATATAATAAAGTTAACATGCATGGATACAGTGACACAGATGATGCAGGTGATATAGAAACTCATCGTTCCACCATTGACTACGTTTTGGACACTGGACAAGCAAGAGATAGACATTCAGAGTGCAATAAAGTGGACATTTGTTATATTTTTTTATTTAAAAGGTTTGTTTATGGGTTGAACAACTTAACAAAAGGTGGGAGTATTGTAATATATATTTTCGTAATGTTGTTCATATAAACCAAGCTTTAGAATGTTTACATAAAAAAATTAAGTAGGTTGTTGTTGATAAAATATAAAAGTAGTTGTTGAATAAATAAAAAGCAGTTTTTTATGAAAAGTCAAATCTCTAGTTCTTTCTTAAATTAAACATATAAAATCTAATAATAAGAATATATAAAATAAGTATGTCACTTTGACATGTTTCGTTAAAACGTCAGCAAACAAGTCAAGCTGACAATATTATTGACAGTTCAATCAGAAAAAAAATTTTTTTATGTAATTATGTTTATTTACAATCTACATCATTAAAAGAGTATTAAGTAAATTTGTTCCATGTTTTTGGGCATGAAGAAGATACTTCCAATGATGTCTCATCTTATTCTATTTATGTTTAAGTTTTAAAATAGATCCTGAGGCCAGGTTCGATCTAGTCTCCTTGTGGCAGGGCCATTATGGAATAATTCCCTTACTAACTCATTGTCATGGTGAATGGTACGCTCGTTTTGTGATTCAGATGCTCGATGGATTTCTTCTCTGATGAAAGGTATATTTAAGTCTTCGTGAAGTGTTTGATTAGTTACATACCATGGTGCATCCACTATTGATCTTAGAACTTTAGACTGAAATTGAAAATTTTCTCATGTCTGTACCAGGGATCGAACCTGAGCCGTCTGACTTGGTAAGCTAGTACCATAACCACTGAGTTACTGGCGTAATTGCGTAGTGTTCTGGCAAAATTTTAAAGGACTTTGACTTAAGGAAAAAGTTTTAAAACCCTAATAGGGGTGTGCATATAGATTTTCACTTCGGAAAAAATCAAACAAGATAGAACTTTTTGTAATTTCATTAAGAAATGTTTAATAAACAACATATCAAAAAGTTCTACTCGGGAAGTGGGTGCTTCATTTTTTATTAAACAAATGAACTACGAAATTAGATGTTTTTTTTTTTAAATAACTCCGAAAATATAAATTTTAGAAAGAAACCGACTTGACCATTAAAAAATTCAGAAAATTTTACAAAAAAAACCCTATATAAAGAATTTTCTAAAATTAAATCTGTATCTTCTATAATTTTTTATTTATAACGCTAAAGTCACCCTTCTCACAAACATTGGCGCACTGTAAACTAGCGTACGGCGAAGTGCATGGTTGAGTTTATTTTAATGTAATTCTTTAACTAATGGATCAAATCAAATTTTACCAATTGAACATGAAAGAAGAATAATTAAGCTATCTTATGGTTATAATAGAAAGAAATAAAATGTATGGTCATAAGTACGGTGTGGGAGGAAAGTGAGCCTTACATGAATTTTGTTAAAAATGTGTAACTAATACAATTTTTCTTATAAAACTCTCAATTTTGCACAACTTACCTTTCAAGCATCTTACTAAATAATGTTTCATTCTAAAAAAAATCTCAAAATTTTAATTCAAATGATATGACGTCTCAAAAAATGTAATTTTTGAAATCTTCGTAGTTTTATAGAATTACCACCACTTTAAGACGGTGTTACTCAAGTTTGAACAGATCTATTACAGTTTTATAAGTACTTTTTTAAAGCTTAGGATGTAATCTTTAAAACGCACTAAATTATTTTACTTTAGAAATGAAATAAACTATTTCTTTTTGAGAAAATTAAGAAAGATAACAAAAATGTAATACAAAAACCGAAAATTACCAGCTAAAAAAAATGTTTATACAAAGTGTTCAAAACTTTTTTCTGTAAAACTTACCTAAAATACATTTAATAATAAGCTTCAACAATAAATGTTCAATAAAAAATTTTTTTTAGCTCTTATACAGTATGTCTGCGTAACTTGGAACCTATTGATAACTTTTTTATTATCAGTTTTACGAAAAAAAGTTATTCTTTTTAAAATACTCTGCATCGTATATAATCTAAGATGCAATCATCAAATATCAAATTTAATTAATTTTATACGAGGTATGCAAAAAATATGAATTTCACTCAAGAATAAAGTACCTTTACATTTCACAATATCGAAAAGTGTCATTAAGAAAAGTTGTTTGGAATTAAAAAATATTTGTTTTAGTGTTAAATTACATCCTGCTAATTAAAATATTGTGAATAATAAAGGCACTTAACTCTTAAGAAAAATTCATATTTTTTACATACCTCGTATAAAATTAAAAAAGTTCTGATCTCTGATGGTTGTATCTTAGATTTTAGACCAGGGAGAGCATTTTATGAAGAATAACTTTTTTTCATAAAAGTGATAATAAAATATTTATCATAATTGTAATAAAATGATGATGAGTATCCGTAATTTGAGAAAAAATTGATTTTTTTTAATTAGAATGATGTAATTGTATATTTAAACATAGTTTTTAATTTCAAACAACTTTTCATAATATCATTTTTTGATATTCTGGAATATAAAGGTAAAGTCGGGTCCATAGATATTTCGCCCGTCGGCAAATTCAAACATATGAATTGACATTCATATGAAATTCGAGTAAACCGATGTCCCTTTGTTAAGGCACATGCCGGTATTTTTACAACCGGGTTACTCATCGTAAATCAATCAGTTTAACACTTGAAAATGTATACTTGGGCATTAGTACAGTTAAAATTGATAGACGATTATATTTAGATGAAATATTAAGCAATAGAATTGAAACTTTTTTCTACTTTTGAGGACAAAAAAGCAAGTTCATTAGCGGAACGTGATTCAAAATTATTCTGCAGATTATAATTGAAGCAATATTTGATTAAAACATCTCATTTTTGGTGGTAAAAATATATTAAATACATATATTAATTTGTCTGGACTAAAGGTGGTAAAAGATGGTCTGGAGTTATGTTTTTGTTTGAATTTGCCGAACGGACGATAGATAGATGGTGTCAACTTTACTTTACTCTTTAACGTAATTCATATTTTTGACATAACTCGTATAAAATTGATAAAATTTGATATCTGATGGTTAAGTTTTAGATTATTGACTATCCAGAGCATTTTATGAAGAATAACTTTTTTTTCGTAAAATTGATAATAATAGCTATTTGTATAACAAGGGAGGAAAGTGCTACTTTTCCTCCTGAGAATGAAGTTTACTGCCCGACGCGTAGCGGAGGGCAGTAATCATTCAAGGGAGGAAAAGGCACTTTACTCCCATGTTATACACATGGTTTTTCCACCTTCCTCAAATAACAAGTCATTTTTTCATTTTTACTTAATTTATTTATGTAACTAACCAACAAAATTTATTAGAACTAAAACTAACAAGTAGGTACAATATAACTGTCAACTGTCAAATATAAGTCAAATTATTAATGTAAACATTGTTAAATCAGAATAACAATTTACTGTTTTTTACCATTCTGCAAAATACAGAGTGTTTTTAAATAAACGTTAAAATGTATAGATACTTACATAATAGAAAATAGATATTGTACAGGGCGTCAATAAGTTATATTTCATGAATGAAATACCATGACGTCACTTTTACTTTTCCTCCCTAGGGAGGAAAAATATTTTCCTCCCTAGGGAGGAAAAGTACAACTTTGCTCCCTACAATCAGGTCCGGAAAAGTATACTTTCGATAGAGGTAGGTGGAAAAAAAGTTTTCCATGTGGTTCCTAGCTACGCGGATATATACCGTATAAGAGCTTCTGTATAAGAATTTTCAAATTGCAATGCCATATTCCGATTCAGCATAATCAAAAACAAAATAGAAACATATTTGATCAAAGTAAAATGATGAATTTAACGATATTTTTAAAATTATTTATACAAAACAATTGTTATTGTTTAAACAATTAATAAACAATTAGCGGCCAAATCTGCGAGTAGAACTTTTTACTTTAACATGTATATAAACTAACAAAAAAAGTTTTAGAAAAATATAAGCTTGTTTGAATTATTCCGAAACAATGCATGTTTTCGTTCTAATTGCACTCCCCTATAATATTTTACGACCAACTTTACGAATTTTTGTAATTTTAGGTAGTATTTTGGGTGTTGAAAATTACACAATTGAAGACAACACCGAAGAATTCCTCATTAAAAAAGCTGAAGAGAATGTGATAATCCACATCATCGAAGACGAATACCTCGACAAAATGGAAAAGGACTTCAGGAAAAAGTCAGCTCCTCCAAAAGAGGAACAAACGACTCAGAGCTCTACTACTGGTTGGGAAAGGATAGAAAAAATTACGAAAACGTTGAGGAAAAAAGAAAAAGTGCCGAAAAAGCTAAATGTGTCTGTGCAACAGACGCAAATTACTCGTGGAAGGAGAATGCTTGATAAAGTGTTAAGCGAGCGAGATATTCAAAAACCACCAAGCCCCAAGAAGGAGGATTTCAAGAACACAAGTGGTGGTACAGACGAAAGCGATGAAGTTGTAAGAAAAACAACTAGGGTATGTTAATGTTTTTATAAATATTTAGTTTTAATGTTATAATATCTTAGAAATGAATAAACATTTTCAATTTCGTTGCAATCCAAAACAGCAGTCGTGTTATATTCTAGTTCAATCAGAGAGTACAGCAAGAATCTCTACCGGTTTCGGGGCTTCTTAGCCCCTCATCAGGAGATACATGCTCTTCTCTCTGACTGAACCAGGACCATACTCCGCGTGCAGTCACGGATTGCAACGAACGAAATGGCAGGGATGCCCTAGCGACATCTGTTAGAAAAAAGTTTAATTTTTTAATCTAATAGCACATAAAATGATATTTAAAATACCATTTTCCATTATTTTTAATCTGGTAGGATATCTTCTTCTTAGGGTGCCTGTCCGTTCCGAACGTTGGCGATCATTCTGGCTATGATGACTTTGTTAGTTGCTATACGGAATAGTTGTGGTGAGGTCTTTCTATACCATGCTCTCAGGTTAGCAAGCCAGGATATTCTTCTTCGTCCTGGGGCCCTTTTTCCTTCAATTTTACCTTGTAAAATGCACAGGAGTAGCTCGTATCTGCCTTGATTTCTCATTATATGCCCCAAGTACTGCAGCTTACGGCCCTTCACGATGTTGACTAAATCTGCGGTTGTGTTCATCCTCTGTAGTACTTCTTTATAGGTGACTTTGTCTGTTCATGGTATCTTCAGGATCCTTCTGTACAACCATAGCTCAAAAGCTTGAAGTTTCGATAGAGTTTCCGCCTTCAATGTCCACGTTTCTACTCCGTATAGAAGCACTGAGTACACGTAACATTTAAGGAGCCTTATTTTTGTTTTTAGAGTGATGTCATGGCTCTTGAACACAGAGCTCATAGTCAAGAATGCACTCTTTGCCTTTCCGATGCGACATTTAATCTCTTGAGTATTGTCCCACGACTCATTGATTATAGTTCCCAAATAGTTGTATTGTGAGACACGTTCAATTCTCATTTGGTTCACATACAGATTTACTCCAGTTATGTTTTGCTTGCTGATGATCATTAGCTTGGTTTTGCTGGTGTTTATATCTAGTCCATATGTTCTACTGGTTTCAGTTATTTTATTCATTAAGTTTTGCAGCCCTTGTATGGTATTGGAAAACACTATTGTATCATCTGCATATCGCAGGTTACTGAGCTCGACTCCATTTATTGAGATGCCTTCATCAATATCTTTTAGAGCCTCTTCAAAAATGTGCTCTGAGTACAGATTGAATATCAGCGGTGAAATTATGCATCCCTGTCTCACTCCCCTTAAGATTTTGACCTGATCTGTATATTCTCCATCTATTCGGAGCACTGCTGATTGATTCCAATACAGGTTAGCTATTATTTTCAGGTCTCTTCCGTCAATCCTTGTCCTCTTCAGCACTTCCATCATTTGTTAATGTCGGACTCTATCGAAAGCCTTTTTTAGTCAATCAGGCATGCAAAAACATCACAGCTGACATCTCTACATTTCTATAACACCTGCACGCTAAACAAAGCCTCCCTCGTACCAACGGCGTTCACACAAATCCAAACTGATTCGGCGCAATTTGTTCTTCGCATTTTCGGTAAATTCTATTATGGATGACTTTTAAAAACAGCTTGAGAAGATCGCTCATTAGGCTTATGGTCCTATAGTCTTCACAAAGTTTTGCTCCTGGTTTTTTGGGCGACGGTACAAACTCAGATTTGAGCCACTCTGCTGGTATTTTTCCTGCCTTGTATATGTCATTAAATATTTCAACTATTATTTTTATTTGTGCTCCATCTAATAGCTTTAGCAGTTCTGCAGGTATTTCATCAAGTCTCGGTGCCTTTCCATTCTTCATTTGTCTGATGGCTGTGGTTACTTCTTTTGGTAGGATTTCGGGACCTGAATTATCTTCAATGGTGGGTTCTTTTCCTGTTCTAAGGTCGTGGAAAAGTTTCCCCAAGTATTCTTCCCATACTTTCTTTTTATCTTCTTTGGTTATGGCAAGATTGCCTTCATCATCTGTTATTTTTCCGCTGCTGCGTTTTCGGAACTTTCCAGCTATTTCCTTCACCTTTCGATGGACATTGAAATTGTCATATCGACTCTGATACTCCTGTATTTCTTGACATTGTTCTGTTTTTTGTTTCTCTTTTGATTCTCTTATTTTTCTTCTGACGATGGTATGTATTCTTTTATATTCTTTGAGATTTTCATTGTTCTTTTTCTCTGATCCATAAGCTCGAGTATTTCATCGGTCATCCACGATTTCCGTTTCTCTGTATCTTTCTTCAGGTGTTGTTCTTTTATTTCTCTCACTGTTTCTTGTATGATAGGATCTGGATCTGGTAGGATATAACATGGTATTTTATATATCATTTTATGTGCTATTAGATTAAAAACTTAAACTTTTTTCTAGCAGATGTCGCTAGGGCATCCCTGCCATTTTGTTCGTTGCAATCCGTGACTGCACGCGGAGTATTGTCCTGGTTCAGTCACAGAGAAGGACATATGTATCTCCGGATGAGAAACCGGTAGAGATGCTTGCTGTACTCTCTGATTGAACTAGAATATAATACGACTGCAGTTTCAGGTTGCAACGAAATTGAAAACGTTTATTCATTTTTAATTTTATTTACTCTATTTGGATACGAAGGGAACCATTCTCGCTGGAAATTTACCGCTTTATTTGGGAGGTGGGAATCTACTCAAAACCGTCTGGAAAGGTGTCCCAGGTGTGTCGGATTCGGCTCGTCCTATCTGTATCACGAGCCGCCTACCGACTAAACCCACCCCCTCTTTCTCCAGCCGACGGGTCTGGAACCGCTCCGAGCGAGCATATCTGATCCGTCGACCTTACTCATAGCTCCCCTCCGGCACTTCTAGTAGCGTGCCCATGGATTGGTTTGCCGCTCGGCCGTCTAGCTCAACCCGTGCGCGGGTAGGTCGACCGGGGTGCCCTCAACCCAGGATGGAACTAACCAGAGAATGTCAGTTGGCAGTTCCGAGCAACTCCAGTCATTCATACTTTCATCTATGCACGCTTTCTCATCCACCCATTCGTACTTTCTTTCATTCAACTCCAAACATTCCTTACTTTCATCTATACACACTTACTCATCCACCCATTCATTCTCACATTTAGATGGGGCAGCCTGTGTAGGTCGGATGTAGAAGGTCCTTCCCCACTTACTGTCCCAAAACGATACAAAACATGCTAGATACAAAACATACAAGGAAAGAACTAGAGTAAAAGGAGATCAAGAGAAAAGGAGAAAAATCAAATATAGAATTAGAGAAGGAAGAGAAAAGATGAAAAGAAAATAGGAAAGAAGCAAAAAATATATTATTATACGTGATATATCTCCTCTGTATAATCGTTGTTTTATATTTGTCCATCTTTTGAACGAGTTCGTTCCTAACCCATAACGTCTCTTTTGTGTCTTTGCAATGGTCATGAATTTTGTCTTTTTGTTCTTTAAAGTAAGTCCAGCCTCTTCGCTACTATCTACAATCTTATTCATCAGAACCTGCAATTCCTGAAGTGACTCTGCAATTACTAACGTATCATCGGCTTATCTGATGTTATTTATAGGTTCTCCGTTGACTTTAATTCCACTTTATGTTTTGTTTAGTGCTTTATTGAGAACCTAATGCAAGTTTTATTTCTAGCACCGTAGTACAAGATCGAATACTCGCAAATCTGGAGGAATAGAAAACCAAAGTTTTGACAAAGGATCAATCCGTGCTACTGATGCAGACAATGAAAAAGACAAGGTAAAATCATCGATATAATATACACACACACACACACACACACACACACACACACACACACACACACACACACACACACACACACACACACACACACACACACACCGGCAGAATTAAAAAGGAACACCTTAAAAATTGGACATGTTTGATGTCTTGGATTTTCTAAACCAATTGTCCGATTTGAGTGATTTTTTTAGTATGTTGTAGCCTTATTATTTAAGTAAATCGATGTAATAATATTGTTGCTAGACAGGTAAATATCCCGTGTTAGACCAGTAAAATCCAGTAAAGACCCGGTTTTATACCGGGTGTAACAATCATACTATGTTTTTTAACATAACGTTCGGAACACCCTGTGAAATATTCTAGCACATATAAAATATTGAAATTATAACTCAATTGTAGACCTAGGCTTTATTAACATTTTCTTTTTTGATTCATTTGCTTATGTCGGATAATAAAAAAGTTAGGTACGATGACAACTAGCCATGTTTTTCATCAATAAATCCTCATTTTCTGCTTAGTTTAATAGACAAGTCTAAGGGTAAGAACGGAACAAGTGGGTCGCGGTGGAGGTGGAGGTGTCGGTCGCGGTCGATGTCGATATACATGTAAAACAAACACATTGTAATGAATGGAAGCGAACAGAGCAGGTAAGTCGCGGTGGAGGTTTAGCGCGATGCCATCCAGGAGGTTTACATCGATGCTTTTGAAAATAAAATGAGTTTGTTCGAAGCCAAGTTGTCATTACCTGCGCTATCTGAGTTGATACTTTTTATATAATCCCTTTTTTTATTCAGTTTATTTTTGAATTTCTAAAGTAATTAAATTCAGTAAATTTTTGAAATATGAAGGAGGATCTGATTATTTACAGCTGACATTTCATCGCTATCATCACTTGACTTGCTGCCGACTTCACGGCCGCTGCCGTGAAGAGCAGCAACTTTGTCAAGAAACTTCTCATTCAGTTTGCATTGTCCCTATCCTTCGTACACAAAAACGCATGTCTGAAATACGCTGTTGTGTAATATCTTGTTATTTTGAAAACCGATTTCTCTGGAAGCCAAAATATCAAATAAAACATTTTATTCATTTATAAGGTCCGCTTCGAAAAACTGAAATAACCATTATAATGGGAGACTTTAACGCTAAAGTTGGGAATGAACCAGTGCCAGAAGTGGCTGGCAAATGGGGACTAGGTAAAAGAAATGACAGAGGCGACATATTGATAGAATTCTGTCAGCAACATGAGTATGTAATTACTAACACCTGGTTTAAACTACCACCAAGAAGGTTATATACCTGGAAGTCCCCACAGGATAGAGAACATAACATCGTCCCCAACCAAATTGACTTTATTCTTGTCAATAAAAGGTACCGAAACTCTTTCAAAAGCGTAAAAACTTTCCCTAGTGCTGACATTGGTTCCGATCATAATCCAGTAGTGGCGCAGATGGAAGTGCGACTAAAAATATGTAAACCACCACAAAAGAAGACTATTAGACGCATATCCGAACAACTTAATGATGAAAAAACCAAAAAGAAAACAGAAGAGCAGCTGAACAACAAACTTAAAGAAATTACCAATAAGGAAGACAGAGCACAAGATATAGAACAAAACTGGGAGGAAATCAGACACGTCCTTGCAACGGCAACCGAAATGATAACAGAACAACGACCACGGAAGCAAAGATGGATGACAGAGGAAATATTAGATTTAATGGATGAGAGAAGAAAATGCAAGCAGCACAATGCAATGTACAAAGCAATAAATAGAACCATTAAACAAAAAATAAAAATTGCAATAGAAAAATGGATAACAGAACAATGTGAAGAGATCGAAAACTTATATAAAAAACATGATGACTTCCATCTTCATAAGAATCTCAAGGAATTCACAGGCACGACATACTCACAAGGACCAAATAATCTAACCAACGCAGAAGGCAAACTGATTTCAAGCCCTGAAGAACAAATAAACATGTGGGAAGACTATATAAAGGAACTCTTCTATGACATCAGAGAACCTCCTACATTAAGGCTATGGGTACATAATTCGCAAATATTTTACGTGTATCCCTACTTTTTCTGTCTTTACACGGCAAATTACGTGTAGTAAAATTCACACTGGTATGGATACCTATGTAACCATTACTAGAATGTCATTCTACTTGAAAATGTCATCATTAATTTAAAGAGATGGGTTTTGAATGTTCTTGGATAACTGTTATTTTTATAATTGGAAATTATTAATTCAGTCAATAAATGTGATAATTTTTTCACTAACTATGCATTCAGTGATTGTAATAATTTATTTGTACAACAAAGACTAATACTCAATCGAGAAAAGAGGAAAAGTGTTGAAGTGATTTTTTAATAAAACATTGTTATTATGGAACGCTTACAATTTTGAACATCTTTAACAACAAAATACTTGGATCACAGAATATACTCGTATTATCCTGATGTATTCTCTGCTTGGATCTTCCAGAAATAATACACAATAAATAGCTTTTTATTTTTTAAGTTTTTAAGTTCACGTCTTAAATCAATTATTTATCAAATACACTATATTTCAATAATATTTAATCAATAACTCAACATATTCCCGATGCAATGGCAAATATTTAAAATTGTCACTGATTGTCAGTGTCTGACTGACAATATATGCTGACAATATTATATTAAGCTGAGTGCGTTGTAAAACAAAGATAGATTTGGAAAATATTACCACGGATTTTTTTCGAATCCTGAAAAAACCAATAAATATTTTTGAAAAATTTAAACGCAGAATGAAAGACTAAATTATTACCGAGGGCCGAAAGTCCCTTATAATAAATAAAAAGTTTATTTGGAATGCTATATTTGAAATTAAAAATCACACTAAATTTTCTCTTAGTTTTTCACCCCTGTAACTTATTAAAATAAACATTATAGAAGTTCTCAGGGACTTCCGGCCCTCGCTAATAACGTGATCTTTCATTCTGCGTTTAAAATTTTCAAAAATACTTATTAGTTTTCTCAGGATTCGAAAAAAATGAATCCCCATTTGAATAGCATTGCAGCCAAAAATACGTACCGATCCTCTTAAATAAAGAAAACGACGAAGGTCCTCCAATACTGAAGTCCGAACTGGAATATGCTCTACGTCAACTAAAAACAACAAATCTGTAGGAAAAGATGAAATACCAGCTGAGCTATTGAAGTTAATCAACGAGGAAAACTTAGACCTCCTTCTTGGACTATTTAATAATGTTTACAATACAGGGGCAATCCCTAAAACATGGCTTGAATTCGTCTTCATACCACTACCTAAAAAGAAGAACGCCAAATTATGCCAGGACTTCCGCCTTATAAGTCTATTAAATAACATTCTGAAGCTTTTCTTGCGAATCATACAGAAAAGAATATATAAAAGATGTGACGGGGTCACCGGTCAAGAACAATTTGGCTTCAGAAAAGGTATGGGGACACGAGAAGCAATATTCTGTCTTCAAACTCTGGCACAAAGATGCAAAGATCAGCAAGCAGACCTTTTTGTCTGTTTTATAGATTTTGAGAAAGCGTTCGATAGGGTGAAGCACAAGACCTTAATAGAGAGATTGAACGACATCGGAGTCGACAAAAGAGATTCTAAAATTATAGAGGCTATTTATTTTAATCAGACAGCAATCATAAAGACCAATGGTAACACGTCAAGGCCAATTGAAATTCAATGAGGTGTTAGACAGGGTTGTGTGCTATCACCCATACTGTTTAACGTCTACTCTGAGGTAATATTTGCGAACGCTTTATCGCGCTCTTTAGAAGGAATCAGGATAAATGGCCAAAGAGTAAATAACATCCGCTATGCAGATGACACGGTATTAATGACTGATTCGGACCATAGTCTGCAGATACTGTTGGATAGGGTTACTGAGAGTTGTGAGAAAATGGGGATGAAGATCAATACTGCGAAAACCAAAGTTATGAAGATATCAAGGAACAAAAATTTACCTCTTCCAATATATGTGAAACACCAACAGCTTGAGTACGTAAGCCAATACAAATATCTTGGTTGCTGGTTCAACAATCAACTTATTATAAGCAAAAAGTAAGGGCGAGAATAGAGATAGCCCGACAGGGGTTTATCAAAATGAAAAGCTTATTTTGTAACAGTAGCATTAGTATCAGCCTTAGATGTCGTTTTCTGCATTGCTATGTGTGGTCAATACTTTTGTATGGAACGGAGGCCTGGACACTCAACACAACACTGATGAACAAGTTGGAAGCCTTTGAACTCTGGCTTTATAGAAGAATCTTGAATATATCTTGGACAACCCACACTAGTGTTGCCAGGTCTGATTTGTTTTTAATCGGTATATAAGCAAAAACAAATCGGGATTTAGGGTTGTAGATCGGGACAAATAAACAACAATATCCCAGTAGTAAGGGACCGTTCAAGTATTACGTAACGCAGGTGGGGCAATAGTTAAACGCTTATTAGAGTGCGTTACGTAGGGGGGGGGGTCAATAATCTTCAAAAATCCCGTTACGTAATACTTGAACGCTCCCTAAATAAAAGTCCTTAACATTAAAACTAAGCGAGTTACGCTCAAAATAAAGTTTAGTCCTTTAAAAGTTAGTACTAGTTAAAGTCTTTTTTTTGTTAAAAAAAATCGTGAAAATCTCCCCCTATTTAGCACCGTAAATAAAATTAATCGTTACCGCTTTACCATTTACTTTATATGTGTATTGTTTATACGATCTGTAAGGTTTACCGGTTGGGAGTGCATAGTTTTAAAAAAAATTGGTTTTATAGTAAAAAAAATTCCTACAATATTGGAAAATGCCCTTTTTTCAAAATAACTTAAAAGTATTAGGGATACTAAAAATCTTAAGTAGTAAAAAGTAGGTAGGTTTTGCTTTTATAAATATGATAGATTCATTTTGTTTTTCTTTTAGACAAAAATTGGTTCAAATATGGCTGTTAATATTTTGCATACACTCGTAAATAGTGACTCGTTCAGGCCCTTTAAATCATGTAAAAAATACTTAAGTAAAGTAAATTGTTTGTAAAGCGGTAACGATTAATTTCATTTGGGGTGCTAAGTTGGGGAAGATTTTCACGATTTTTTTACCAAAAAAAAAGGAGTCAACTTGATTTTGAGCATAACTCGCTTAGTTTTGATGCTAGAAACTTTTTTAAAACATAAAAATAAAGCTTTATTAAAAAAGTTTTAACTGGTTTTCCCGAAAAGTGCTTCATTTCTTGGTTATTCCACGTTGAAATATTTGATTTGGAATTTGACGAATAAAAACGTATTTTTCATGAGCTACAACTTTGCTTTTGCTGGATCTATAGACTTGACGAGTTCACAATTTTTTTCATGTTTTTTATATTATGCTACATTTTTGCTAAGAATATTTTTTTCGATCAAATACCTACTTTTTGAGTTATTTGTGAAAATCGCCTGAAAACGGGTTTTTTTTTGTCGAAAAATAAACATTTTCATTATTTTTAGTCAATTTATCCATCTCCGGACTTATTTTAAACGCGCGGTTTTTACCCCCACTAGGGGTGACTGTTACCCCCCGAGTAAAAGCAACCAACGGCACAAGCCGTCCAAATTTTCATGCAATTCGGAGTTGATCCTGAAAACTACACGGTATCGCGTTGTTATTTACTGGACTACAGGTGTTTCTATAATAATCTGTATTTAATCGTACATAATAATAATAATCAGACGAAATTACAAAAAAAATCGTAGATTAAGTAAATTATTTATTTTTATTAAAATTATATTTTTCATTCGATTTTGCCGCTTTTAGGAGTGGCTTGTTTTTATAACATAGTTATAAAATTCACTGCAAGTCCTGAAATTGGTTTTCGTGGGTGAAAATCGGGACATTTAGTGTCCCGATCAGGTACAAATCGGTACGCGTCCTCAGACCCTTGAAAATCGGGACACCTGGTAACGCTAACCCACACCACCAACGAAGATGTTCTGAGGAGAATAGGTACAGATAGGGAACTGCTAAAAATCATTAAAGTCAGAAAAGTTAGCTACCTGGGACACATAATGAGAAACGAAAAGTACCGCTTCGCGCAACTGATCATCCAGGGTAAGATTGAAGGAAAACGGGGTCCCGGTAGGCGCCAGATTTCATGGCTTAGAAATATCAGAGACTGGACCGGCCTTGATTCAACATCTTTGTTTAGAGCCGCATTGGACAGAGACAGATTTGCCAGTGTAGTCGCTAACCTCCACTAAAGGAGAAAGCACCACAAGAAGAAGATAAGGTCCGCTTAAATTTTCATCGCACACTATAACTTATTTCCAATTCAGTTGAAGCAAAGTGTTTTCAAAATGAGTTCTTATCAACAAACTGTTAATACTGATGGAATGGCCCCGTCCCATTCAAACAGTGAAGCGAGATTGCGGCCAACATACAAGAGAGGTACTAGAGAGAGACAAGAGAATGTCAGGGAAAATTTGGCCCGTGTAATTTGAGTTGCCTATATAAACTTAAATCGGGGAAATGGACCTCATATTTTTAACATTTAAATACGTCAGAACTCTCTTCTTCATTAAAAGAAGTACTGGTTTTAGTCTTTTTTTTTTGGAATATTCTATTTTGTAGGTTTTAGAACTGCACCATGATATATTTAATAAATATAAGTAATTTTATTGTGTATCATTTAATGACAATGACAAATCAACAAAACAGTCTAACCTAAGTACATTATAAATCTAAGTACATTTGTTTTTATTCTTTTATGGCCTTTGGAAACTGCTCCCATCTAGCCAATCTAAGTACATATAAACTATAACTATATTCCTACAACCCACATACAACAACTGCCAGAGTTGTGAGATGTGATTTTATAAATCCCCCACAGAAACTGAAATTTCCTCAAATTGAAGCTCAAATCACCCAAATTTAAATTTTTGCCTCATTTTAATAAATTAATAGTCAAATGTAGAGAACAGGACACCAAAATTATACTACTTATCAACAGAGGGCCCTGGAAATAATTCGTAGGTCCTATCGTCTTCGATTATATGAGTATTAATCCGCCAACCATTTCTGCTTAGAAAAATTCCCCTAGACGCTTTCAAATTACTCCAAAATTGTGGGAAAATACCCCAATCTGGCAACCCTGACTACCACTATCAATTTTTTTGTTTACGAAAGATGGCGGTTATCTTCCCTCCTTCCCTGACTATCGCTCTCTCTTTCTAACCGCATTAAATTCACTTCATGCCCATCCCATCAGTATTGACAGTTCGTTGGTTCTTATAGTTTCCAAAATTGTTATTTTATATTTTAGGATCCACATCACATTGAAATCAAAGCAATTATCCATAAAAGTGCTGATGTAAACGAAAGCGGTAGTATGAACGTAAAAGAAGTAAGTTTTAATTGAATTTATTAGTTAGTGAGAAAATAAGAATGTAAATTTGGCATCAAGTTATTGTAGAAAACCTTAATTTTAAGCTTATTACAAAGTCATTTGTATTTGGGAGGTGTGGTTAAGTTTCCGGCACAGGTAGAAAGCATTAAATGTTAATCTATTATACATTTAATTATTATACCTGCTATTCAGTATCTTTACCTATTGAAACTTAACGACATAACTCAAATACTGACAAAGAACTGCCCTATCGATCAGAAAGGTAATGACCACCGTTTTCTGGGATTCACAAAATGTGGTCTACGTTGACTACCTGGAAAAGGATGTTGACGGGACATCACATGGCTCTACCATGCCAAATTATGGACGCTGAATTGCAGAACAACAGCCAAATTTGGCGAATAAAAAAGGGCTGTTCCACCATGATAACGCACTTGCTCACACCTCCGCCATCGACACGGCCAAATCGGTCTAATTGGGCTACGAACTGCTGCTCCATCCACCATATTCTTCATATTTGGATCCGTGCGACTTCTTTTTACAAGAACGCAATTATATCTTCAAAAATCTATCCAGGTGCCGACATAGGATCAGATCACAACCCAGTAGTGACCAAAATTAGGCTCAAAATGAAAATAATAAAACTCAGAACAACAGATGTAAAAATCGATACAAGTAAACTAAGAAACCTACTCATAAAACAACGCCTGACAGATGAAATTAATAACCGTTTAATGAATGTTAAAGAACAAATCCAGCAAAATACTGAAACAGACAAAATGGTTATTAATAAAAACAGAAATAGATAAATGTCAAAAAGAAATTCTTACACCAACCAGATACAAACAGAAACAATGGATGACGGAGAAAATCTTAGAATTAATGGAAGAAAGACGTCAGCATAAAAACAAAGATAACCAGATGTACAAAAATGTGGATAAACAAATCAAATCCAAAATTAAACAGGCTAAAGAACAGTGGTTAAAAGAACAATGCGCAGAAATAGAAGAACACCAGAAAAGACATGATAATTTTAACACACATAAAAAATTAAGGAATTAACTCAGATCAACAGAAAAAGAAAACCGGGAATACTAAAATATACAGATGGGAAACTTGTGTTGAGTACTAACGAAAAATTAAAGAGATGGACAGAATACATAAATGAATTGTTCAAAGACAATAGAACAGAGCAGATGGAAGTCGAAGTAGAAGATGATACGGTTTTGAAGATATTAAAAGAAGAAATTAAACCGGCATTAAAAAACAGCAAAAATGGTAAAGCAGTAGGTCCAGACCAAATCCCAGTAGAAAGCTTAAAATGCATAAATGATGAAACCTTAGACATTATCGTAGACTTGTTTAACACAGTGTACAAAACAGGAAACATACCAAAACAATGGTTACTCTCAACCTTTTGTGCTATCCCTAAAAATACAAACGCTAAAGATTGCAGTGAATACAGAACAATATCATTAATAAGTCACATTCTCAAATTTTTCTTGAAAATAATACATGGTCGTATAAACAAAAAACTAGAAGAAGAAATAGTTGATAGTCAGTTTGGGTTCAGAAACGGACTAGGAACCAGAGATACGTTATTTGCTTTTAATGTGTAAGCTCAAAGATGCATGGACATGAATGTGGATGTGCATGTTTGTTACGTTGATTTTGAGAAAGCTTTTGACAAAGTAAGACATGAAAAAATAGTCCAAATTCTAAAGACAAAAAACATAGACAAAAGGGACTTACGAATAATAACAAACCTTTACTGGAATCAAAGAGCACAAATTGTAATAGATAACGAACCCAGTCCAGAAATTGAAATCAGGAGAGGAGTTCGGCAGGGATGTATTATGTCTCCATTACTCTTTAATGCATATAGTGAAGCCATTTTTGAAGAAGCATTGCTATCTCAAAGTGAAGGAATAATAATTAACGGATGATCTATTAACAACATAAGATATGCAGATGACACCGTGATTATGGCAAGCTCTGCTGAACAACTCCAACTACTACTGAACAAAACAAACAATTTCTGTGAAGAATATGGACTAAAAATGAATATAAAAAAGACCGAATACATGATAATAACTAAGAAAACAAACATACAAACAAGCATACATTTGGGAAATGTACCGATAGAAAGGGTTGATAAATACAAATACCTAGGAACCTGGATTTCAGAGAAAAATGATCAAACAACAGAAATAAGGACCAGGATAGAAATAGCAAGAAATGCGTTTGTAAAAATGAAAACGGTTCTCTGCAACAAAGACCTTAGCTTAGAACTGAGAGTAAGAGCTTTGAGATGCTACGTGTTCTCGATACTACAATATGGACTTGAAAGCTGGACATTAAAGCAAGAACACATAAATAAGATACAGTCATGTGAAATGTGGTGTTACAGAAGAATGCTTAGAATAGCATGGACACAGAGGAAAACGAACACGGAAGTACTGCGAGAAATGGGTAAATAATGCGAAATAATAAACACAATAAAAATAAGAAAGTTACAATATCTGGGACACGTAATGAGGGGACCATGATATGAAATGCTAAGACTGATAATACAGGGAAAGGTAAGAGGCGGAAGGAGTATAGGAAGAGGGAGAGTGTCGTGGTTAAAGAATTTAAGGGACTGGTTTAGATGCAGTTTAGATGCAGCCAATTTTTCCAAATTTTCAGTTTTTTTGTAGATTATATATAGAGACTAAATAATTGAGGGGTCCGGCAATAAAAAATGGTAAGGGGCAGTAAAAAAATTTGAGTTTTGAAGTATTGAATTTTGAAAAAAATATTCTTATATTTTTTATTAAAAAAGCATGTTAAAACTAGGTGAATATGTTGTTAATACGTAGGCAAAATATGGAAAACCAAATATTTTTTTATAATGATTAATTAGAAAAGTATGACAATATGAACTACAACTTAACATTGTCTACCTAAAATATTTGAAATAGTTTAACGTAACGTGTTAAGTGGTGTTCACTTAATTCACATAATTTGATAGGTACTAGGAATTCATTTTAAATTTAGATACCATTTGTGGTAAACAGCTGGAATCAATTCCCAAAATAATTTTACATCTTTCAGGTTTTCTGAAACGTTTAAATAAAAATAATAATATAACGCTGGAGAGAATTTATTTTCATGTTTGCAAGTAAAAAATGTTAAGTTTTTATGCAAAGTGAACGTGGATGTAAACAATTTTAAGTACATCCCTTACCATTTTTTACTTGCGAACATTTATTCTAAGAATATAAAGAAATTGTTTTCTTTATAGAAACTTGACCAAGCTCTTCACTAAATACTTGAAATTCAGGATCTCTATCTGAGTTGCAATCATCGTAGCTCTCTCAATAACTGTTAACAGCAAAAAAGACAATTAGATTGGAACAACCTGCATTATCTTGAACACATAACATTATTTTCATGCTTATGCATGTCCCTTACCAAATTTTAAGAAATTAATTTTTTATTTTTTTTTAAGAATTAGGAGGATAAACTAAGTAAAATTTTCTGCTTTGCCATGTCCCTTGCCATCTTTTACATACTATTTCGCGAAAAATCAAAATTTGTCCCTTACCGTTGTTTACTACCGAACCCCTCAATTATTGGACCGCCTTTTTATGTCAATACGCAACATCATGAAGATGCACCTATTAAAACTGTTAAATTATTTTCTAGGTTGTGGAGAATTCTAAAGAAATCATAGTTCCTAAACCGAAATCTCCAAACAAATTACACGATCTGAAAGATTTTGAGCGGTTTGTAAAAACCAACATTGAAAAAGTACCTGACAGCAGTTTCAACGAAACAATCTCGTCACAAAACTCCGATAAGGAAAATATGTTAAACGCTGCCAACGCCCCCAAACAGATAGTTATATTAAATAACATCTTAGTGAAACAACCAGAGATTCAACAAACAACCAGAGAGATCAATCCCTACTTACTACCAACACAAAAAATAAACGTTTCTGACGATACTGAAACATGTATGGATATAGACCATGATATAAATTGGGATAAAGATGCAAGGAACGATTTAGCTGAACAAAATGAATCATTTCACGAGTTTAACGATTTTGACGAGGGCATGAATAAGCTATTAAAAAACCTGGAGACGTACTCAGAAAATCTTAACAAAAACAAACTTATAACTAAAAAACAAATCGAGAATATACAAAAATGTATAGAAAAACTAAATGAAATTCATAAAATCGTGGAAAAGAGTGTTCCAGTTGTGCCCGAACGTACCCATAAGAATGTTCAAACTGAGAAAAACGTTGTAGAATGTGCAATACAAACGGTAGAAGAAAACCAAGCGGCATTAAATACATTGTGTAAGAATTGCAATAAAAAAATTATCTCTAAGCTGAACAGTAGTTCCTCAAGTTGTAAAACGCGTTCCAGTTCGCGAAGGAACAGTGGGAAAAGTGCTAAAGTAACGCAAATTGACGACTTTGCTGGTACTCTGGTACTCAACTTTGAGACGCAAGATATAGAAAGACAATTTAAAGACAAGATTGAAGATATGGCGAGTAGTACCAAAATTAAAGATGTCGACATTATGGAAGCTGAAAATCAGACGGAAGTAACCACTGATCAAAGTGATAAAGTGGGTAAGTTTTTTTTCTATTAAACTTTTTATTTTCTTAAAATAGAAACAGAAGTTATAGCTGTATTTGTAACGGTACCTACCTGAGCTAAAACTCCTTTGTATACAACAACGCGCGCGACGGTTGACCTGTGTAGCTGCAACTCGACAGTTGGGTTCTAAAACTTATAAGTGAGCAAGTGTTTTATATATGGACAGGCCACGTGCACAGAATTCAAAACGAGAGACTTGTAAGACTGGTATGGGAGGAGATTCCTACAGGCAAAAGACCACTCGGACGTCCCAGAATGCGATGGAGAGATAACATCCAAGCAGATCTCCGGAAAATGAACATTCCATTTGACCCTAGGTTGATGGAAGACCGAACAAATTGGAAAAAAGTTGTAAAGTCAGCCAGGACCCATCCAGATTTGTAGCGCTACATGATGATCATGACGTGTTTTACATTGTTGAAATTTATTGAAAATTATTGTTTTGAAAATCGGAAAAAATGTCTAGATCTGGTGGTCATTTAAAAGGTAATCGAAGTAATAGGACTGTAATATATTTTAGCCCTAATTTGAGGGTAAATATTACAAACTATAAAATACTGGAGGGTCAGGCCATGGAGTTGGAGTATCTACATTGTAAAAATGTCGTGTACCCCATCCTCCATGCTATGGCATGCTGGACGAGCCATACAGTCTGTAGTCAACACCCCGAAGTATGAGCGGGAACACAAAATGTATTAATACTCATACGCTTATGAAACGCACCTGGCGGATCATAAGGGCCTTCACATTTTACTCTCTTTCAACTTGTCTTGAGTGAAATGTCTTTCAATCTTTCCTATCAGCCTCTCTTGGCTAACTCTTGTTTCTTCCGACCCCGAATGGCGATTAGGTTTCCGAAGGCAGACGGGTCACTATATTTCCTGCTACTACACCCTCTACTAACCGAACGATTACCGGTATAAGTAATCTCCCATTTGTTGGTCAACAGCTACGGGTGGAAGAACCGACATTTGGTAGGGCACTTCATTGCCCTGGAGCTGGGAAATTGACTCCGAAGACGGATGAGCTAAATTAGCCAACGGCATTGAGATGTGGAAAGCCACGGGATGACTACCACATTAAAGATCCATAAGGATATCCCCAGGACACCACAATGGCTGAAAATCCAAAACAAACGGCCCTCAGTCCCGGGCAACCCTTAAATGTGAAAAAGATCGGTACGTGGAACATTCGAAGCATGTATCAAGCAGGCAAGGCAGCAAATATTATTCAAGAAATGACTCGCCTAAACATAGATATTTTAGGATGCAGTGAAGTTCGATGGCCAAATTCTGGCATACAAATTATAGGTGAACACCATATCTATTATTCGGGAGATGACACAACAAGAAACAGAAATGGCGTAGCGATGATAGTAAAAAGGGAAATAGCCAAAGCAGTAATAGGGTTTACGCCCATATCAGATAGAGTTATGCTATTGAAGATTAATTCAAATCCCTCTAATATAAATATCATTCAGGTCTACGCACCGACATCCGAATCAACCGAAGAAGAAATAGAAAATTTCTACCAGACTCTAGAAAACTCTCTAAAGCTGACAAAAAAACATGAGATAACTATCATCATGGGCGATTTCAACGCCAAAATAGGACAAGGTACAGTCGAGAATGTTGTGGGGTCATATGGTCTTGGCACAAGAAACGAAAGAGGAGAAAGACTGATACAATTCTGCCAAGAGACGGATATGGTTGTAATGAACACATTCTTTAAATTACATCCAAGAAGGCTTTATACATGGAAAGCACCCGGTGATACCCCAGGGAAAATCATAAGAAACCAAATTGATTTTATTAACATAAGCAAAAGGTTTAGAAATTCTGTCACCTCAACAAAAACATATCCAGGCGAAGATGTAATCTCAGATCATAGTCTGTTAGTTGCAAATATCAACATACGACTCAAAATAATTCAAAAGAAAGTAAGACCCAAGATAGATATAAAACTACTGAAAGAAAATAGCATCCAGGAAAAAGTAAAAACAGAGATTAATAAGAATTTTGCGAAAATGGTTGAAGACGCTCCTAGTGGCGTAGAAGAACAATGGAACGAAATGAAGACATCTATCAACACACTTTCGCATGAATATCTTAAATCAAAAAGAGAAAAGAAGCAAGAATGGATGACAGATAAAATATTGCAGATGATGGAAGAGCGAAGGAAATTAAAAGGTAGAAATGACAATGAATACAAAAAGTTGCATAAGAGTATACTAAGAGAAATAAAAGGGGCAAAAGAAGCATGGCTGATGGAGAAATGTACAGAAATTAAAACACTACAACGCAAACATGACGATTTCCATATGCACAAAAAGATTAAAGAAGTACAGATGATCAGAAAACAACGCAATATAGGCATAGTCGTAGACGTCGAAGGTCAAATTTTGACTACAATTGAAGATAAATTAAGAAGATGGAAAGAATATATGCAAGAATTATTAGAAGATGCTGCACGAAGTCCGTATGAAATAGACAATCCCTATGGCCCAGAAATAACAAACGAAGAAGTAACTATGGCCATTAAGCGGATTAAAGATGGGAAATCACCAAGACCTGATGAGCTGCATGGTGAAATTTTAAAGCTATTAGAGGCACAACAAATTACAGCTCTTACGAAGTTATTCAACAACATATACGAGACTGGTTACTTACCAAAAGACTGGCTACTATCAATATTCATTCCACTTCCCAAAAAAGCCAACGCTAGAAAATGTGAAGAACATAGATTAATTAGTTTGATGAGCCATGTACTTAAAGTACTCCTTACTATCATTCACTCGCGCATATACACCAAATTAGAAGAACAGCTGAGTGACGTTCAATTTGGATTCAGATCAGGACTCGGAACGAGGGAAGCACTTTTCAGCTTGCAAGTTCTATTACAGAGAGCCAGGGATGTCAATTGCGATGTGTATGCATGTTTCATAGATTTCGAGAAGGCATTTGATAAAGTCCCACATGGAAAACTAATCGATATCCTAAAAACATCAGGACTCGATGGTAAGGATATAAGACTCGTTTCAAACTTATATCTCCAACAAAAAGCAACAGTTCGATTCGAAAATGAACTGTCCGAAATCTTCACGGTTGAAAAAGGAGTCAGACAGGGTTGCATACTGTCACCAACATTATTTAACATATACTCTGAAAACATCTTTAGAGAGGCCTTGGACGAATCAGAAGATGGTATTGCAGTAAATGGACAACTTATAAATAATATTAGATATGCAGACGATACAGTATTACTGGCGGATAGTGCGCAGGGGCTCCAAAGGATCATGGATAATGTTGTAGAAGCATGCAACAAATACGGCCTAAAACTAAACTGTAAGAAGACAAAAATAATGATCATTAGTAAAAACACCAACATAAACGCCCAAATTACAGTAAACAATACACCTCTAGAGAGAGTACAGAAAATATGCTACCTGGGCTGCAACATTAAGGATACTTGGGATCATAGCTACGAAATAAAAACTCGTATTGAAAAAGCCAGAAGCTCTTTTAACAGTCTTAAGAAAATTCTCTGCAACTTGTCTTTAAGTATCAATATACGCATAAGAATTCTTAGATGTTACGTCTTTAGTGTCCTCCTATACGGAGTTGAAAGCTGGAGCCTGACAGAAGATGCCATAAAACGGTTAGAGGCGTTTGAAATGTGGTGCTACCGACGTATGTTGAGGGTCTCATATATACACCACACAACTAATATAACTATTCTCCAGAGGCTAGGAAAAGACAAAGAAATAATTAACACCGTAAAGAACAGAAAATTGGCTTACTTCGGCCACATTATACGTAATGAAAAATACCGACTGCTGCAGTTGATTCTACAAGGCAAGATTGAGGGCAGGAGAGGCCCTGGACGTAGACGTATATCCTGGCTGGCCAATCTTAGGAAGTGGACTGGTCTAACGTCAACTGATCTATTTCGAGCTGCCGTAAATAGAATAAGATGGGTCAATGTGGTCGCCAACATCTCTAGAAGATAGGCACTTTTAGAAGAAGATAAAATACTAAAATAAAACACATCTTTCTACAAATCATTTAATACTCATTTTGCGAATGTACTTTTTACAATAATAAGAAATGTGTTACTCTGATAACAGTTGTTAGGTTTTACAGAGTGGTCTACTAAAACTATATTTACAATATCCAACATCTCCCCCTTAAAAAAAATTATTTTTTAATAGTAAAACAAATATAAGTATTTACAAAATAATAAAAAAGAAATTACTCATACGTTAAACGATCTATGGGTTTGACCACTCTTTTAGGCCGTTCAGTACTTTCTTTACTTAAATTCTCTTTATTTACAATATTTACATCAGTATCTACAATAGGAGAAACTTCATTTGAACCACTCAGTAGTGAAGATTCCACGATATGAAATTTTTTAATTTCGTTCAAATGACGTTTCCAGTTAACATCATTTAGTTCAGGAATTTTAACAATATATGTTACTTTTCCGATTTTCCTTGTATCACCTAAAAAATTTTTTAAAGCATTTTTTACTGTTTTCACAGCATTTTCTGCAGCGCCATTAGATGAAGGATGATATGGGGGAGTAGTAATATGAACAATATTATTATTTTTTAAAAAATTTTGAAACTCATCCGAACAAAAAGAACTACCATTATCGGTTACCATTTGACACGGCAACCCAAAACGTGCAAAACATGACCGTAGACCGTCTATAGTCATTACAGAAGTTATTGAACTCATGGGAAATACTTCTATCCACTTACTATGAGCATCTAATATTATTAAAAAGTTTTTATTCAAAAATGGACCCATAAAATCCAAGTGAAGTCTTTCCCAAGTTCATTTTTTCGAATTTCGATTTTTTCAGGTACATTCTTAAATTTTAAACAGTTTTCACAAGTTTTGCATATTTCTTCAATTTGTTTTCCTAATCCAGGCCACCAAATATAAGATCGCGCTAAGCTTTTCATCTTAACTACGCCCATGTGTGATGAATGTAAACTTTGTAAAATTTTTTGTTGTAATTTAGACGGAATTATAATTCGATTATTCCAAATTAAACAATCTGACTCGATTTTAGATTCAGAGGTATGTAAACCATCTTTGTCAATATCGTAGCCTAAATATGTAATTTTTTCTTTAAAAAATTCGCACTTATCTACAGATAATTTTAAACCCGCATTTTCTTACCTAAAAAGAACTGTCTCCAGCCTTGATAAATGCTCTTCCCTATTTTTACCAGTGACGAGATATCGTCTAGAAAACATACCACACCATCAAGACCCTGTAAAAGTGATTCTAAAATTTTTTGAAATTTAGAAGGTAAACTTGCAATCCCGAATGGTGCTTAGTATAACGAAATAAACCTTTATGAGTAGAAATCGTTAGAAGCTCTTTCGATTTTTCATCTAAACATATCTGCTGGTAAGCATTAGATAAATCCAATTTTGTAAAATGTAACCCCCCGTTTAATTTTGTAAACAAGTCTTCAATTTTAGGTAAAGGATATGAATCAATTTCTATTAAAGGATTTACGGTGACTTTAAAATCACCACAAATTCGAACAGACCCATTTTTTTTTAATACAGGAACAATAGGCGTACCCCAATTTGAAAAATCTACAGCTTCAATTACACCTAGTTGTAGTAACCTGTTTAGCTCATTTTCTACCTTTTCCCTCATCACGAATGGTAAAGGACGAGCTCTAAAAAATTTAGGACTTACAGAATCAGATTTTAATTTTATTGAAATTACACCTTTGGTAAATTTACCCAAACCAGGCGAAAATAAATTTTGAAATTTATTTGATATATCATTCAAATCTGACGGAAATGCTAAATCGTTTACGTTAAAAATGGTAAGATCGAACAGATTATAGAAATCTCTACCTAGCAATGGAGGTCCTCCTTTACTAATAACATACAAATTTAACATAGCATTTTTCTCTTTATATTTAACCTCACAATTAACGAAACCTAAAGGTTTTAATTTGTCCCCATTATAAAGATTAAAAATTTTGGAGGTTGCCTGCAAAATTTTATTGCTAAAATTTAAATTATAAAAGCTTTCTGAAATAACACTATAGCTAGCGCCAGTATCCAACGTAAATGTAAACAACTCATTATCAATTAATAAATCTATTAACACAGGATTCGTATTATATTGTAAACTATATAAACAATATTCTTCAGAATCTAGAAAATTGTTTTTATTACCTGTTTTATTAGATTTATTATTTTTATTTGAACATATTGGTGTTAAATGCCCTTTTATATTGCAAATGTGACAAAAACATTCTCGATAGACACACTTATCTAAATTGTGGTTTTTACGTCCGCATGCCAAACATTTAGTCTTGATGGAAGTTCCAGCTGTTGAAGATTGGCTCCTCCCTCCTGCGTTGAAGTTCCTTTTCTGAGATGTAGATGCGCGAACATGCGCTGACTGTTTAAATTTGGAAGAGCTTCCGCCGGCGAAATGGATTTCTGGTTCCTTTTTTACAACTTGTAAATTTGAAAAATTTACAAGTAAAAATTTATAATTTACGTTTATTTTAGAATTTCGCAGAATGGTAAAAAAACAGTAAATTATTATTTTGATTTGACAATGTTTACATTAATAATTTGACATATTTGACAGTTGACAGTTATTTATTTATTAATAACAGATACAAACAGTTTTCCCTACTTACATGTATCCGTATCTACAATGACAACAGTTTAGTACAACATGCACATAATGTAATAATTCGAGGTAATAAAGACAAAAACGACAGATGTTTACCAGCAAAAACGTTAAAAATAATAAAAAAAACCTCTCTTTATATTATTCATGCAATAGACGTTTAAATAATTGCAAGTTTATTCCAAATAATTACAGACAAGTGGTTGTTGTTAAATCGTTGTAAATTTGGCACATTTTATTAAGTGGGCTTAAAATTGTATTTATTTGTTATGTTGTACCTACTTGTTAGTTTTAGTTAGTTCTAATAAATTTTGTTGGTTAGTTACATAAATAAATTAAGTAAAAATGAAAAAATTACTTGTTATTTGAGGAAGGTGGAAAAACCATATGTATAACATGGGAGTAAAGTGCCTTTTCCTCCCTTGAATGATTACTGCCCTCCGCTACGCGTCGGGCAGTAAACTTCATTCTCGGGAGGAAAAGTAGCACTTTCCTCCCTTGTTATACAAATAGCTATTACGTCTTTGCTCCAAGGGAAGGTCATCTAATTCCGGTATTAAAAAGTTGTCCAACTAATCCAAATATACTTCCGGATTTAACGTCTCCTCCAGAAAATACACAGCACACCAAACATTTACCTTCTTATAAAATTGACTATTACGTTGAATCCTATTAATAAGCATTTTCACTAGCCAAATACCGGCAGTTTTGGGATAAAACGATTCCATTTATCGTGAACGTGGACTCATCAGAAAATAGAATATTGTAGTGAAAGAAGCGGTCATTCAAAAGTTTTTCGGCTCGAAGGACCATAATTTGTAGCTTACTCTTGAAATGTTCTGTATTTACTGAATTGAAATTGAATACGACAACATGTACGATGTGAACTATTGTGTAGTCTGATGAATACTGCCCTTTTCAACCCTCAGTCAGGGCGAAGCGCGCACGCATCCACGATGCGCTCTGACTCAAATTAAAATTGAGGGTGAGTGGCGCGTACACCAATGATTGCACAAAAGTCAAGCCTCGTGTCATAATCACAATATTGTAAGTTGTGAATAAATTTTGGTTTAAAGGGGTGAATGTTGTTTTGCTTGAATATTTTCTGTAAGTGACTTTTGCTAAAGTCAACTTCAGCTTATCTTTTTCGTAAACTTAACTTTGGATTTTCCCTCACTGACTGTATAGCTAGGGCAGTAGCTGCATCATCGTCCTCATTATACGTCTTTTTCGATCGTTTTCTGTTTTCAACAGATTATAGGTTTGTTCCAACTCGATACAAAACCGTTCTTGAATCGTTACGCGCATGCGCAATAACGAAAATGTATGCGCAGTAACACATTTTTCGTTACTGCGCATATTCGTAACCATTCAGGAACGGTTTTGTATCGAGTTGGAACAAACCTCCTGTCTTATTTAATTTCTTTATAAGTTTCTTCAATCCATTCCGTGTAACGAGTACATCTAAATATTTTTCATTGAACATTTCAAACTCATGTCATGTCGGTACGAAACAGCTCCAATTCCATAACACTTTACATAAGATAAATTCTTTGTTGGATGCTTAACATTGTCTTCTGTCATCGGAGTTGACAGTTTAGCAACACTAGATTATTGTTACGATTTCGAACTCGGAAGTGCAGAAATCTATAGGGTTTTACATAAAATTGGACATAAAATTAAGCCGGTTTTGAAAAACTTGAATTTTATTTCGTTCTATGGGGTTTTAGAACAATCAAAACTTTTTATCAAGAATGGCATTTTTTGCTAAAGCTGAAAATAAAAAAGTTTTTTTTTTCTTGGGTAGCCCATTCGTTGACAAACTGTATATACCAGTATTAAATAGAAGACAATTAGAAACATCTAATAAGTTTAAAAAAAAAAACCCACCTTTTCAGTAAAAGGGGTTTGTTTGAACTTTTTATAAAATCGCGTATAAAGGCCATAGAAATATAAAAAAGCACATTTTAAAAGTTTATTTAATAGTTTTAAGTCTCACGAATTGAATCCTGTTGGAATTATATAAAACAGTTGTTACGGAAAGCCAGAAAAGTGTCTCCTAAAAAATGTAAATGCATATTTTGTAAGACGTTCTCTGCAGTGATGAAAAACGACTAAAACTGCAAAAAAATTTTGTATACCTCGAAACCTTAACACTGTATAAAAAAATTATAACCATAAATATAACAGTTTTTTCTTTAAAAATATTTAAAAATTGTCATCCAATTTAAAAAGATCCTCTAAGAGTAACGTTGTTTTAGCCGATGAATCAAAAATTAAGAACATTAGTATCAGTGAACAATTAGAAAAAGAAGATGATAATATTCTCGTTTGTTCGATGAAATCGGAAGGTCCAGAAAATAAAGGACAGAATAGTATGAAACGAAAGTTATCAGACAGTGATAGCGAGATTGTCGCAGTTCCTAAAAGACGTTGCAATAGGTTCATACGTGATGATCTGTCTGTAGAATTCGGGAATTCGGAAAATCCAAACAATTACGCAAACAACAAGAAAAGTAGTTTCTCTAGCGGATTATCACCCGAAACCAATGAAGAGGATGACGATGTAAGTTGGTCTTTTTTTACTATTTAATTATAAAGTCTAGTATTTATAACAATAAAGCTACCTATCCGAAAGTTGGAGCAATAGTAGTTATTAAGGTACCAAGGGTATTATAAGGATAATAACGCTTGAGGTATATACGTTGACCGAAAGCGTTACTATCTATAATATCCGTGGTGCCTTCAACGTTTAATGTCCGACTTAATTATTCTTTATATGCAAAAAATTTGAATGAATTTTGAATTAATTAGTTTTCAAATAAGTACATTTACCAGCAATGGTCGTAACGTAATAATTGTGGTAACCATAGTTTTACTTAGGTTATTTGTCAACTTGACAGTATTTAACTAGTTATTTAAATTTAATGCCCTAGAAATTGAAAAATAACGCCCTAGGGCATTATATCATACTTGACTGACTTCGAAATCATGTCATTATTTGTCAAATAATATACCAGTCGGACATTATAGTTATTAAGGTATGTACCAAGGGTATTATAAGGATAATAATGCTTGACGTCAGTGGTGTATTAACCGAGGGCCTTCGGCCCGAGGGATATACGTTGACCGAAAGCGTTATTATTATAATACCCGTGGTGCCTTCAACGTTTAATGTCCGACTAAATTATTCTTTATATGCGAAAAATTTGAATGAATTTTGAATTTATTAGTTTTCAACTAAGTACATTTACCAGTAACAGTAGTAACGTAATTGTGGTAACCATAGTTTTACTTAGGTTGATATTTGTCAACTTTACAGTATCTAAGTCGTTATTTAAATTTAATGCGTAAGGACGTTATTTTTCAAAATAATCCCCTAGGGCGTTATATCGTACTTAACAGACTTCGAAATAATGTCATTATTTGTCAAAGGGGTAGTATCCACCCCCCAGGGTAAAAGCGCAAGTTGTCACTATGTCACCTTTGTTCCTTGAGATATCCTCTAAGCACTCACCAATTTTCCTGCAAATCTATGGCGGTTCAACGAAATCGGAGGTAATAGTTCATATCCACCTTCAGTGGCTGCACTAATACCCTAAATAACATAAATAAATTTTTAGAAATTAAATAGTTAATATTATAAATATTTTAGGAGTACCTCAACAAAATTTTGAAAAAGTACGAAACTGGTGTAGAGGAATGTAACTCTTCACCGCCTTCCAATAAAGAAAACGTGGACATGGAATTGGAAGACAATTTTGAAGACCTTTTAGCTCGTTTACATAAAAACGTGGCCCCGGTGTCCAAAGCCAAAGAAGATACAGAATCACAACATTCAAAAACCGTTTCAAATGACAATAACTTACTTCCGCATAACCAAAGCCTTTCAAAATTAGACAACGACGTACAATACAAAGAAACAGAAAATTCTGATATCATTGCAGAAACTGAATCTATGGAACCTTTACCGAAGAAAACGAAAAGAAGATTAAATGATGTTTTCGTAGAAGAAAAGTCAGCGGAAAAACCTTTGAATAAAGAAAACACAATTGTTACAAAGTCCAATAAAGAAACATTTTGTGATGAATTAGAAGACAGTTTTGATGGTGTCGATTTTGCGAATATAAACATTGAAGAAGCTGTTAATGATGTTAATAACACTAAGAATTGTAAAGAGAACGAAGACGATTTGTTTTCCGATGATGATATTGTAGAGACAACACCGCAGAAACAAGTGGATGTTACCGAAAAAAAGTAAGCCATTTCCTCTAAACACGGTGTTTGGTAAATAATGGGCCATAGCTTAACTTTAGATTCCGTAGGTTAAAATATATCGATTTAAGCTAACTTACCTTAGTACAAAAGTTGATAATTACCGAAATACAGGGTGTCAAAGTTAAACTTTTATTTTATTTATTCTTGAATATTTCCTAACAGACATGGGATAATAACACAACATTTGGTAGGCGGGGGTTTTGGGACGAGAAATCTAAATTCGCCACCAAAAAAGATTTATTACCCAGAGGGCGCCACATACGCCTTTCAGTGCTCATTTAATAGATTAATTTTTTTTTCATTACCCACTCTACATACTTTTTGAATCAAAACTTTTATTCTCTTAAGGCCATGGGTACATAATTCGCAAATATTTTACGGTTATCCCTACTTTTTCTGTCTTTACACAGCAAATTACGTGTAGTAAAATTCACACTGGTACAGATATGTAAACATTACTAGAATGTTTTCTTCTTCTTACTCTCTTTCTTGGCTTGCATACTTGTGCATCTGAAAGTACATTTGATTGTATTCAGCTCGTCTTGCTCTAAGCAATGCTGCAACACTGAAATGAAAACTTACTAGAATGTCATTCTACTTGAAAATGTCATCATTAACTTAAAGAGATGGCTTTTGAATGTTCTTGGATAACTGTTATTTATATAATTGCAAATTATTAATTCAGTTAATAAATGTGATAATTTTTTCACTAACTATGTATTCAGTGATGGTAATAATTTATATGTACAACAAAAACTAATACTCAATCGAGAAAAGAGAAAAAGTGTTAAAGTGATTTTTTTAATAATATATTGTTACTATGGAACGCTTACAATTTTGAACATCTTAAACAACAAATACTTGGATCACAGAATATATTATCCTGATGTATTCTCTGCTTGGATCTTACACAAATAATACACAATAAATAACTTTTTATTAAGTTCACGTCTTAAATCAAGTATTTATTAAATACATTATACATGTATATCAATATTATTTAATCAACAACTCAAAATATTCCCGATGCCATTTCAAATATTTAAAATTGTCACTGATTGTCAATGTCTGACTGACAATATTCTATTCGACTGAGTGCGTTGTAAGACAAAGATAGATTTGGAAAATATTACCACGGACATGGTGTCCATTTTTTCGAATCCTGAAAAACTAATAAATACTTTTAAACAATTTAAACGCAAAATGAAAGACTAAATTATTACCGAGGGCCGAAAGTCCCTTAGAATAAATAAAAAGTTTATTTTAAATGCGATATTTAAAATTAAAAATCACACTAAATTTTCTCTTAGTTTTTCACCCCTGTAACTTATTAAAATAAACATTATAGAAGTTCTCAGAGGCTTTCGGCCCTCGCTAATAATGTAGTCTTTCATTCTGCGTTTAAATTTTCCAAAAATACTTATTAATTTTCTCAGGATTCGAAAAAAATGAATCCCCATTTGAATAGTATTGCAGCCGAAAATACGTACCCATCCTCTTAATATTTTTACTTAAAAAAGGTATATTACATTCATCTTGCTAAACTCAACCGTTATCAAGATAAACGCATTTTAAATCTGTGAGGCAACATAATTTTTTGCATAATATCATTGTAGTTGTCACGAAAAATGACTTAAAACCATAAAAATTTACAAAAATGTATTGCAAATTTCGTCAAATGGAATTTGTGATTTAATAACATAAATATCAGAACTGGTACAATTATTATGGTTTCAAGTTGATTTTTAGGGTATAATTACATTGATAATATGCAAAAAAAAAGTGTGTGTACTTTGTACGCACGTAAGAAGTTATACTTTTATTATATGATTTCAACGAAATAAATATACTTTAAACAGTTTATTTTAATTTTATTTAAATACTAAACTAAAATAAGAATGGTCCGCGATTTGAACTCAAGACCTCTCGATCTCTAGCCAATGCTATACCAATCATGCTACGAGGTCTGTGTTTGTATCGTCTCGGACATAATGACAATTCATGCTAACAAACAGACGAAGTGAAGTATAATACATAAATATAAATGTTTTAATAATACTTATCTTACTCCTGAGGAAGACAAATCCAAAGACACAGAAACTATAATAAATATATTTACTAAAAAGACTAATATATTATTTTCACACCTTTTTTTGCACTGATATATTTATTGGCCATGAGCCGATGGGTAGAGGGGATTTGACAGCTTTCGCCAGCGCTGTTAGTGGCAGTTTTGTGCATTTATCTGATAAATTTAAATGGCGCGCCATGGGTAGAGGAGAGGGGATTTGACGGTTTTCACCAGCGCTGGTAGTGCAGCGTTGCCACATTAGTAGATTTCTACTTTTTTGGTAGATTTTTGAAAATTTTTTAAAAAATTCTAGTAGGCAATATTTTTTAGAAGATTTTTGGTATATTTCAACATTTTCTTATGACTAAAATAAAATTTGCTTTTTAATAGTATTTACCCCATTTCTAAATTAATTTTTAGACATTTTGTTACAATTTCCCAATGTCATTACCGAAAATAAGATTCAGGGGTGGGATTCTGTGTACAATCGCTAACACCGCCGACCGCTTTCTATCAATGTCAATATATTTGAATTTTTAGTTTTAATTCAAATATTTTCTTGTTTTACTAAGTGTCACTTCAGCATCAACTAGCAAAACTAGAAAATAATTCAATTAAAGCTAAAAATTAAAATATTTTCACGACAATTGACATCGATAGAAAGCGAAGTGTAGATATCTACAGTGCACGGAATCTAGCCCCAGGACGTAGATGATGAATATTAAACAGAAATGAAACTGGATTCTGGTGTAACAAACTTGCAGATTTCAAGTAGCAGTGCAATCAGTACCTATTTCAGGTGTTATTGAAGAGTTCTGGTATTCGGTGAGCCTGTTAGAAGCTAACGATGGAAAACTAAAATATTTGCAAAACAACAAATGTTGTGTTTGCGTGTTTCTAATGTAAAATGCGAAATAATTGTTTGAAGAATGTGATCCAGACATGCAGATGTTAAAATCAGTGGATGACAAAAAATATACAAATATTAAATATGAAACTGATAAAAATTAATTATAGTTGGTCATTTTGTTCCCCAGTTAAAATATAAAAAAGTTTGGTTTTTGTTTACAAACAGTCGTATTAATTTCTAGTTAAACTCCCTCTGTGGCTCAGTGGTAAGAGCGCCTAACTTTGGATCGAAAGATCCGAATGGTCGTGAACTCGAATCTCACCAGGGTAGAGAATTTTTCGTTTATTATAAATTAATAAATGAAAATAATTTCTATCCTTGTGTGATCGGTACCCACCGGAGGGACCGCAGACGTTCGGATATAATTAGCGTTTCTGCAAAGACAATGACATCGACTTTGCAAAGTAACAAGACACTTACTTAACACACACACTACACATAACACTAGCTACCTATGGTAAAATCCACTGTACCATCACCATGCCAATGCCCATTAGTTGTCGAGGCATTAGCTAAATAAAAAAATTTCTAGTTAGTCAGCTGTTATTTTTATTATAAAAAGTCCTAAATTATATACAAATATATTAATAAAGTTTTATAGTATATTTTAGTTTTTGATAAGTAGATTTTAGTAAGCTAAACTTACAGTAGATTTTCTAAATAAAATGTGGCAACGCTGTGTTAGTGGCAGTTGGCAGTTTTGTTTTGTGCATTTGATAAACTTCACAAACTGAAATGGCGGGTAATATGGATTTTTCAAAAAAGAAAACAAGATTGCAGCTCTTCTATTGATTCATGTAAAAATATTGAATATAACAGTACTGGATGCAGTTATTATATTCGGAAACATTGCGTACATGTCCTGTATCAACTAAATCCTTTCCTTTTTTGGTGTTGCTGATTGAAATTGGATATCATGGGAAATAAGACTTGAATCCAGTATAATGTTTAATATCCATTTTGATAGAATTCAAACAAATTGCAATTCATACAAATTACAAATTTTAATTAGCAAAGCAGTAAGCACACAAAAGTAAACCGGTAACCTTTAAAATGTTAAATAATTCATATCAACTTATTCTTTTTCTCAATGGTCTCCTGCGTAAGCAGTCATCCAGTCGCACGAACTTATATATTAAATATTAAAATTATAATGAATAAAATAAAAAAACATAATTAATTTTACTATTAATTCTGTGTATTCGTTTAGTAATCAGGTTACAATAATATTTCAGTTCATAATTTGTGTCTTTCTAGATAAGTATCTATTTTCCTCGTTTTGTATATTTCACATACATAAATTTTATCAGAAAAGTATAAGTTTCAAACCGCGAGATAGCGCTACCGTCGAAACTCACAGCCAATACATAACTTAGCAACTAAACGCCATACTGTCTGTGTGCGCACGCGCACAGAATAATGAAAATTCACTCCCAATCGCGCCTAAAGAAGTATAACTTCAAAAATTATGTATCGCAGATTTAAAATGCGTTTATCTCGAAAACAGTTGAATTTAGCGAGATGAATGTAGTATACATTTTTTAAGTAAAAATATTAAGAGAATAAGCTCAGCAATCTAAGGTCCATTCTTTACCAAACACCCTGTATATTATTTTCTAAAGTTGATTATTGATATTGATATTTACATCAATTATATTTACAGTTTATCCCAAACCCTTCTTTCAGTGCGTCGTTAATTTTTGACGTCATATACGATTTTAAGAATGTCGCGAATCATTGCATGACACTAGTTAAATCTGACAGTTTTTGTCAGAATATTTATATTTGTTTTTATATAAATATCAATATTTAGATGAATATCTGCAAGAATATTAATACACTGAGCAGCAAAATTAACGCACCACCTTAAAAATGGGACATTTGTGATGTCTCGAATTTCCTAAACCTGTTGTCCGATTATAGTGATTTTTTTGGAAAGGTATAGTCTTATTCTTTAAGGCTATGGGAACATAATTCGCAAATATTTTACGGCTATCCCTACTTTTTCTGTCTTTACACGGCAAATTACGTGTAGTAAAATTCACACTGGTATGGATATGTAAACATTACTAGAATGTCATTCTACTTGAAAATGTCATCATTAACTTAAAGAGATGGCTTTTGAATGTTCTTGGATAACTTTTATTTATTGTATAATTGCAAATTATTAATTCAGCTAATAAGTGTGGTAACTTTTTTACTAACTATCTATTCAGTGATTGTAATATTTTATATGTAAGTACAACAAAAGCTAATACTCAATCGAGAAAAGAGGAAAAGTGTTAAAAGTGATTTTTTAATAATATATTGTTACTATGGAACGCTTACAATTTTGAACATCTTTAACAACAAAATACTTGGATCACAGAATATATTATCCTGATGTATTCTTTGCTTGGATCTTCCACAATAAATAACTTTTTATTAAGTTCACGTCTTAAATCAATTATTTATCAAATGCATTATACATGTATATCAATATTATTTAATCAACAACTCAAAATATTCCCGATGCCACGTCAAATATTTAAAATTGTCACTGATTGTCACGGTCTGACTGACAATATGCTGACAATAGTCTATTCGACTGAGTGCGTTGTAAGACAAAGATAGATTTGGAAAATATTACCACGGACATGGTGTCCATTTTTTTCGAATCCTGAAAAAACTAATAAATACTTTTAAAAAATTTAAACGCAGAATGAAAGACTAAATTATTACCGAGGGCCGAAAGTCCCTTAGAATAAATAAAAAGTTTATTGTGAATGAGATATTTGAAATTAAAAATCACACTAAATTTTCTCTTAGTTTTTCACTTCTGTATCTTAATAAAATAAACATTATAGAAGTTTTTAGGGACTTTCGGCCCTCACTAATAACGTAATCTTTCATTCTGCGTTTAAATTTTTCAAAAATACTTATTAGTTTTCTCAGGATTCGAAAAAAATGAATCCCCAATTGAATAGCATTGCAGCCGAAAATACGTACCGATCCTCTTAAGAATATCGATGTAGTAATAGTGTTGCTGGACACATACATGTCATTGTATACCGGGTGTAACAATCATATTGTGCTTTTTCCTCAAACTTCGGAGCACACTGTGGAATATTTTATCTTGTATAAAATATTGTAATTAAAACTTAATTGTGGCCTTAGGCTTTTTTAACATTTTGTTTTTTGATTCAATCGATTATGTTGGATGATATAAAAGTTAGGTACTTTAACACTGTTTATTTTTTTAGGTCTCAGCTTTTCAACATAACATCAAATCGTTCTTTATTTCCTGCGTTAGATGAAGTTGATAAGGAAATTATCGACAATTTCGACGTAAACTTCGTAACCTTATCACCACCTCCAGGTTTTGAGGATGAAAAGGAGGCTACTAATCCAGAAGATGTTACAGTGATAAATACAGAAGCTCCGCAGATGCCTGTAGAGGAGAAGCCAGAAGCTAGGACTCCTGATATCTTAAGTGCGGAGAGAACTGTCAGGAATACTACACCGACTAACAATCTAACCGGTTTCGCTTCGCTAGATGGCAGTGTTCAGAAATTATCACATAGTACTCCACTTACCCAAAACAACCTGACCAGGCATACGTTAGGTATGTTATTCTTTTTCTCATGATCATCTTTCAGTGGGTCACAGTTTTTCGATTTCTTTCTAACGCATTAAATTGTATGTGACAGAAAAAAAGGCACGTCCGTGATTACAGACATTTACAACATTTATTCTAGTTATTCTAGTTGTCGATAGATGGCGCCATAATAAAAAAAAATATATTTTTTAATTAGATAATATTACAAATAATATTAGATAATAATCTGTATAATTTATAAGACTATACAAATCAAAGAAAATACCATTTTATAAATGCAAGAAACACATTTAATTTGTTTTTATTCCAAATTGAAAATAAAATGTGACAACTGTCAGATTTACCTAAAATGTCATGTTAGAATAAATGTCATAAATGTGTATTATCACGGACTTACCCTTTTTCCTATCATTTGTTACGCACTGAAAAATGCTCATGAAAAGGACAATATATAGTCTAGGCGCCAGAGGGGTCACGTGTCCTTTTCACTTCTGATGGACAAACTCAACTGTTTCTTATAGATTTTTGCTGCTAATTACAAATTTCGAGGGTGTATTTCGATCGGAGTGGTCAAAAAATTGTGATAAACAATTTAGTTGTTTATAAATTGTTTATAAGGCACTAGCTCATAAACTTAAAAAGATATTTCAAACAAAATTTGTTCCTCAATAAAACACGAAGAAAAAAACGTTTACTAAACTTAAATCCAACCATTAGAACTCAAGATATTGTAAAATTAGTGCACAACGCAAATTGCAAATTACAAAATAAGTATTTTTCGAAGCTTTATCGATAGTAACTCGGCTAGTACTCATGCAAATGAGCCTCAGAGGATTTCATTTTAAAGCTTAATTAATAGGCTTCCAAACAACGTTTGTTAAATTACTTTGTCTTCATTTGATTTAAAGTTATATACGTTTGAAGTTATAATTTTCTTAAAAAAATTGTACTTTAATTTGTTTATAAGGGTTTCAAGCTTTGAGCTATAAACATTCATACTTTAATTAACAATAATGATAGAATAACTCAAAAGGAACAATTTGATCTTATAAAAATGTTCGTACGTTTATTTTTGGCCAAGATATCGATATTTTAATGACGCGCTATGAGGCCCAAGATCGGCTCACAGTAAGTAAGTACGTATTTTTCGACGCTTTATCGATCGTAACTCGGCTTCTACAGATGCAAATGAGCTTTTCAAGATCTCATTTTAAAGTTTAATTAATAGATTTCCGAACTAACTTTGTCAAATTACTTTATCTTCATCTGTTTTAAAGTTATATTTGTTTGAAATTATAAAATTTTCTTAAAACATTTGTACAGGGTTATTCACTATATTTTGACCCCCTGTAAACTGCTTTATTTACAGAATTAGAAAAAAATGTAAAATAGAAAAGTTATTCCATTTTTAAGTTATGATTTTTTTACATATATATCGTACTAATGACGTCATCCATCTGGGCGTGATGACGTAATCGACTATTTTTTTAAATGAGAATAGGGGTCGTGTGCTAGCTGCGCTAGCTCATTTGAAAGGTTATTCAATTCCCTATTAGACGAAGCAACGAAGCACTAAAGAGCCCAAAACCTAGGAATTTTGTGCAGTAAGATGAATCGTCATGGAACTTTTTGCATTCGATTAGAGAGAGTGTCAGGCAACTTTGTGAACTAAATTCATCTAGGGCAAAAATTTTTGTGCATAAGAAAATGCATTTTAAAAGTGCATCTCGAAGAGGCGAAAATGAAAAATTTAGAACTTGGGAAATATTGACGGAAATGAGTTGAATTTTTATACTCGGGGGTTTTGGGGATCGCTGAGCACGAATTTCATATCGGCGATGGTCTCCAAGGTACCTGGTGCCCCCGGTGGAACTCGTCGCCTAGAGTTTTATGTTATAATCATTAAAAATCAGTCAATATCCATTAGTCGGGGGGTTTTTGAGGTCGCCGGCCACGAATTTAATGTTGGCGATGGCATCCAATATACCTGGTGCCCAGGGTGGAACTCGTCGTCTAGAGTTTTTAATTATAATTATCCAAAATCAGCCAAAAACTATTACCCTGGGGGTTTTGGGGGTCGCTCAGTACGAATTTCATGTCGGCGGTGGTCTCCAAGGTATCTGGTGTCCAGTGTGGAACTCGTCGCCTGGAGTTTTATGTTATAATAATTAAAAATCATCGTCAATATCCATTACACCGCGGTTTTTGAGTTCGCTGACCACGAATTTAATGTCGGCGGTGGTCTCCAAGATACCTGGTGCCTAAAGTGGAACTCGTCGCCAGGAGTTTTTAGTTATAATTATTCAAAATTAGTCAAAAACTATTACCCTGGTGATTTGAGGGTCCCTGAGTACGAATTTCATGTCGGCGATGGTGCCCAGGGTACCTGGTGCCAAGGGTTGGAACTCGCTGCCTAGCGTTTTATGTTACAACCATCCAAAATCAGTCAATAACCATTACTCGGGGAGTTTTTGGAGTCGCTAAACACAATTTAATGTTGGCGGTGGTCTCCAAGGTACCTGGTTCCCAGGGTGCAACTTGTCGCCTGGAGTTTTATATCAGCGATTTTTTGTGTTTTCTGCGGTATTATTTTAATTTTTAGATTTCTAGTCTGCTTTTATATAAAAAACAGTGGTTTTTAGAACTCTTTAGCGACATATTACTATAATAATATTATAGTTTATATTATAATGTTGATGGATTACCGTCGATATGATCAACCAAAAAAGAAGATGTATATGGTGATTTTTCTATTGACTTTCTTGGGTGTGAATCTGTCTTTTTATTTTACTGCTCCTTTTTTTTAAACAAAGCATAGTATAATATGTGAATACCTCCAAGCTACACTTTTATGTTGTTCTGTTCTTTTAAAAATTTTAAATTAGTTATAAAAAAAAACATCTAAAAAGTGATACCGTATTTAAAGCAAAGTAAGTTTTTAATGTTGGTGTTTTGAAAAAGTCATATTTTATACTTATTAGTTTTGTTAATTACAGAATAAATAATAATATTATAATATCAACCTGTTTAAGATTGGTATTAAAGGAATTTTCATTATCTACAGTCTCTGCGCTGTTTTATAATTTTCGTTTTCGAAATTTGGTTTACGAAATAATTTGGTTTTCGCAGAGAGAAATTTGTGTAACTTCAAGTAAGTAAATATATTTTTTTATTTTATTTTACTTTTTTATTAATTTTTTCATTATATTATACAAATAAATTGATTATGAATACGTGCACTAACATTTAATTTAACACGTATTTTTTTAGATTATTGTATACCTACCTTGAAGACCATCGCCAACATGAAGTTGATGCCCAACGACCCCTAAAACCTTCATAGTAATGGTTATTGACTGATTTTGTATGATTATACCATAATACTCCAGGCGACGAGTTCCACCCTGGGCACCAGGTACCTTGGAGAAGATCACCGTCATGAAATTCATGTTCAGCGACCCCCAAAATTCCCCGAGTAATGGTTTTAAATGATTTGTAATAATTATAACATAAAACTCTAGACGACGAGATCCACTTTGGGCACCAGGTACCTTGGAGACCATCGAACAAATGAAATTATTGTTCAGCGACCCCCCAAAATCCTCAGAGTAATGGTTATTGATTGATTTTGAATGATTATAACATAAAACTCCAGGCGACGAGTTCCACCCTGGGCATCAGGTACACAGGAGATCATCGCCGTCATGAAATTCGTAATCAGCTACCCCCAAAACCCCCCGCGTAATGGTTTTAAATGATTTGGTATATTTATAACATAATACTCCAGACGACGAGCTCCACCCTGGGCACCAGGTATCTTGGAGACCATCGACCACATGAAACTCTTGTTCAGCGACCCCAAAACCCTCAGAGTAATGGTTATTGACTGATTTTGAATGATTATAACATAAAACTCCAGGCGATGAGTTCCACCCTGGGCACCAGGTATCTTGGAGACCATCGCCAACACTAAATTCGTGGCCGGCGACCCCCAAAACCCCCCGAGTAATGGATATTGACTGATTTTTAATGATTATAACGTAAAACTCTAGGCGACGAGTTCCACCGTGGGCACCAGGTACCTTGGAGACTATCGCCGATATGAAATTCGTACTCAGCGATCGCCAAAACCCCCGATTATAAAAATTCAACTCATTTCCATCAATATTGCCCGAGTTCTAAATTTTTCATTTTCACCTCTTCGAGATGCACTTTTAAAATGCATTTTCTTATGCACAAAAATTTTTGCCCTAGATGAATTTAGTTCACAAAGTTGCCTGACATTCTCTCTAATCGAATGCAAAAAGTTGCAAGACGATTCATCTTACTGCACAAAATTCCTAGCTTCGTTGCTTCGTCTATATTCAGTCGTATAATCAATAATATGATTATTTATATAGGGTGTCCAAAAATTTTTTATTTAATTAAAATAATTGTCACAAAAAGAAGAATGTATGTAATTCATTTAATTCAAAATACATTCTACTGCTGTCAGAAAACAGAAATAAATGTTTGTTGAACAAATAAATAATATTTTTCACTTAAATTCAATGTTCAAGCTGCCACCCATCTGCCTCTTGGCAGTTTAAACATTGAATTAAAGCAACAAACAATGTTTATTTATCAAATATACATTTTTTTCTGTTTTCTAACAGCAGTAGAAGATATTTTGAATTAAATAAATTACATACATTCTTCTTTTTGTGCCAATTAATTCAATTCAAAAAAATTTTTTTGGACACCCTGTATAAATAATTATCTTAATTTTTATATTACTGAATATAGAATTAAATATCCTTTCAAATGAGCTATCACACGACCCATATTCTCATTTAAAAAAAATCATCGATTACGTCATTACGCTCAGATGGATGACGTCACTAGTAGGATATATATGCCAAAAATCATAATGTAAAAATCGAATAACTTTTGAATTTTCCTTTTTTTTTTTCTAGTTCTGTAAATAAAGCAGTTTACAGGGGCGTCAAAATATAGTGAATAACCCTGTACATTTAGTTGTTTATAAGGGTTTTTAGTAAATTTGAGCAATAAATATTTATACTTTAATTAACATTAATAATAGAATAACTCAAAACTAATATTTTGAGCTTAGGAAAGTGTTCGTAGGTTTATTTTTGGCCAAGATATCGATAATTTAATAGCACGCTCTGAGGTTCAAGATCGCCTCACAGTCAAGTAATATCACGGTAAAGACACCGATCGACTGCTCCCGTGTTACACTATTTTGCTCAGGAGGCATTGCCCGTTCTTAATGTGTCTGTCAATGTCTACAAATATAACATACTACTGTCAATTATGTCTATTTGTAACAGCAAAGTCATTGTTTCTTAATAGTGTAATGTAATATTGATTTGTTGCAATTATGAATAATTTAATTAATAAAAAATTGTGTATGATATATCAAAAAAATATCATATATAAAATAATTTGAAAAACCTTGTTTAGAAGTCCATTAATTATTCTTTAAAATGAGATCTTGAAAAGCTCATTTGCATGCGTAGAAGCAGAGTTACGATCGATAAAGCGTCGAAAATAGGTAATTACTTGACTGTGAGCCGATCTTGGACCTCAGAGCGCGCCATTTTCATAAGCTCAAATTTTTCCTTTTGAGTTTTTCTATCATTATTGTTAATTAAAGTATAAATGTTTATAGCTCAAATTTGCTTGAAACCCTTATAAACAAATTAAAGTACAATTTTTTTAAGAAAATTATAAATTCAAACGGGTATAACTTTAAAACAAATGAAGATAAAGTAATTTAACAAATGTTGTTTGGAAGCCTATTAATTAAGCTTTAAAATGAAACCCTCTCTAAGGCTCATTTGCATTGGGTACTAGCCGAGTTACGATCGATAGAGCTTCGACAAATACTTATTTTGTAATTTGCATTGTGCACTAATTTTACAATATCTTGAGTTCTAATTGTTGGATTTAAGTTTAGTAAACGTTTTTTTCTTCCCTTTTTATTAAGGAACAAATTTTGTTGCAAACATTTTTTTTTATCTTTTTTAGTTTATGAGCCAAAACCTTATAAACAATTAAATTGTTTATAACAATTTTTTGACCACTCGGATCGCAATCCACCCTCGAAATTCGTAATCATCAGCCAAAAATCCATAAGAAACCGTTGAGTTTGTCCATCAGAATTGAAAAGTTCACGGTGACCTCTATTTGGCGCCTAGACTAATAAAAAGCAAATCTGTATTGAAATTTTTTTTTCTATAAGTGACATGAAATGTCATAATTTGCAACCTATTGTCAGTTGCTGAAACGTCACATTTTACCCTTCTTCTTCTGTTTCTTGGAGATCTTTGGATTTGTTTAATTCTGAAGCTGTCTCTGTTTAATTTCCTGGGAGGAAGATTGCCAACTATCCCTCCATCTTTTAGGTGGTCTTCCGAGGGTCTTGAACCGGGCGGGTTGTTTTCTAGGGCAATTTTTGGGAGTCTATTCTCATCCATTCGTCTTATATGGTTGTACATCCTCTTGCGCTGCCTTCCTCATCTTACAATTCTTGAATTTTGTATTGCTCTCTAATGTTTGTATTTCTTACCGTCTCTTCTTGTTTTTTCCACTATTGTTCTTAGGGCTTTCATTTCGGCGACTCTTAGGGTCGATTTCTCATACCTGCATTAATATATAGTTCAGTTGACTCCGGTTCAACCGTGAACGTCGGTTTGTTTGGAAATGTAATTCTCATTGTCGGTTCAAGTTCTACAGCTTTCGAGAAATGCCAATAGATGGAAAACGGTAAAACCATTACCATTTTGTATGGCTTTTTTGTGCTGTTTCTGAATAAAGTTAAATTTAAGTATTAATAGTCAAACAGTCATTTTAATAATTATTAATAAATCTAATAAACATAAAAATAATGTTATCGTTTATCGTTATGGTTAATATGCGTCTCATGATAAGTTGCAATAATACCACGCATGCGTAATCCGTGAAATCATCTGAACTGGGTTCTGATTGTTTTGAACGGCCGAATTTCACGTTCAAGAAAGGTTCAAGCTGAACGTAGTTAAACTGCCATCGGTTGAACGTGAATTGAGAGAGACGATTTTGACTTTAAACTGACATTCACTAGAAGTTCAGGTTAAACTGGAGTTGAACTCGATATGAGAAATCGGGCCTTAGCATCTGTTTCGTTTTATTGGTGTCTTCGCGCTTTTCTATGCCATATATCATGATCGGTCGTATGCAAGTCTCGTATATTCTAATTTTACTATCTGTGCGCATGTACGGATTTGACTAAACTATCCCGCAGACATCGTGACAATGCAAATGCTTTATTGATGTGACTCCTCAGGTCCTCCAGAAGATGCTCTGAAGAGCATCTTCTGATTCGGCAATAATTGCTGCATCATCTGCGTAACAGACCATATCAATTCTTTGTCTTTTCTTATCCCATGGGGCAAAATATGTTTCTATCCCGCTCGCGGACGTCAAAAATTTATAAATTAGTCCTGTGTCCGGGGGGGGGGGTACAACGGCCTCCTTAATTCAGATAGACTTACCCAAGTTTTTTATGTATTTTGACCCGCAGAACATGAATTTTTTGGGTAACAGTTGATCTTGATGTCCATAAGATTGTTATAAACAAAGAACTTGAGGAATAGGGAACTTACACATTTTTTTTATTACATAATAATGTTCAGTTTTGTATAAAAATGAGATTTCCAAAATTTCACGCTTCAAAAACTCCTAATTACTTAGAAGTACAAATTTAAAGTCTTCTGTATTTTAAAATAGTTCAAACGACCCGTGACGTCACATAGTTTACCTATATGGTTCCGTTTATGGTTATATTTAGGTATATTCTTCTGCTTCTTCTTTAGTTTATTGGCCTCCACCTATAATATAATGAAGGAAAATATTTATATTCTAATGACATTTATCGTGTCATTGTAATAATATATACGCTCTGATCTTTGCGGGTGTCGCTACTAGCGGATTACTAATGCAACTTTCGCCGGTAATTTTTAAATTTATTATTTAATTGCCATCGCTTAATATTTACAACGCAAAAAAGTAATTAAATTGGAATCGATTTTTTTAAGATTTTGCTAATCATTTAAACGTTCTATTAATGAAATATTAATTTTTTACTTCGGAAACTTTCACAATTATCGTGTAGATGGCGCTTAGATTAATTTATAATTACATATGATATATTAAAAAAACTTAAATTCAGTATTTAAAACGTAAGTATATTTAAGGTAAAAATATACACCACAGCTTTGACCAACTAATATTTTTTCCTATTAATGTTTTTAAATTCAATGTTTTAAATTAATCACCTTGACATTTACAACGTTCCACCGAACGTTCACTGATTTGTCACTACTGGCGCACGCGAAATTTTAAATATCCCCTCTACCTACGAGCTCAGAGCGCGCAGCGTATACCAGTTTTTTGAAATTGGAGTTTGATATAGTTTTTGAAGGAAAGGAAAGAAGGTTTACTATGGAAACTAAAACCATTTTGTAAAAGTACAAATTTTCTATGAATAGTTCAAACGATCAAAAACACTTGTAACGTCACATAACTGCATTTTCTACTGACGTTTATAACGTCTAATTTAAAATTATATACAATTTTGTTTACTTTGTTGGTTCAGAATGTAAACATATAGCCCGATGACGTCACGACGCGTTTTGGGCTGGCTGGTATAATTTGAATTTTTAATCGTTCTTAGGGACCAAACGAAAAACAAACAAAACTTTTTTATCTTTGATACATGTTTTAAATTATATTCTGTTGTGATTTATAACATTTTTTTCGAATTTAAAGTTTTATGCAAGTTCTCTATTGCATAACAGCGATTTTTCGCAAAACAAAACATTTTTTTGTATTTGTTGGGTGGTTCTCAGCAAAAAATGGTCTTACAAGTTTTTTCGTAGGATGCATAGTTTTCGAGATAAACACTATTTTATAAACATAAAATAGCGTTTCCCGTGCCCAATGCATGCGTTTTAGTGTACGTAATCTGCGTAGAAATTGTCTGTATGCGCGCCTACTCGTTCGATTTCAAATGAGAAATGCATTGAAAACATCATTCAATCACTATCTGTTTACAGCTTTGTTTAACAATAAAAAAATTAAACAATTTAACAATTAAAAAAATGTTTTGTTTTGCGAAAAATCGCTGTTATGTAATTCCTCAAGTTATTTATTTCTAACAATCTTATCGACATCCGGATCAACTTTTACCCAAAAAATTCGTGTTCTACTGATCAAAATACATAAAAAAAACTTGGGTAAGTCCATCTAAATAAAGGAGGTCATTGTAACACCACTGGCGACAGGACTATATAGTTGATCAGTACTATTTTTTATCGATTCAAGGAAAATTACAATAATTAACAAATTTATAACAATCAGTGGAGGAAAATCCATCCTAAAGAAAAGATAAAAAGAGATGTCGCTACAGCGTTCTGAAAGTGCATTATAATATTAAAGGAAAAGTCAAACCTCTGAATCTCTGAATCGGAAGGAAACATAAACTGTCTTTTATGTTTACTCAGATTTTGAGTACTGGGAACTATCTTTCTGCATGGGACTGCATATTGTAGAGTCCTTTTTGCCTTTCTTTATTCGTCGTCTCTTGTCTTATAAATTGTAAAAAATCAGAGATTAAGGATCTTACCAGAAAGTAGTTTCACGAAAAGTTTTCAGATTTAAATTATTTATTATTTTTAATAAATTTTGCAACTGGACTTTCATCTTTTCTCAAAAATAGAATAAGTTATAGCTATTTGTATAACAAGGGAGGAAAGTGCTCCTTTCCTCCCGAGATTGAAGTTTACTGCCCGACGCGTAAGCCCGACGCCCGACTAGCGGAGGGCAGTAATCATGCACTTTACTCCCATGTTATACATATGGTTTTTCCACCTTCTTCAAATAACAAGTCATTTTTTCATTTTTATTTAATTTATTTATGTAACTAACCAACAAAATTTATTAAAACTAAAACTAACAAGTAGGTACAATATAACTGTCAACTGTCAAATATAAGTCAAAATATTAATGTAAACATTGTTAAATCAAAATATAAATTTACTGTTTTTTACCATTCTGCAAAATACAGGGTGTTTTATAAATAAACGTTAAGATGTATAGATACTTACGTAATAGAAAATAGATATTGTACAGAACAGAATATTGTTATGAATGAAATACCATGACGTCACTTTTACTTTTCCTCCCTAAGGGGAAAAAATATTTTCCTCCCTAGGGAGGAAAAGTACAACTTTGCTCCCTACAATCAGGTCCGGAAAAGTATACTTTCGGTAGAGGTAGGTGGAAAAAATGTTTACATACTTAGGAGTAATCCTAGAAGAAACAGGATCTCTAGAAGCAGAAATCAATAACAGAGTAAAGAAAACGCTACAACTGTATCATACAATGAACAAAAAATAATGTATATGTAGAAAAGAAATATCACAGAATACAAAAATGGAAGTTTTCAAAGCAGTTTGTAGACCTGTTTTTTGGCAGCGAATCATGGTACAGAGGTTATAGAGATGAGGTTTTTAAGAAGAGTTAGAGATGTTTCAAAACTTTTTTGAAATCAAGTTGGTTTCTTACTCGCATCAAAAACTTTTTTTACCACCTCCCCTTCTATTAGTCCAGGAACCAAAGCTTTTCACCTCGCAATTTTTACAGAATGGATCAATTTGCTTGAAAATTTGAGAATAGGTAGTGAATAGTCCATGGATCAAAATCTATATGATGCCGACAGGCGCTTTTACCATGGGGGTGGTTGCCACCCCATCTTGGGGTGGAAATTTTTATTATATTTTGAGCGCAAAAGTTGATAAAAACATTCATTCTAAGCAAAAAATGTTCTATACATTTTTTTGGTAAAATTAATAGTTTTTGATTTATTCGCTATCGAAAGTGTTAGTTTTATATCTAAAAAATCAATGTTTTTCGATGATATACTCATTTACGATTCATTCAATTTTTGCCGCAGAACAAATTTTGTCGAACCAAGTTCTTGGGAATTAAATTACCTACAATTTCATATTTACAGTTTTTCGTATCTCTGATGCTAATCTTTCTATTCTGAAAAAATGGCATTTTTTACCAAATTGCAAACATTCGTTATTCGCTTTAAACTTCAGTTTTTTAAAAACTAATCATTATAAGCCAGTCAAACTTCTAGAATCTATTAATAATACATAAATAAAGAAGAATAAATAAGGCCAATGACTAAAAACACCGCTAACTTACATTATTATGTTTCCAATTGGATTTCTCCTTTTTTTTTTCAAAAAAATATAATAATTTTTTAACCGTAACTTTTTTATTTTTTATCTTAGAAAGTTTGCTAGCCGATCAAACTTCTAGAACCTATTAACAATACATAAATCAAGAAATCCAAATCAGGTCAATGGCAAATTTTAATTAGGGTGGTGATTAGGGGGTTGTTGACGATCACTTTTTTGCTGAAAAAAAATAGGGACTGACATTCTTTTCATTATAAGTTACTTAATTTTTTTAGCTAGAGATTTTTTTTATATCTGAAGATACATATTTTTAAATACTTTAAATTAGTTTCAACAAGTTATCTTCGAATAATGCAGAGTTTTCCCGTCCTTTGACTTTGAAACTACAATATTTAGCATTTGACGAAGAAGAGCCAACATATAATAAAGTAAAGCTCGATTACCTACTATTGATCTTAAAGAAAATAAAGAAAAAACGGTTTTGTTTATTTTTTCAAAAGGTACATTTTTGTTTAGTAAAGTTGTTGTGATAAAACGAAAACTTTTTGAGTTATTAGCATAAAACTGATTAACCTTCGGATAACCAAGCGGGGGAAATTGTGACCCCAGCGTATGTTTTTCTTTAATAAATTCAAAAGTATTTTCAATTTTTAACTCATTATTTTTTTATTTGACTTTAATATCATTCTAGATATCCTTTTATTTTGAAATAAAAAAAAATCCCTATATTTTACGAATAAAAAATATATTCTGAAGTTGATGTTTAGTAAAATGCCGTCTATTATGTGTAATTCCAAGTAGTTTTACGCTAATGACGCCGACTTTGCAAAGTAACAAGACACTTACTCAACATACGCATGTTGTGACTGGCTGAATGACATAAAGTCCATGCCATAAAAAAAAACCTTCATTTTTTTGTTAATTGTCATTTTTGACCTGGGGTCATTTTTCCCCCCTTGGTCATCCGTGTAACAAAAAAAGGTTGGTCATCGGAAGGTTAAAAACATTGATTATTTCGATATAAAAACTAACACGGCGAATAAATCGAAAACTATTAACTTTATCAAAAAAATGTATATAACGTTTTTTGCTTATAATGAATGTTGTTACCAACTCTTGCGGTCAAAATATAATAAAAATTTCCACCCCCATGGTAAAAGCGCCTTTTGACATGATATAGATTTTGATCCTTGGACTATCCACTACTTATTCTCAAATTTTCAAGCAAATCGATCCATTCTGTAAAATTTGCAAGGTTTTGTCCTATTTTAAGCTTCATTACTTGGACTATATTGCTGTATCCGGATCTTTATAAACGACATACCGATACATGTTGACTTCTTTGATTCCCGACAATGTATTTTCTGAATCACTATTAATACTATTTATTCATTTTTAGGTATTTCACCAATTGTTCAGGAAAAGAGTTTGTTTGAAAAAGCATATTCCAGCAACACTCTCACTTCTAGTGCAATACGGGATACGCCCAAAAAGAAGAACCTCCTCACCAGTCTTCCCAATCAGAAGAGCATTTTGAACTACGTCAGACCATCTCAAGACTCAACTACGAACGTCGCTCCAAAGCAAAAACCGTGTCTAGCATGTACTAGATTAAGCAAAGTCCAAACCCAGAGTATTTCTTTATTGACCAATAAGAAGTTAGCTACGTATAGTGCTAAATTTAACGATTCGGTGACACATATGATCGTTACTTTGGACGAAAGCAAAAGGATAAAGGATTATACAATGAAGTTTGTGTCGGCAGTGGCGTCCGGTATTTGGGTTCTTGGATATGAATGGGTGCAAGAATGTCTCAAAACCAACAGTATTGTTCCAGAGGTAATGTAATTAAAAAATTTTTATTTAGTTTTGTGTAGTTTTACATGAGAAAAATACATCCTCTTCTTCTTTTGTATAGACATGACTCTGTCTGTTCCTTCAATGTGCCTCTAGTAAGTTGTCGTTCCATCGTTTTCGTGGTCTTCCCACTGATCGTCTTCCTATTGGGGAACCGTCTCTCGCCGTCTTTACTGCTTTATTTGTTGGCATTCGGCTTATGTGGTCATTCCATTCTATTCTTCTGTTTCTTGCCCAGTTATTAATTAATTATTTATATGGGAAATAAGCCACAATTAAAATGAAAAAAATTTTATTAACGTTTCGACGCCCAAATCGATTTGGGCGTCGAAACGTTAATAAAATTATTTTTTTCATTTTAATTGTGGCTTATTTCCCATATAAATAATTAATCATAAAAATGCCACAAGGAAATAGCTTCAGAACAACACCAGTTATTAATGTTGTCCACCTTGCATCTCCGTCGTATGTCTGTACTTATAGCTCTGTTCCATAGAGTCTTACCATCGATTGTTTGGTGGGTTTTGATCTCCGCTGTTTTAGCAATATTTTTGTCCTCTCTGTGTTGGGTCGTGTTTCTACCGCGTATGTCATTATTGGCCTGATGAGTGTTTTGTAAATTCTGCCTTTCATTTCTTTTCCGATATTTTTATTTCTCCATATTGTGTCATTCGTGCAACCTGCGGCTCTGTTTGCTCGATGCACTTGATCTTCCACTTCTGTTTCGAGCCTTCCGTAGCTACATAGATAGTGTGATGCCTAGATATTTAAACTCCATCACTTGTTCTATTATCTGACCCTCTAGCTCCAATTTACATCTTACTGGATTTGCTGTTATAACCATGCATTTTGTCTTTTTTGTGGAAATTAACATGTTAAATTTTCTGGCGGTTAAAATTGGTGCAGCATACGTTGTAAATAATCTTCACTTTGAGAGATTAGTATTGCATAGTCTGCTAGCAGATAATTTTAAGTTGTTTTTCTCTCATTTGGTATCCATTTTTAGTTCTTACTTTTTGAAGTTATACTTCTTTGGGCGCGATTCATTGAGGGTGAAATTTTATTAATCTGCGCGCATGCGCACACCGACAGTATGGTATTAGTCGTTATACGGGCTCTGATTGGGTGTTGAAATGATCTGTCAATAATTGTTCAATATGGAGGTTATCGGTAAACAAAAATATTGTATATATTAGTTTTTATTGTTGTGAGGACAGAAATAAAATCAAATTTATAATTATAGTGACTTTTTAAATAGTTTTGAAAAGCCGCAGGTACGTAATTCTAAATGTTTCAGTTGTATTCCAATAAAAAATTATCTTCATACCTATCTATTCGGAAAATGTAAAAAAATAAAGTTACCTATTAGTAGGCAATGCTTTAATTTACATAATCTGATTACGAACAAACTTTCTACAAATCTTCATCTAATATATCGTTTTCTTACTCCATATTTTGTTGTATTTTAATTCGACAAAAATCAAACTAATAATTTGATTAAATTCATATAAATAAACAAAATGTCAAAAAGTTTATGATGTAAACGTTTAGTTTGTGTATATTCCCACATGACGTATACGCGAAGGTGGTGCAGTAGGAAATCGCTTCGACTTTCGTACGGCGCGATAGACGTGAAGTGGGTTCAAGCCCCAAGCAAGTTGTTATTTTTTTTATAGATTTTATGATTGTAAGTATATTATTATATAATTTTTTTCAGAAAATACGTATTTAATTAAAATTTTTGGCAACAATTATTGTTCAGAAATCATTTATGGCATTTTTCAATGTCTTTGTGTGAGTTTTATTCTTTTATTTTTTTAATTTTCAACGAAAACTTTTCGTTTATAAATTTGCAAAAGTCTGTGTGTTATTGCGTTGCCGCTCCTGCAATACTTAGAGCAGATCTATCGATGGATTCTTATGTAGTTTTGTCTTCTGAATCCAAATCTGAAAACGGCATTTCGATATCTCTAACCGTCTTCGACAAAATCGACCTCAAAATCTAAAATGTGACGTCACAATCCGGTTATTTCCTACCAGGCACTAAACGTCAGCTGAAATCTTTGATTAGGAAGTAGGCTACTTTTTTAATCTGAATTTGTTAAGCAAAGCAAATGTTATTATTTATATTTGAGTTTGACACTTCGTGGATGTCAATCTAAATTTTAAATTATTTAGCTATTAATAAAATATAAATGACATTTTATAGTGAATTTAATTATTATATAAAATAATATGTGTAATAAATGTATAAAAATACAATTTGAGTATATTTTGAAAGCAATAATACATATTATACTATATTAATAATGAATCAGTAGAAACGATTATATTTAAATTTGGTAAATTATAACTCCACTCGACCAGCGCATGACCACACAACTCAAAACACAAGTACGCAAATACGGTTGCGTGGCGCAAAGCCGTGGAATTTACCAGACTCCTCGGTCTGTAGATCCAAGTAAAGTTCATCAGTAAAAAGTATCTTTATCAGTCGGAAAAATGAAAGAATACCCATAAACGAACATATAAAACACGCTGTATTTTTCTTTCACCGTGTCACAAAGAAAATTGTCCAGTACAAGTACATGTAACAATAATTATTACATGTACTTGCGCTGGCCAATTTTTTGTGTGACACGGTGACAGGAAAATACAGCGTGTTTTATATGTTCGTTCATGGGTATTCTTTCATTTTTCCTACTGTATGTATTATTTATTTTACAATATTAGAAAATTGTTATTTAAAATGTGGTTTGGAATAAAAAAGTATGTTCTGATATATGAAATTACATCCTTCTAATAGAAAAAAATATTTGACGAATTTTCTCAAATTATGGATACCAACATAATTTTCATTTATAACTCTTGTATTTTTAATTTGACGAAGAAAAGTTATTCTTCATAAAAATCTCTTCTTGGTCTAAGATTTATGATGCAACCATCATGAATCAAATTTTATTAATTTTATACGAGGTATGTAAAAAAATATGAATATCGAGTAAAGTATCTTTATAGTTCACAACATTTAAATTAGAATGATATACTTGCACATTAAAACATAATTTTTAATTCTAAACAGCTTTTCGTAATAGCAATTTTCTATATTATGAATTTAAATACGTATATAAACAAAGTTTTCGTTATGATAATGCTCGCATTTTCAGCTTGCTGGTATTGTTTTAATACAAAATTTTGGAAAGTAGTAGAGAAACTGTTTAAAGTATATTGATTTCGTTGAAATCATATAATAAAAGTATAACTTCTTACGTGCGTACAAAGTACACACATTCTTTTTTATTATTTCGTCCATGTTCAGGTTGAACAATAAAGGACTCAAGGAATCCCCTTGTCTTATCCCATTGCCGGCTTTAATTGGGTCAGCTAGTTCATCTTCTACTTTTACTTTTATTGTGTTGCTCTGGTAGATGTTTTCTATCGTTTTAATTATTATTCCTAGAGGTACCTCTCTTGAGTATAACAAATGGATAACGTCCTTTAATTTGACCCTGTCAAAGGCTTTCTTAAGGTCCACGAAACATAAATATGCCGGCTTGTTGTATTCTAACGATTTCTGTTAAACTTGTCTCATTATAAATACAGCGTCAGTGCATGATCTTCCCCACCTGAAACCTTGTTTTTCTTCTGCTAATGTAATAATTGCATTCAGTTTGTTTGTTGTCACTTTGGTTGTTAATTTTAATGTTAGAACAATACAATACATGAATGCATGAATAGGTACTGTTAAAAATTAGTTAAGGTTTCAACTCAGAAAGATCGTTATCAAACCAAATCAATCCTTAAATTGCTGCTAGACTTGCTGTTTCAGTTATAAATTCTACTTTTCAAGTATCCCCAATAAAAATAATCTTCAGGATTCAAATCGGGTGAACGAGAAGGATATTCAATATTACCTAATGTACCAATCCCTCGTCCTGGAAATGATCATCTTGGTGTCATCATCATAAACCCGTACGCGTCCACTGCTGGACATATATCTCCCTCAACTCTTTCCATCTGGCTCTGTTTTGTGCGGCTTGCATCCAGTTACCGATAACATGCTTCAGATCGTCAGCATATCTGGTTAGTGGGCATCCTCTGCTCCATAGTGCTTCTTCTCGTGGCCTCCACTCGACTGTAAATACACCAAAATGACTTGGAGCTCCGTCTTGCTGAAACCTTAGCTCATTAAAATGGGCTCCAAGTTTGTTTTTCAGGGCAGGTACAAATTTTATTTTTAACTACCATTTCATAATTAACGCTTGTTAAATTTATTTAACAATACTCGATCATACATTTAGTTTTTGTAGTCTTTGAGTATGGTTTTAAAGTATCCAGTGTGGATTTATCTCACTCCAATACTTTAAATTTTGGCGATTTACATTCCTAGACAGTGTAAATATATCCTGTTATACTGTATTCGCTCAGCCGAGATTCATATTGACACATTCGGAATAGGAAATGCAACACAAAAATTCCTACCTCACACTATTATAAAAATAATGTTTTTCTACGACCGTTTAATAACATGCTCATTATTCGCTATTTCTTCATAGATAATAGCACCCATTACTGTACCCGTGAGTAATAATTCATTACTCACGGGCTGAAGTTACTCACGGGTCATTACTCACGGGCTGAAGCGATTCAAGTGACGCATGCCACTTTTAATAATAATCGTATATAAACTGCAAATAAAATTACTTAAACTTCTTTATTTAATACAATAATTATTGATTTACACCAATAATTAACTTCGAAAAATTTTTAAAGAAATTTTAACTGTAACAATATCAGTATATTTTTTACGTTTATATCTTGTTTACTAAAAATTTTGACGTCTATCATTTAATTTAGTGACAGTGACATTAGCGCATTTTGTTTATGTTTATAACTATGTGGAATTTATAACTAATATTGTGTTTATTTTTAAGTTATATTGTGTTAAATATGTTATAACATATTATGTATAGTTATATTATTATATTATATATAGTTAAATGTAAATATACATTATAACTATATTATATATGTATATGAAATACGTCCACCGACAACAGCCATTATTTATTAGATTCACTGACAGTAGGTACAAATTTAAGCTTATAATTTCTCGGAAACGAATAGAACTTATATTGACTATTTCTAGTTGTATTTTTACAATAAATAAGAATTTAATAATAGTAGGCAACCAATTATTCAGCCACGTACTAGGGGTAAATGGCATTTAGGTATTTTTGTAAATTATTATAATTTAAATCTCAAGTAGTTGATAATAAAATTTTTTTCTAATTAAAATAAAAAAGGGTCGTAGAAAAAGTATAGTATTCTACTCGCATGTAATGGCTATTACTCACTCTGATGAAATACGACACTCGCCTACGGCTCGTGTCGCAAACTTCATCATCGTGAGTAATAGCCATCATTACATGCTCGTTGAATAATATACTATTATTCAGAGAAAAGATACAATACATACAATGGTAATACATTAAAATCATTATAATTCCCTATAAATAAACACAAAAATACCACTTGAAGCAGAATGCTTGTGCAGTGGTTAATTTGGTTCGTTGTAATGTAACAAAAATATCCTGATTAGGCACACACTATCTTTTCACGGGCAATACAATAATATAATTTCTATTACTTTTAATAATAAAAGAACAAAAAAAAAAGCAAAGAGCATTACATTGTTTTTTGAATAATTAAATAATTAAACAAAATAATTCTATTTCAAAATCTAGAAAAAAAAAATTAAAAATACAGCATCCCTACGATGTATTTATCAAAAAATAACAGCAACAAATGAGAAAAAAACACAATTTGGTACAACAACTATGAGTCCAATATTCAAACACTTGTTTTATTTTTTAACTTCAATTAAATCATGTATAACTGAAAGAGGCGTATCTCTAATATATTTCTTTAATTTATTTTTAAATTGTTTTATATTCTTGACATTCTGAACATTTATGGGTAAAACGTTAAAGGACCTAGGTCCTAGGTAAGTGAAACAACGCTGTCCAATTGTTTTTTCACTTTTCGGGGTTATCGCTTTATTCCTGTTTCTGGTGGAGTATTCATGCAAGGGAAACTGTAGCGTTTGTCTATTTTTATATTGATACACAGTAACCGCTTTAAAATAAAGCTGCCTAATATCAAAAATATTAGTTTCCTTGTATAATAATTCAGTGGAGTAAAGCTTGGGCTTGCGATAAATTGATTTTAAAATTTTTCTTTGGGCAACATTTAGTTGTTATACCCAAGAATCCCATAGCATAATCTAGATTCTACTAAGGCAAAGTACATAGTTTTTAAAAGGCGCTGTGCTAAAATATTGCTTAAGTATTTAAGAGTAAACTTCGAACGTTTTTTGTTACATTCGCAATATGTAGGTTCCATTTTAAATGACTATCAATTGTAATTCCCAAATACTTTACAGAATGAGCAGACAGAATATGTTGATCCTTATGTCCTTCATTGGATATTATTAGTGTTTCGTAGTTAGGCAGACTTGTTTTATAAGATCCAAAAGGCAAAAAGAAAGTTTTTGTGAAGTTAACAGTTAGTTGTTTGTGTGCAAACCAATCAAAACAATTTTTTAAATCTTCTTCAGCCAGTAATTTTAAATTCTCCCAATTATCTGCAGTATACATTACAGCAGTGTCATCTGCATAACTAATAATTTTACCTTTTAATTTCATTGACAATAAATTATTAACATAAATTATAAACAACAATGGACCAAGAATCGTTCCTTGCGGAACACCGTACTTCACCACGTTTCCCTCACTCACACTTTCATTTATTTTTACCCTTTGTACCCTATTGTCTAGATAACTTTCAAAAAATCTTAATACGTTGCCTCTGAAACCTACATCAGCCAAAGTTTCCAAGAGTTGCTTATGGCTTACTGTGTCGAAAGCTTTAGCCAAGTCTAAAAATACACATAATGTGGGCTTACCTCTAGCAACTGAATCAACCCATTAGTGAAGCAATTGCATCATCTCTACCTCTGCCTTCAACAAAGCCAAATTGATTATTAGATGTGATTTTATGTAGGTCTAAAAATTTTAGCATCCGAGTTTTAATCGCTTTTTCCATAATTTTTGCAAGGCTAGAGATTAGTGAAATTGGGCGGTAATTTTGGCTTAAATCCTTATTTCCTGATTTATATACAGGTTTGATAATTGCGTCTTTAAATTCTGTTGGACATTTTCCATTTTCTATAATTTTATTTAATAAATATGTTAAAGGGGATACAATTTCTCCTGAAATTTCTTTTAATATTTCTGCCTTTAATAAATCAGGTCCGGGAACTTTATTCAACTTAAGGGATTGAATAATCGCTATAACCTCACCTTCAGTTATTGGATCAAAAAAAGCACTTTGAGCGACTGAGATTCTATTCGGATTATTGGATGGCGGTTTTTTTATATTGTTAGCCAGTTTTTCACCAATAGTTGAAAAATAATTATTGAAGGTATTAGCGATATCCAAATCAGAGTTCATAATCCAGTCACCCTCTACTAACTGTTTAACGCCAACAGAATTTACCTCAGTTTGGGTCAGTCCACGAATAACCTTCCACGTATTTCTACTATCGGGTTTGTTAGTAATTACGTTTTTAAAATATTCATCCTTAGTATTTTTTATTAAATTTGTCAAAAAAATTTTGTAATTTTTGTATTCTTGTTTAAGAGGATCGGTACGTTTTTTCGGCTGCAATGGTATTCAAATGGGGATTCATTTTTTTCGAATCCTGAGAAAACTAATAAGTATTTTGAAAAAATTTAAACGCAGAATGAAAGATAACGTTATTAGCGAGGGCCGAAAGTCCCTGAGAACTTCTAGAATGTTTATTTTAATAAGTTACAGGGGTGAAAAACTAAGAGCAAATTTAGTGTTATTTTTAATTTCAAATATCTCATTCAAAATAAAAATTTTATTTATTCTAAGGGACTTTCGGCCCTCGGTAATAATTTAGTCTTTCATTCTGCGTTTAGATTTTTCAAAAATATTTATTGGTTTTTTCAGGATTCGAAAAAAATGAACACAATGTCCGTGGTAATATTGTCCAAATCTATCTTTGTCATACAACGCACTTAGTCGAATAGAATATTGTCAGTCAGACACTGACAATCAGTGACAATTTTTAGTATATTGTGCAACAAGTGCAGAAAGGTACTAATTTCTCACGAGTTTGAAAAGTTGCGGTACGAGCGCAAGCGAGTGCCGCAATTCAAACGAGTGAGAAATTACCTTTCTGCACGTGTTTCACACTATACTTTTTCTACAAGCACAGTTTTTCCTAAAAATAAAAATCACAATTTCCAAACGACGATTAATTATAATAGGTACCTATGTGATAAATTTTAAACTGTATTTAATTAATACCTACTAATCAATTTAAATTCCTTATACCTAAATAAATTGCACAGAAATGAGTTAAAAAATTAATGCACTGCCTTAATTTGTTTAAATTTAAACAATTATTACACATTATTGACATTATATTTATGCAGTCACGGATTTACACAAAACCTACTTCATTCAACGTCTCTTGCACAGGTTGCTAAATCCTTATTAGTTATTTGATAATTATAAAATGTTTAATAAGAATAAAATTGTAAAATAAAACAGTTGTAACATCCATAATTTAGTTTCTATGCTGTAGTTAAATATAATAATTGTCTTATAGGTTATATATTTGTCTAAAGTTTAACCACGGATGTAAACAGAATATAACGTTACTCAGAATGCGGTAGTCCACGGATGTAAACAGAATATAACGTTACTCAGAATGAGGTAGTCAACTGTGCAGAAAAGAACTTTGCGGCACAGAAACGTCATTTTGCGGCACAGAAACGTCACTTTTCTGCACACTAATGTCAAATATCTTATACTGTGAGAAAATATCAAGTTTGCTAACATAAAACCGTGCAGAAAAGTGCACTTTGAATAGTGGTTGTAGAAAAAAATAATTGTTTGACATGAATCGGGAATATTTTTAGTTGTTGATTAAATAATATTGATATATAGGGTGAGGCAGATAACTGGCCTATTAGAAATATCTCGAGAACTAAAGGCAACAGAATCATGAAAATTGGAATAAAGGGGTTTTGAAGGATGATCTAATTAATGAAAATATTTTCATCTCTTTGCAACTTCCGGTTAAACCGGAAGTTGCTTTTAACTTGGTTTTTTTAAATGAGACACCCTGTATATTTTTACATTTTTGGATTCTCCTCAATATCTTCTTTCTTAAAAGGTGAAGTTTTGTAATATTATACAGGGTGTTTTAAAATATATTTACGTTTTTTTTATTAATTTCGTAGCAATATTCACACCCTGTAGAATTGTAATAGTTTGACATTAAAAACTTTGCTTACGTTCAAGTGATTTTTAATATAGTGTATTATTGTTAAGAATCATTAGTATAGCTAATTTTGAAATTTTAGTGTACAGGGTTGGTCGAAACTCGGAATGAATATTTTCTGAGTTTTCTTAAATAGAACACCCTGTATTTTAGTATTGGAATGAAATGATATTTCATAGTACTTTTTTATTTTATAAGTATTCCCTATACCTAACTGCTTTAATTTGTGAGTTATTGGTGATTCAAGCTAAACATTAATTGCAACAAAAAATACGTAAAATTTTATTAGGTTGGCCGTGAAAATATTCAATAACAAATAATTTTTCAGAAATAAATACATATTAATCCAGACTGATCCTTAAAATTACCAATAATGGTTTAGCTATCAAAATACCTACGTAGTTAAGATTGTTGGTGCGACTAACAATTAAGCACAAATTACAGCAGTTAGGTATAGGGAATGCTTAAGAAATAAAAAAGTACCATAAAATATCATTTCATTACAACACTAAAATACAGGGTGTTCCATTTAAGAAAACTCAGAAAATACTCATTCCGAGTTTCGACCAACCCTGTATACTAAAATTAAATATTTAGCTATACTAACGATTCTTAACAATAGTAGACTATATTAAAAATCATTTGAACGTAAGTAGAGTTTTAGTTGTCAAACTACTACAATTCTACAGGGTGTGAATATTGCTACGAAATTAATAAAAAAACGTAATTATGTTTTAAAATACCCTGTATAACATTACAAATCCTCATATTTTAAGAAAGAAGACATCGAATAGAATCCAAAAATGTAAAAATATATAGGGTGTCCAATTTAAAAAAACGAAGTTATAAGCAACTTCCGGTATAACTGGAAGTTGCAAAGAGATAAAAATATTTTCATTTAATAGATCATCCTTCAAAACCCCTGTATTCCAATTTTCATGATTCTGTTGCCTTTAGTTCTCGAGATATTTCTAATAGGCCAGTTATCTGCCTCACCCTGTATAGTGTATTTGATAAATAATTGATTTAAGAGGTGAACTTTATAAAAAGTTATTTATTGTGTATTATTTATGGAAGATAAAAGCAGAGAATACATCAAGATATATTCTGTGATCCAAGTATTTTGTTGCTAAAGATGTTCAAAATTGTAAGCGTTCCATAGTAACAATATATTATTAAAAAATCACTTTAACACTTTTACTCTTTTCTCGATTGAGTATTAGTTTTTGTTGTAGGTACATATAAATTATTACAATCACTGAATACATAGCTAGTGAAAAAATTATCACATTTATTAACTGAATTAATAATTTGCAATTATACAAAAAATAACAGTTATCCAAGAACATTCAAAAGCCATCTCTTTAAGCTAGTTATGATATTGTCAAGTAGAATGACATTCTAGTAATATGTACATATCCATACCAGTGTGAATTTTACTACACGTAATTTGCCATGTAAAGACAGAAAAGGTAGGGATAGCCGTAAAATATTTGCGAATTATGTACCCATAGCCTTAATAATTTCATTATGTGGATTTTGGATCATTTTTTTATATAATTTATTTTTTGTGTCTATTGATTTTATTATGCCAGACGTTATCCATTTTTTCCGTTTAACTTCGTTCCGTTTTATTTTTTTTTACATAAGTAGATTCTTATGATAATGATAAATAAAAGTCAACTTAATCTTTCACTAAAAAAAAAAAAGAATTATTGGAAATAGTTCGAGTGTATACTAAACTCATAATATTTTTATTGTGTACAATAAATAATTTTCTCATTTGTTATCAATACATTATAATGGTGTAAATAAATAATTATTGATTGGCGTAAGGTTTATGTCTGTTTACTATTAATAATATTGGATAAGAGCAGGTATGTTTGGTTGTGTAGTAATTTCCAGCCACGTCAGCAACGTCACTAGACAGTTGTGTCTCAGATTAACGAATCGACTTTAACGAAGTTCTCGTCAGTTACAATTTTTTATGCATCATTATCTCATTAAACTGTAATCTACGGTCGCAGTCATCTTTTCATTTATTTCTTAATTTTGTAGGATATAAATGAATTCTTGTGTAATACATTCACGATTGAAGAATGGCCTACATCATCTATTTGTGCAACTCTGCGTGATGATGTATATGGATCTTCAACAAAATTCTGCATTAAATCAAAAATGTTATTGTAATTTATAACAGTTTTTGGCCTTCTTGTTCGAATGACATCTTTTTACTAGTCCAGTTTTCTCACAGCGCTTTACAATTTTTGTACCGTCCCCTTATGGATAGGAGAATGGTTTGCGAAAGTATCGTTGAACAAGTTGGCTACTTCACTTTAACATGTTTTTCTGTGGCCGTAGCCCCTCATCATTAAAACAGTAATTCGCCCTTTTTCGTTAAAACCAATCTTTATTGTAGAGCTTTATTAAACAAAATAACTGTCAGCGTTAGTTATTAATACAATTTATTTTACAAGACTTTTCATTTAATGTCAATCTATTGTTAGTTTTATAAATTAATGTCAAAATCACAGCATTCTATATTTACCAAATTACTGCAAAACTATTTGGCACTGAGTAGTTTTATTTAAAGACTTTCGTGACTAGATAAAATACCAAGGTTACATATGGTTGAAATCATATTGAAGTGAAGATTCTAATAATAATATAATATACACAGTGCTGTATTTAAAAAACCAAAATGATTATTGATATCAGGAAAATGGTAAATTTCGCAACGTTGCAAGCATCAATTTGAAATTTCCATATTGCAGAGTAGGCGTATCCCGGTTTTTATACAATTCGGACCATCCATTTACGAGATTATTAGACGTTTCCAGACTTTTTTTAAACTCTGTATATCAAAAGCACTGCACAATCATAGAAAATTTAGAAGGGAACTGATAGTCCATGATAAAAGTAAAGCCAAGTAAAGTGAGACAAAACCAAATGTCCTATAGAATAAAACTTATCTTCTCTTTTAGACCCGCCATACCTCTTTCTAGTCTCTTTCTTCTCCCTAAGCTTCTGGTGCATTTCATCACCATCATCACCAAGTTTCTTTGTTTTAACTAAATTTCATTATTTTTTAGGAAGCTTATGAAGCATTAGATGATTCTGGGGGTACAGGACCAAAAACAGCCAGATTGTCTAGATTGAAAACTCCTTTGTTTAAAGGATTCAAATTTTACTGCGTCAACCCTCTCTATTCTACGACAGTCGAAGAGATCGAGGTAAGTCGAAATAAATTTCTTCGGAAAAACAAAGTATTGTTTTCGCCCAATTTTGGTTTTTTGGTAAAAAAAAATGGCGAAAATCACCCCTTAATTAGCTTTTCAAATAAAATTCATCGTTACCGCTTTACAAGTTACTTTACTTATGTATTGTTTATATTATCTATAAGTTTCATTGGTTCAAAGTGCTCATTTTTGAAAAAAATTGGATTTAAAATAAAACGACGAAGCAAGTTTTCAATCCTAATAGTAAATTAATAATATTGAAAAATATTAAAAATCACTAAAAGATTTTTAAATTGAAAACTTATTGGTACATTTTCATGGTAACACCTCCAAGACTTCTATAATTTGCAAGTCATATGGATGCTGCAGTGAAGACGAAAGGGAAGGAATTCTACACTTTGCAATTCACATCCCCCGTCTGCAGCCGGCAAAGTTCCAACTGAAAAATGCACCTGGTTACTCTACGGAGTAATACGAAAAATAAAATAAAAATGTGTATCATTTTTTTTTTGCAACCGAATAAAAATGATACACATTTTTATTTTATTTTTCGTATTACTCCGTAGTGTAACCAGGTGCATTTTTCAGTTGGAACTTTGCCGGCTGCAGACGGGGGATGTGAATTGCAAAGTGTAGAATTCCTTCCCTTTCGTCTTCACTGCAGCATCCATATGACTTGCAAATTATAGAAGTCTTGGAGGTGTTACCATGAAAATGTACCAATAAGTTTTCAATTTAAAAATCTTTTAGTGATTTTTAATATTTTTCAATATTATTAATTTACTATTAGGATTGAAAACTTGCTTCGTCTTTCAATTGCCAGATGGCGCTTGCCACCTATTATCATCACTTTGGTTGCGATGTGTGGGAAAACCTCTCGATGCAATTTAGTTGGAGTATGGAGAACAGTGCCTACGTTTCTTCTGATGAAGCTCCAATAAGAGCAGAAAATCGCGGTTAAAGGAACTGGACTGCACTCCGTATTCTAATTAAAAAGGAAGATTGGTTTGCCTTCGCATTGCAACCGAATAAAAATGATACACATTTTTATTTTATTTTAAAATAAAACATTTTTTTTTATTTTGAAAAAAATCGTAATTGTTTATGGAATAAAAAGAATTAGGAATACCAAAAATCTCGAAAGAGTAATAAAATGTACGTTTTGCTTTTCTGAATATTTTTGATTTTTTGTTTTCTTGTTAGACAAAAATTGGTTATGCTGTGGCTGTTCAAAATGTGCCTAAACTCGTGATTAGTTGCTCGTTCAAGCCATTTTAACTACAGCTTTTTCAATACGAAGCACTTTGAACCGATGAAACTTACAGATCATATAAATAATACATAGACAAAGTAACTTGTGAAGTGGTAATGTTAAAATTTATATGTGATGCTAATTAAGGGGTGATTTTCGCGATTTTTTTACCAAAAAATAAAAAGGACCAACAATATTTTGAGCGTAATTCACTTACTTTTAATAATACAAGTTTTTTTAAAAAACAAAAATAAACATTTTTTTAAACACTTTAAAAAAGTTTTTTTTTTCTGTGGAATTTATGGCTTTGGTGAGAACCAATTAGCCAGACTATGTTAGATTGTATAATTAGTTTGTGTAAATTGTTTCATAGTATCAAACTTGAGCATGATGTATTCATTTGTTTTGTTAGTAATATGTAGCATTAGTAAAGTGTAAGGTGTTTAATTTTTTTTTCTTTTTTCCTTCCGCGCTAGAGCATCAACCCGGTTCAACGCCGCGGAGGTTTTAGCCCTCTTTGTGTGTGTGTGTTTTTATTTTATTTTTTGTTTTCTTTTTTTTTGTTTTTTTTTTGTTTTTTTTTTGTTTTTTTTTGTTTTTTTCTGTTTTTTTTTTTTTTTAAGTTAAAAATGAATTTTTCCCTAAAAGTGCTCCGTTTTTTTGTTATTTCACATTGAAATATTCGATTTGGAATTTGACGAAGAAGAACCTACTTTTCATTGGGCGCGTTCACCAGATGCAAACGTTGGCAATCAGTTTGCGCTTTATGGTTCTGAACGACTTGCTAACGTCAAACATGTTTGGAAAGCGGTCGCCAGTTTTGCAAACATAAGATATTTAAGTTGAACTTTGCAAACGTGTTGAAATATGGCGGGAATTTAAATTGTATATATTGTAAAATATATTGATAAGGGTTTTATATATAAAATAAAGGCTACTGAAGACATTCTGCTACGTTATTATCTATTAAATAAATTTTCTTTTTTCCTTTAATAAAAAAAATAAATTCAAAAACGTATTTATTGAGAAAATTTATTTTAGGTTACGTTCAAACCAAGCAAGCAAAATGTCAAATATTAGGGAGTTTTTGTGCACACAAATACGTAAACGTAACGCATCTTTTTGACATATACGCTTGCGCATTAATGGTTCAACTCCCGTATCTCGATGCGTATTACCTAAAGTAACGTTCTGGTACGTACGTGAGAACGCATCCCTATCGAGACGAAAGTCACCGAATGCACACGAGGATCTTGCCCGATTACCTACCAAATGAATGAACATTTCATCAGCGTACTACCCGTTTATAAACATTTAAGGTTATATTGGTTATTGGTTTAGTCTATTTGAATAAAATTATTCTGTGTTTGTAATTGAAAATTGGAACTTCATAATAGATTTTAAATTTTATTGTTTTCAAGTTGTCTATTAATAAAGCAAAACAAACAAATCTTGTATTAATTTAAGAAATACAGTGTTCACCACAATTAATAACTTGATAATCAAATGACCTAATTTCAATAAAATTTTCAAATAAATATGAACAAACTATTTACAGTTATATTACTTACAGTTATTATACTGGAATTCTGATGTAGGTACAATAATTTACAACTAAAAAGTAGGTATAAACAAAAATAAAAAAAATTTAACCTAAGGAAAAATAATATTTTTATATTTAAATAGAAGCAATTAAAACCATACAATTTCATCATTCATTTATCTTTTTTTAATTTGTAGGTATATTGTGTGAACATTGTTTTATTTTTTTAATGTCAATGGAATTTAAAAATGACTTTACGCTTTGCTTTACGTTACGTTAAGGCAGTCACAAAAACTACCTATTTTAACGTTCATCCTCTACGACACGTTAGTTGCTTTACGTATACGGAGATGCGTTACGTTACGTAGCAACAAAAACTCTCTATTAACCTAAACAACCAACCGTTCAGTTCGCTGTCAACAAGTTTAGATGCAAAGCGCAAACATTTGTGAATGTGTTTGCATCTGGTGAACGCAGTCATTAGCTGCAACTCTGCTTCTACTGGGTCTACAGACCTCATGTATACACCATTTTTTTCAATTTTTTATGGGCTATATTTTTACTAAGAATATTTTTTTCGCTAAAATACTTACTTTTTGAGTTAACTCCGAAAAACCGTCCAAAAACATGTTTTATTTTGTTAAACATTAACATATTCACTCGCAAATAACTCGAAAAGTATTGACTTAGTGAAAAAACTCTATAGAAGAAAAGTTCTTTAGAATTAGTCATTTTATCCAATTCGGGTCTTATTTTGGATGTATTTTTTTCATCTTCGAGAGGGGGGTATTTTTGTAAAATGGAGGGGTGTAGAATTGTATACTTTTTCTTATATAATAATAGACAATTTCAACTACCTATTCCCAAATTTTCATCCTTCCTTTATTTTTTTGGGGGTTAGATTGTTCTTTGATCGGGCTTTATAACCAAAGGATGGTACTAAAGATGAGAAATTTTACCTAGCTTATCGGACTTCCGTTTTTCTAAAACCGCTAGTACTGTTTTAAAGTCACCGGAATAGTACAAGTGATATATTATTCGACGCGCCTAAGCAAGACGAAAACACATATACACTTTCGGTTTCATCACTGTCTGTCCGTGAATATAACTTCTGCGTTATTAATACTCTCAACCTTTTATGCTATCCCTAAAAATACTCTAAATATTGCAGTGACTACAGAACAATATTATTAGTAAGTCACATTCTCAAATTATTCTTTGTAGTCACAAAGATGATAGTCAGTTTGGGTTCAGAAACGGACTAGGAACCAGAGAGGCGTTATTTACTTTTAATGTGTTAGCTCAAAGATGAATGTGGATGTGCATGTTTGTTACGTTGATTTTGAGAAAGCTTTTGACAAAGTAAGACATGGAAAATTAGTCCAAATTCTAAAGACAAAAAACATAGACAAAAGGGACTTACGAATAATAACAAACCTTTACTGGAATCAAAGTGCACAAATTGTAATAGATAACGAACCCAGTCCAGAAATTGAAATCAGGAGAGGAGTTAGGCAGGGATGTATTGTCTCCATTACTGTTTAATGCATATAGTGAAGCCATTTTTGAAGAAGCATTACTATCTCAAAGTGAAGGAATAATAATTAACGGAAGATCTAGTAACAACATAAGATATGCAGATGACACCGTGATTATGGCAAGCTCTGCTGAACAACTCCAACTACTACTAAACAAAACAAACAGTTTTTGTGAAGAATATTGACCTAAAATGAATATAAAAAAGACCAAATACATGATAATAACTAAGAAAACAAACATACAAACAAGCATACATTTGGGAAATGTACCGATAGAAAGGGTTGATAAATACAAATACCTAGGAACCTGGATTTCAGAGAAAAATGATCAAACAACAGAAATAAGGACCAGGATAGAAATAGCAAGAAATGCGTTTGTAAAAATGAAAACGGTTCTCTGCAACAAAGACCTTAGCTTAGAACTGAGAGTAAGAGCTTTGAGATGCTACGTGTTCTTGATACTGCAATATATGGACTTGAAAGCTGGACATTAAAGCAAAAACACATAAATAAGCTACAGTCATTTGAAATGTGGTGTTACAGAAGAATGCTTAGAATAGCATGGACTCAGAAGAAAACGAACACGGAAGTATTGCGAGAAATGGGTAATGGTAGGGGAGCAAAGTATGCTAAATGTGCAGTCACTCGAGCGTTATGGGGACCTATTGGGTTGTGAAGAGTAGGTCCTAAAACTAAAAAAAGTTAAGTAAAGTTTTCCATTTTAGTGGGCGCTTGCCAGTTTTTAATTTATTTTTCATTTCCAACAATCGTTTTTTCCGATTATAACGCCATCTATACATAACTCGAAAAAATGTTTCGAAAAAAAGTTACTTATTTTTTCGTAAGGAATCCAAATCTGCAATAAAAAATGGGGGCTCCTATTTAAGATTTTAAAGTTTTAGAGTTGAAACCGGAAGTACTTACCGTTTTAAAGTCACCGAAATAGTATAAGCGGTATAGTACTCGACGTGTCTAAAAATAACTCAAAGTTAGTGAAATCGTATTCGCAGTGTGCAAATACTTGGAGGGGATACGAGAAACGATCGTGCACGAGTAGCGGAGAAATATTGCAACTTTCTTTAATTCATATTGTCAATTGAAATTGTCATATTGACATATTCCATACCTACTGTCATTGAAGAAAATGGGATTTCGCAAATTCTGTGTTATAAATTGTAAAAAAAAACAACAAAAATTCCAACTTCTAAGCACAAATTAATACAAAGAGAAAAGTGGATTTCCATACAATGTTTACCTTTTAATAACATAACCTCAATTTTACTTTTTCTTCTTATTAATTTTTTGGACTATGGCCTTGACAAATTATCCATTAACAAGGACTAATATAATTGGTCAATAAAATTAAAAGTGCTACAAATGTTGCTGAGCTATGAAACCAGGTCAAGGAAACCAATATCAATCGACGCAAAGTTACATGAAGAGCTCAAATATCAACTTCCGGTTATACTTTCGATCATTTTGGGTGAAAACCTAGGACTTACGAAGTCCAGTTACTTGTTTTATTTGAAACAACCACGTTTATTTTTTTGTTATCTGTTTTAGGATGTCATTACAAAGCTTGGTGGTATAACAGTTAAAAATTTGGAAAACCTCAAAGAAAACGATGGAAGAATAGGACTTATTATTACAGAAGGTAGATCGACGCAAGATTTCGAAATTTATGAAAGTAAGTAATAAAGTGACAATTAGACATGGTCGTTAATGCAGTTTTGCTAAAATTTACAAATTTTATTTTTCAAATTCAAAAACGAAAAATTTTCAAATCGATTTTTCTAGAAAACTGTGAATCATCATACCGACTTAAAGCAAACCTACCTTTTAGTACTAGAATATATCAGAGTTTAATAATCCAGTGTCAAAAATACGTAAACGTTAAGGAATAAAATAACCGTTGCCCTATCGAAAACGGACGCCTATGACCGATACTAGAAATTCGCAATTGATGGAATTGATTTATCTCTGAAAGATAAATAGGCGTACTGTCCAATATCAAACATTCATTATTCATATCCGATATTGAACAGTATATTTTTATCACCCCGTATATCACATGAGCCAATTTGTTATGGTATAATACATGTACGGGTTTCTAATTTAGTTCACGAATTGTAAATTGTAAACAATAATTCGGGCAATTGCATTATTTAATTTGATGATCAAATATATTTCTTTGTTCTCAATATTTGTAAATATACTCAGCGCGTGGCTTGACACCAATACTAAGTGCCACCGCTGAGAAAGAATACACATTTAGAATCATTCTCAATGCCAAGATGTGCCTTTAACTTCAGTCAATATGTAGCATCATAGAGTCTTCAACTAAACGTGTACAAGTAACAAGTCATTACTCAAAGTTCTCCCGGGGTAATTACCCTAGTGTCGGTGTTATAAATAAATTCTTTTATCGCTATTGGTGTTTCCCTTATCTGAAGAACAGCCTCCACTGAGCCCTAGGATTATACACGTACTGTTGTTCTGAAGCTATTTTCTTGTGGCATTTTTGCAATTAACTAGCTTTGATGGGAAATAAGCCACAATTTTACTAAAAAATAATTGTATTAACGTTTTGACGCCCAAATAGGGTGTCGTTGTCAAAATACAAAAAATATTAATGAATTAAACAAAAATGTTGTAGCTTAGTAAAAAAATTCTTCTAATAATTTATTTAATCTGACTCATTTATATCGGCAATTCAGACATATATTATACATTTTAAAGTAGAAGACTTTAAAATAATATTTTGCCAATATTTATGAGTTCTGTTCCTGGGACGACTTTATTGAAAGATAGTTCATTCGATTACAGTCGGAAAAATGAAAGAATACCCATGAACGATCATATCAAGCACATATTTTGGATTTGCTGCCTTTTTCTATAAATAACAAATGAGAGAGATAGATTATTAAGTGTTGTCTACTAAGCAAAAACGTTATCCAAGACATACGCAGTTATATATTTATAATTGACAGAGTGAGACGGCGATACAATCGTTCAACGTAGTTATATTAATTTAGTAGAAAATTTAAACTCACACTTGACTATTTCTGTACTTTTAATGTCATTCTTAGAAAACACATTCAACATTAGTAGAGACAATGATTGTATAAACTACTATTCGAGTAATCGTGCTGGTCAACTATAATCTGACAGATTCAATTTCTGTCACTTTGACAGTGAAACTGGGTTAGGTTCGGTAGAGTTTATAAATTTTAATAATCAGTCGTATTTACTTGAATAAAGTCAGTTCTTTTAAAAGCTATTTTGATATTATATGGTATTTTTGGTTTGGTAAGTATTTATTTAATTAAAATAAGTCAATAAAATTTGTAAGTAATCATCTGTCAATATGGTTAACTTCTGTCTATGAGTTTGCCAAACGTGTACATATTTTACTCTGACTTTTCAATCATAGTGTATAAAATTACAGATTAGTATATTTTTATGAATGTACATTTATTTTCAGATAATGTCTGGAAAATGATCTGGATACCAAAATGATCTGAATTCATTAAGTTTACTTTCATTTAAGTCACTTAATGCAGCTGACATAAACGACATTTTTTAAATTCCTGTTACTGTTTACGTCCGGCAACTTTAACATAGGGAAATTCATAATACATACTATATTTGCTTACTCATTATTTTTGTGTTATTAATCTATATCAAATAATTAATTACGGTAGTAAAAGTAACATTTATTACCAATAAATATATAGGTATTATCAGAAAAAGAATAAGATCACAAAAAATGTTTGACACATTTAGGTACGTAGCGAAAAATCGTATGGTGGGGTAGTAGTCACATCCGTTATTTTACAGTATTAACTTAGTTTAGACGTTGTTTTGACTAGAAATTTTTGATTTGATTCGTATGCACATCATCGATAACGCATGGATTCTTTCATTTTTCCGACTGTACATGAAATCAACCCAGCTCAAGAATATCCGTCACAAAAAAAAATCATAACATATGATCTGTCTTTAAAAAGATAACCACATGCAATGGTGACAGTAAAATTCTCGCGTTAGAGATTCCATAGTAAATCACGAGGGAAAACCAGGAAAAAACCCCGTGATAATATCCCGACATCGTAAGTATTAGGTCTTACTTTAGTTTACTCTCAAAATGATTTCTTGTAATCGAATGAACTATCTTTCAGTAAAGTGGTCCCAGGAACGCAACTCATAAATATTGGCAATATCATTTTAAAGTCTTCTACTGTAAAATATATAATATATTTCTGAATTGCCGATATAAATGAGTCAGATTAAATAAATTATTAGAAGAATTTTTTTACTAAGTAAGAACATTTTTGTTTAATTCATTAATATTTTTTGTATTTTGACAACGACACCCGATTTGGGCATCGAAACGTTAATAAAATTAATTTTTAGCATAATTGTGGCTTATATTCCATCAAAGCTAGTTAAATAGGCGTACTCTGTACCAGTTTTCGTTTTTCTAAATAGAAGCGTTATGGAGCTATTAAAAAAAAACGAATTACAAGACGCCATATTTAAAGAGCTCTAGCTCCCTTTGGAAGTATTTTTGGACTAGAACTTGATGCATTGGGTTTCTAGACACCCTGTATATTCGGGTGTTTGTTTTTCCAATTTGTGGTGTTTAGGCATCCGGCCGTTCTATTGGCTTTAATTATTTGGTCTTTTACCTGTTCTTTGATATTTTTCGGCTAATAGATTAATTTCCAGGTATTTGAAAGTCAGTAATTGTTGTATAATTGTCTCTTATTTAACTTGGCATTAGAAAAAATAATTCGAGAGTCCCAGATTACTACGAATGGTACTATCTTTAACAAATCAGTACAAATTGTCGGATACGCAGATGACATAGACATCATAGGTAGGTCCACAGAATCTCTAACTGAATCATTTCGGTCGTTAAGAGCATCTGCACTGAGAATGGGACTAAATATAAATGTTCAAAAGACCAAATATATGTGTTGCACTAGGTCAAGCAACCCGATACCTACAAGAATAATAATTTTGGTGACATAGAACTGGAAGGTGTCGACAACTTCATATACTTAGGTTCGCTGCTAACTAAATATACAATGTCAGTGAAGAAATTAAAAGAAGAATAGTGCTCGCCAATAAGGCCCGATTGTACATTGGTGGCTTAAGCGATCGCTTAGTTGAACCGGGTTCAATTTTGAGCGTCGGTTTAACTTCATTCGGGTTGTTCAATGCCAAGTTCGGTCAAGCCAACCTTCATACAAATTTTGGTAAGGTTGGCAACGTAAGGCATGCGTATTCAAAGCAATTCCCCTCAATTCTCGACATAAATTTTCCCGCCATTTATGTATTATTATTTTGTTTTTGTCAATATAATTCTTTTATTACTGTTATTACTTTAATCGGTATTTTTTATCGTTTAGTTTATTAGTTTAATCAATTTCCTACGTTAAATTTGTGAACAGACCATTTGAATAGGTATTAATTAGGATATTATTGCAATGTGTTTATTTTCTTTTTGTAAAATATTGTTTGTTTGTATTTTTTTCTACAATGAACGCAAAAATACCTTCCAATTTCACCTCTCAAGGAGAAATATTGGTATATTTGGTCAAACAATACAGCAAAATTGTACAAAATAAAATGAAACAAATGTCAGCCCCCGAAATTTTGAAGAAGTTTATCAAAGCCATTGATTGTAGCAGATTGTAAGATATTTTTATAAATATCTAATAGTTGTTGTATGTATTAATTTACATTTCTAAATTTTAAATTAACAAAGTATTCATGCACAAGATTTTCAACCTCTTCCTACGTTTGACAAATTATTGTACTTCTCATGATTCTCTAGACAGTTAGATTTTCTAAATTTCTGGCTAATGCCATTGCTTCTTCATGTAGTATGGGCAAAGGGTTATTAAAAAGCATGCAGTATTGTGTAACAATGATGTTCCAATTACAATTTAATGGGTCTGCCGAATAAAAAGTGCCATGTGATTCGTTTTTAAGAAATCGAACAAAAACTGTTAAAATTATAATAATGGTAAATTTATACATTTTAAGGATTAGCTTCAGCCTAGTACCATCTGTTTAATTTCAGTACTTAAATTATATCTCAACTGAACTAATTTTTCTTCGTTATTGATATTTTATGAACTTTACGGTCTTTAAATGTATATTCTTCTTAATTAGTCATGTTTTGACTGGCTGATTGACATACAGTCCATGCCATTAAAGAAAGGATTAGTAATACAGTACACAGTACAGTTAGTTACAAACTAGTATTAATACATAACCCTTAAATGTATAAATTTACCATTATTCCAATTTTAACAGTTTTTGTTCGATTTCTTAAAAACAAATCACATGGCACTTAACAATTATTGTTATTCAGTAGACCCATTCAATTGTGTCTATGCATTCTCATTGTGCCTAATTAAATAAAATTTCAGCTTGTGATGAAGGATTGCGTAAGGGTGTTATTAGGTTTTTCTTGACTCTGTAACCACTGTAATCACCAACGAAGATACTAATTCAATCTTCACATTCTCTTCTCATAAATATTTAACTGTTTACAGCTATGATTTCAAATTCACTCAAAAATGTTAATATTTGCCTTATTCTAGGGAGGTAGAGGTAGGGTATTTAAATAATTTTAGAATGTAAATTAGTCTTTAATCATATTTAAGTGATATGTACCTACGTACATAAGCATGGTACAAATATAATTAATTTTAGATTTATTAATAAATTATGTACATTTAATTTAATAAATTAACAAAATCATTTTCTCAATTTGCTTCAAAATCATCCACAAGTTGCAAAAAGGAGCCTGTTGCTTAAAACCAGTGATATGGGTCCACTTCACTGCACAAAACCTTAATTTAAGGATTTAAGGCAATAAAAACCATGTTCTTAGAAGATACAGCTTGGTTCTTGAAATGTCAATAACAAATTTGCCACTTCACTTGTTTTCGTTCTTACCTATCTGTTCGATTTTTTATTCTATGAGCAAAAGTTTCATGCAAATAGTGAACTGAACAGCATTTTCTTTGCCAAGCATTTCCAGCATTCCAAAATCTTCGCAAAAATTCATTATCATTCCATTTTTCAAAATGATTTTCTCTAGCCCTACACTGTTTCTGTGTTCTCCTTCCTTCTACAATATTTATCATCATTTCCAGAAAATCTTCATTATTAGTTAAATTTTCAATGAGATTCATTTTTAAGGTGTAAATAATATTATGATTTCCTTTGACAATGACAAAAATGTGAGGTTAAAAATCCTTGAACCAGCGTTAAACCGTCGAACATCGACCGCTCAGCTGAACCCGGGCTTAAACTGAGTTCAAGAATTAAGCTTTGTATGTACAACGCACTTCTTGCAGTGAACTCGGTAATGGCGCTGAGCCGGAGTTGAACTTCGATTGTACAACCAGGCCTTAGTGTTACTATGGCTTAAGAAGACAGATGGCAAAAATACCTAGAAAAATTAAATTGACTACATACAATACACTAATAAGACCAGTGCTAACATATGGTTCAGAAACTTGGTCACTTACACAGAATGACTAAGAACTGCTCAAACGTTTTGAGCGAAAAATTCTAAGACGAATATATGGAGCCATAAAAGAACAAGGGTTGTGGCGCAGGCGTTACAACTTTAAGATGTATAGACGTTTTGGAGAACCTGACGTTTTAAAATTCATTAAGGTAGCACGCCTTAGATGGATAGGTCATGTAATCAGACAAGAGGAAGATGCCACAGTCAGAAAAGTTTTTGACCGAAGAGGGCCGATAGGACAACGAACAAGAGGAAGATCGAGACTTGGTACCAAGACAAACTAGAAAATTATTTGAAATCTATTGGACTTGCAGCACGGAGAAGAGTTGCCAGAGACAGGGGCGAATGAAGGATTATTCTGAAGAAGGCTTTGGCTCATAAAGAGCTGTAACGCCACTGATGATGATGATGAATTGTTGTATAGTTTGATTGTCTAATTCCAATTTGCATCTTATTGGTTCTTTGGCTATTACTAAGCTTTTTGTTTTTTGGGCTGATATTTTCATATTCATTTCTTTTGCGTTAATGTTGAATTCGTGCAGTAATTTTTGTAGGTCGTCTTCACAGTCTGCTACTAACACGATGTCATCAGCGTAACAAAATATTTTTATCTCTCTATCCCCATTTTTTTTTCTTCACTTGTTTTATTATTGTGTTGCAAGTTGTGTATTAATATTTATCTCTCTATCCTCATTTTTTTTCTTCACTTGTTTTATTATGGTGTTTCAAGTTACAGTCGGAAAAATGAAAGAATACCCATGCGTCATCGATGATATGCATACGAATCAAATGAAAAATTTCTAGTCAAAACAACTAGGTCTGGATCCCGCGTATGAAAAAAAAGTTGATTAATAGCAAGCTGAAATTTTTTTAATAGCTTAAGGGTGTCTAGTCGGACAAACTTTGATATATGGGAAAACTGGAACAGGGGAAGTTTTAATTGTGGAACAGGTTAAAAATTTGGAACGGTCACACCACGAAAACGGCACATGTATTTTGTCCGACAAAACAGACTTAAACTCTCCGAACAGAGATTAAACTCTCATGCAAAAATCAGATTGCTATTTATCACCAAATGGGCGTTTTAATGAGTGGAACATGTAGAATATGTGAAATGACAGGAATTATGACAGGTTATAAATAGCAGTCTGATTTTTGCATGAGAGTTTAATCTCTGTTCGAAGAGTTTAAGTCTATTCTGTCGGACAAAATAAATGTGCCGTTTTCGTGATCTGACCGTTCCAAATTTTTAAAATGTTCCACAATTAAAACTACCCCTGTTCCAGTGCTCCCAATTATCAAAGTTTATCCGACTAGACACCCTTAAGCTATTAACAAATTTTCAACTTGCTATTAATCAACTTTTTTTTCATACGCGGGATCCAGACCTAAACGTCTAAACTAAGTTAATACTGTAAAAAAAACGGATGTGACTACTACCCCACTGTACAATTTTTCGCTACGTAAATGTGTCAAAAAATTTTTGTGATGTTATTCCTTTTCTGATAATTCCTTTTTCTGATAATATATTTATTGGTAATAAATGTTACTTTTACTACCGTAATTAATTATTTGATATAGATTAATAATACAAAAATAATGAGTAAGCAAATATAGTATTATGAATTTCTCCATGTTAAAGTTGTCGGACGTAAATAGTAACAGGAATTTAAAAAATATCGTTTATGTCAGCTGCATTAAGTGACTTAAATGAAAGTAAACTTAATGAATTCAGATCATTTGGTATCCAGATCATTTTCCAGACATTATATGCAAATAAATGTACATTCGTAAAAATATACTAATCTGTAATTATATAAGATTGAAAAGTCAGAGTAATATGTACACATTTGACAAACTCATAGACAGAAGTTAACCATGTTGACAGATGATTACTTACAAATTTTATTGACTTATTTTTATAGGGCTTTTCATCTATTGTCATTTGTTTCGAGCTCCTGTCATGTGTCACATAATATTAATACGGCCAATTAAGTCGGCATCATATGAGAAACTTTTTTATTCTTAGTTTTATGGAAAAAAGTTATTCTTTATAAAAAGTTGTGCATGGTCTAAAACTTAAAATACAACCATCAGTTATCAATTTTTTAAGCCGTATACGAGGTATGTAAAAAATATGAATTTTACTCAAGAGTAAAGTAGCTTTATTTTTCACAATATTAAAAATTGTTATAATAAAAAGTTGTTTGGAATTGAGAACTATATTCTAATATGCAATTTCATCCTTCTAATAGAAAAAACATTTTTTGAAAATTTTACTAACCAACATTATTTTCAGTTATTTATTTCAATTATGATAACTCTTTTATTATTAATTTTACGAAAAACAGTTATTCCTTATAAAATGCTCTGCATAGTCTAAAACCTAAAATACAACCATCTTATATCAAATTTTCTCAATTTTATACGAGGTATATAAAAAAATATGAATTTACTCAAGATTACTTAAATAAAATACCGTTATTTTTTACAATATTGAAAATTGTGCTTATGTAAAGTTGTCTGGAATTAAAAACCATGTTCCAGTATGTAATTCCATCCTTCTTATTGAAATATTCTGAACTGTAAAGGTACTTTATTCTTAATCGAAAGTCATCTTTTTTGACGTACCTCGCATAAAATTAATCTAATTTGATATTAGATGGTTGTATTTAAGGTTTTAGACCATGCAGAACTTTTTATTAAGAATTACTGTTTTTTCTTAAAATTAAGAATAAAAGAGTTATCCATAATTAAAAAAAATCAATTTTTTTTTTCAATTAGAAGGATGAAATTGCATATTAGAATATAGTTCTTAATTCCAAACAACTTTTTATTATAACAATTTTCAATATTGTGAAAAATAAAGCTACATTACTCTTGAGTAAAATTTATATTTTTTGACATACCTGGTATACGGCTTAGAAAAATTGATAACTGATGGTTGTATTTTAGGTTTTAGACCATGCAAAACTTTTTATAAAGAATAACTTTTTTTCATAAAACTAATAATAAAAAAGTTTCCCATATGATGCCTACTTAATTGGACACGCTGTATATCTACGCCATACGTCTTTGGTTTGTATCATAGGTATATAGCAATAACGTATGACGTAGATATATTAATATTAAGTGACACGTGACAGAAGCTCGAAACAAATGACTGTGAATGAAAAGCCCTATTAAATAAATACTTACCAAACCAAAAATTCAATATAATATCAAAATAGCTTTTAAAAGAACTGAGTTTAGTCAAGTAAATACGACTGATTATTAAAATTTATAAACTCTACCGAACCTAACCCAGTTTCACTGTCAAAGTGACAGAAATTGAATCTGTCAGATTATAGTTGACCAGCACGATTACTCGAATAGTAGTTTATACAATCATTATCTCTACTGACGTTGAATGTTTTTTTTTTAATGGCATTAGAAGTACAGAAATAGTCAAGTGTGAGTTTAAATTTTCTACTAAATTAATATAACTACGTTGAACAATTCTACCGCCGTCTCACTCTGTCAATTATAAATATGTAACTACGTATGTCTTGGATAACGTTTTTGCCTAGTAGACAACACTTAATAATCTATCTCTCTCGTTTGTTATATAGGCTGTCTCGTTTGTATAGAAAAAGGCAGCAAATCCAAAATATGTGCTTGATATGATCGTTCATGGGTATTCTTTCATTTTTCAGACTGTATGTATTAATATTTATGTATGTTTTATATTTTTTTGTTGCAGGGTGGTTAGAAAAATACAAAATCGTAACGGTCGATATCGAGTGGTTAAGTAGATCAGTGGGAAGATACAAAGTGATTAGCGTCCGGCCGTATATATGGTGCTCGGATGATTTGCTCGATGATATCGGCTATCCCTCGTATCTGACAGAACAATCAAACTCATTTTTAAGTTTACAAGATTAATTAACCGAAACTATACAGCGTGTAACGAAAAGGTCATAAATTAAATCGCAATTTCTGGGACCAAAAATAGATTGATTGAACCTATCTTACCTTAGTATAAATGTGCACATAAAAATAGTTACAAAATGAAAATCGATTTTTTTTTTCAATATATCGTAAACTATCAGATTTTTTAATGAAAATAGACATGTGACATTCTTATGGCAGGAACATCTTAAAAATAATAACAGTGAAATTTGTACACCCCATAAAAAATTTATTGGTGCATTAACTTTTTTGCCTATTAGTATTTTTTTGATAAGTCATTTTTTATCGAGATGCTGCTTCTTTTTCTTATTAATTTTCATATTATTACCATGTCTTTATAATCTTACTTAACCATTTTCAAATATGTGGTGGGTTTTACAGATGTTCAAAATATCTCGATAAAAACTGGCTTATCAAAAAAGTGCTAAGAGGCAAAATCATTTTGCGTAACTGACGGTATCACAATACTAGTTTAATTGGAACGTACACCAATGGGGGGGGGGTGCACATTTCACAGTTATTTATTTTTTTAAGATGTTCCTGCTATAAGAAAGGTCTATTTTCAATAAAAAAATATCTAATAGTTTTCGATATATTGGAAAAATCCGATTTTCATTTTGTAACTTCAAAGAGCTGTAACTTTTTTTAAGTGCACATTTTTACTAAAGTAAGTTAGTTCAATCAAACTATTTTTGGTCTCAGAATATGTGATTTAATTTACAACCTGCGTTTTTGTTACACACTGTATATTTTGTAATTTATTATTTGTTGGTTTTATCGATATATTTTTTCTATTTTTCTAAATAAAATAAGTATTCACATGTATCTCTGTTTCTTACTAAAACTACTTTGAGAACTCAAATATTTACTCCAATCAGAGAAAAAATTGCAATAAGAAGACAATGGCAGCAAACTTGAGGAAACCAGGACCATACAGAATAAAAGAATTAAACAAAGCTACTAATAATATGGTCAAATTAGGGAAAAACAAGGAAAAGTTATTTACCAGCTATTTTATTGCTGTAATCGAGTCTTAAGATTGCATTGCATATATTAATGATATACAGTCCGTCTAATTTACTTACCGTTGCACGTCATTATCTACGTTAGAGATCTAAGTTGACATTGTTGCCCAATTGCAAAAAATTTTTGAATTCATTTTAAATCATACATCACACAATTTTTGCGGAAGTGGATTATACAGCAAAACAAATTAATATTCAATGTAAATAAATAAAAACTTCAGAAATAGAAAAGAAGAATCAAGTTATAATCTTACGTTAAAGTACATAATAAAAACAGTAGATATAATAAAACAAATACTTATAGTAAAGAATATAAACAAATATGAAGTGTCATCACTGCAACTGTCAAATAAATGTTACCAATTTATGCCAAAATATCACCTTCGTTCGATTATACTTACAGTGTATTCGAACAAAAATGTGCTTCATAAAAACGTTTTATAATCCATTTATACAAATTAAATGAAACATATTATTGTGTATTTCTTTAAGTTAACATTAATAGAAATCTTTAAATATTATTTCTACGTGTATATAATAAAATATGTCTAGTGGCTGTAATTCCAGTGTACTTGGCAAAAGGATTCTAAAAAAGAACACACCTACCGCCTAAATATTTCGTGTTGGTATCGTGTGACGTCACGGGCTATGACGCGGATGACGTGCAACGGTAAGTAAATTAGATGGAGTATAGGTAGGTACGCAAAGTCCGCAGAAAGTGTGCTATTTTGGAACGCTCCTAAATAAATGATATGGAAATTCTTCATCTCATTGATAAACATGTTAAATTACATAAATACAAGTTGTAACGTAATATATATTAATTAATAGGTATAATTTGTTTGTTTTTTTGTTTTTTTTTTTATTTGATGGCATAGATCTTACGTCATTCAGCCAGTTGCAATAAAGAATATACAATCCTATCAATAATACAAAATTAAACAGAAACAATATACTGGTACAATAAATAATACAATACAATAATAATACAATAAAAACAATAATGGATCTCTGATAAAATATAATTTGTTAATATGGTTTGAAAAAATTAAAAAGAAAAAAAAATAACATAAAAAAAAGAACACAATAAAAAATAAATAAATAAAAAAAATAAGTCATTCAGCCAGTTGCAATAAAGAATATACAATCCTATCCCTAATACAAAATTAAACAGAAACAATATAGTGATACAATAAATAATTCAATACAATAATAATACAATAAAAACAATAACGGATCTCTGATAAAATATAATTTGTTAATGTGGTTTGAAAAAATTAAAAAGAAAAAAATAACATAAAAAAAGAACACAATAAAAAATAACAAAAAAAATAGAAACAAAAAAAAGATAAATAACCAAAAAAAAAAGAATTAAAAAAATGTTTACCACAAGTTAAAATATATAATAAAAAAACACAGGAAAATAATTTAAAAAACAAAATAAAAAAAGCGACACAATGTACCTATGTATCTATAAAAATAATATATTGTAGTATGTACTTATGTTAAAAATAAGAAATTTATGACTACGAATCTGCAATCAATCACAAAAAGTCTGGCTAATTATTGGCTCTGCCAAAGCCATTTTTCAGAAAAAAAAAAAATTTCAACTAAAATTTTAGGGAAGTAATTATTTATCAATAGCCAAATAGCTTGGTAGCTTTTTTGTAGATTATATTTCCGGAAGCCGGCGAACTTCTAACAAATAGTTTAGCAACAATGTAAATTAAAAAATTTAAAATGTACGGTCGCAATAATAACCAGAATAAATATGATACACCCGAATAATTATGATTTTCGTATAAATAGGCACTAAAGCTATCTAACGTACTTTACAGTATTGAAACTGGACTATTTGAGCGTCCTCAGGAAGGTTTTAAAGTTATAACCATTTTTTTAGCTTACAAAAAATTGAATATCTCGGCAACTCTCGATTTTTTTCTTCTGCAAACCGGGTCTTTTTTCACGAATCTTATCCTTTAGTTGCTCTAAACTCTACTGCCTTACTAATAAAACACTCGTATTCTAAGGTTATTCCGTATTTATATCTAGAATAGTTATCCTAAGTATACGCTGTGAGCTCGTAGGTAGAGGGGATAATTAAAAATTCGCGAGCGCCAGTAGTGACAAGTTTGTAAACCTTTACTGGAAATTTGCTTTTTGACGTTCTGCATTAAGAGTTGCATATTATAGCTTTTTAATATCTCACGAAAGTTGTTGTATTAAAGAGTGTCGAAATACTGGTTACAATAGTAACTGTGTATTCTACAACTTTCCTGTCGCTAAGCATAAGGTGATTCAACGACAAAAATGGATTGATGCAATTAGAAAAAAGTAAGTAAACACAATTTTAATTTTAAAACGGTAGAAAAATTTGAGCTAAAGGATCAGTTAGCACACTCTCGAATTTTGACGGTTTCAATTTTACAATCCAATCCTGAAACAAAATTTGAATGCGTGAAGATAACGACCAATCACAGCAAACGTAGGATATCGTTAACTGTCATTCATAAGTTACGCATACCACAGTTCATAAAGTTCTAAAAAAATATGGCTTTAAGAGTTTCAAATACTCGAGAACCCAGGAATTATTTTCCGGAGATCATTATCGTAGAATGGAGTTTTATCAATCTGCAATGGATGCATCTCACGAAAATGACGATTTTGTAAAAAACATTATTTTCACCGATGAATCGTCATTTTCTGTACGAGGTTATCACAATCCTTCTAGAACGCGGTATTGGTCTCAGGAAAATGAACATAGAAGCATTGTACATCGGACTCAACGCCCTCAAAAATTTAATGTGTGGACCGGCATTTTGGGTGACCATGTAATTGGTCCATTTTTCATTTAGGGAGTTCTGAATTCAGCTAAATATCTTGCTCTTTTACAAGATAGCATTATTCCAGCTATTCAGAATCTCCCAGATGTACGTTTAGAAGATGTCTGGTACCAACAGAATGGCTGTTCCGTTCATAATGCGCGTATCGTGAAAAATTATTTAAGCACAATTTTTCAAGATCGCATTATAAGCGGAACAAGCAACCAAATTAAATGGCCTGCAAGATGTCCCGATTTGGCTCCCATGGATTTCTTTTTCTGGGGACATATTAAATCCACCATCTATGGCAACGATCTCGAGAGGGCACATAGTCTAGAGGATTTGGAAAATAAAATAAGAAACGCTTGTGCTACGATTACGCCACAACAGCTTGCAAACGTGAGGCAAGCATTTTATGATAGACTAGGCGTCCGACTAGGCTAATTCATCATGGCGTCCGACGATGATTGTGTGTCGGAAGATGGTGATAAAAATAATAAAAATAGTGGCAATATGAAATGTTGTAATACAAAAAAGTGCTCAGTATGTGTGTGTATAAATGGTTTATCGATTTATCACCAAAGTTGCGCAAAAAGGTGTCCAGAAATCAAGTTTTTGGATGAAACTAAAATAACATGTTGTCAAGTGGTGAAAAAACCGGACGACAAAAACGATAAACAATTAGTGTTAGCAGTTAAAAACAAGTATTTAAGGGAACTGGTTGATGAAGTAAAGGATTAAAATAAAATTTTAGCCCTAAATAACGAATTATTGTTAGATAGGATTAGGAGATTGGAACATGAAAATGCTAATTTCAAATGTAAACAAAGTTTCGCGGAAGTGGCTACTACACCTATCAGCAGTGTACCAACTTTTATCAGACAAATGCCTCCAAGAAGTGTACAATCAAATATAAGAAAACCAAACGTTTTACCAATGGAACATGAACAAGGTAAGAAGGAACCTCAAAAAAAGGTAAATAGCGAACAAAAGGAAAATGTTAGCGAAGATACATCCGCAGAAGAACGTGAAGACACTAGAGAAGAATTTCAAACAGTGGTTAGAAGAAAACGACAAAGAAAAAACATAGGTACGGGGAATAGTTTCAATGATAAAGAATTGGAGTTCTCAGGAGGGGAGCGTAAAGTATGGCTCTACATAAATAGAGTAAAAAGGGCCGCAACTGAAGAGGTGATTAAAAAGTATATTAAAAATAACGTGGAGTTTGAAAACGAAATAGTACAAGTGAAGGAATTGCCATCGGATGAAAATCGATTAAAAGCGTTTGTCGTAACAGCATCTCTCAAGAAAAAAGATATTTTATATGATCCATCTTTTTGGCCTAGTGGTGTAGGAATAAGTCGTTTCGATTTTAACCGTCACAAGGATTTTCTAAGTGGGGGGAATTTTGCAGTACTGTAAAAAATAATCACCCAAAAGTGACACAAAAAAATTCAAAACAGGAATTCACAAACATTACAATAATTCACCAAAATTTACAATCAATTGGAAATTGCGTAAATAGAATAGAGGAATTCCTAAAAGATTTTCCTAGCTGTGTATTTTTTTGCGTAACAGAGCACTGGAAAACATATGATCAGCTTAAGAACTATGGGATCAATGGATTCTTCTTAGCTGAAGCAGTTTGTCGAGAGGAACTAAATAAGCATGGAGGTAGTGCGATATTTATAAAAAATGGAATTCAGCATAAAATGCTATCTGAAATAACGGCCTTATCTGAAGTTGGAATTTGTGAATGCAGTGTTTGTGAATGTGTTGTCCACGGTCAAAAGTTTTTAATTATGTGTGTTTATACCCCTGGCGGGCGAACAGATGCTTTTCTAAAATGTTTAGAAAACATTTTAATAAATATTGTACATTTTAATGGATACATTTTTTTAGTTGGAGATTTTAATATACATATGCATGATAATGATAAAAATAGAGATAAAGACAAATTATTTTCTTTGCTAGGATCATACAATTTGCTTCCATGTGTGAAGGAATATACTCGAATTACAAATACCACAAGTTCACTAATTGATAATATTTTCTCTAATTATAATGAAGAATATACAGTCACAATTCATAAAACTTTAATATCGGATCACACTGCTCAAAGCCTAAATTTTAATATATGTAAACAAAGTAGTGCTTTTTGCTTTAAAAGAATATTTAGTCCTTGCAACAAACAAGATTTTCAAAATCGGTTGGCACTAACAGATTGGAATAACATTTATGAGAGTGATGATGCAAATGAGGTATGGAATAGATTTCATAATATTTTTTTATATCAGTTTAATTTGAGTTTTCCGATTAAAAAAGTGTATCCTAACCGAAATGCAAGAAAGAATTATATTAGGGATGAAGTAGTAGTGGCCGCAAAAAGATAAGTTGATATTCTTTATGTTATTAGTTATAATGATAACAGATTTCGACAAGATTACAATGATGCAAAAAAGAATTATGAAAGAATTTTGGCACAAAATAAAGCGAAAAAATTTAAACAAAAAAATAGAACAATCTGACAACAAAACTAAAACGGTATGGTCAATAATTAATGACATAAAGGGTAATTCAACATCACAGAGGGAAATTCAGATCCCTGGAGAAGGTAATACAGTGGCTAATAACTTGAATGAGTATTTCTTAAACTGTGCGTCTCTGTTGGTATCAGAATTTTCCTCAAACTCCTATGAATCTTCTATAGAACAAGCGAATAGATCTATGTTTTTAAGGCCTGTAACTCAGGAAGAAATTGTTTCTATTGTAAAAGGTTTTAAAAATAAAGAGAGTTGTGGTGATGATGAAATTTCAACATCAATCATTAAAATATGTTTAAATGAGATTGTTATACCATTAACATATGCAGTAAATATTTCTTTTAAGTCGGGTGTTTTCCCAGATAAACTGAAATTAGCAGTTATTAGACCTTTACACAAGAAAGGCAGTGTGGCACAAATTGAGAATTATCGACCAATTAGCTTGTTGCTAAGTTTCTCGAAAGTCTTTGAAAAATGTATGAGTAACAGATTGATGGAATATATGTTACAAAACAATGTATTTCATAATAGTCAACATGCATATCTAAAGGGCAAAGGGACACACACAGCAATATATCAATTCACTCAAAATGCCTTACAATCACTAGAACAGAATGAGGTTGTACTAGGATTATTTCTAGATTTAACAAAAGCATATGATTGTGTGAATCACGAATTATTACTGAAAAAACTAAACTTATATGGTGTAAAAGGGGTAGCTCATAATTGGTTTAAATCGTTCTTATCAGGAAGATCACAAAGAGTAATTTTAACAAAAGATAATAAGAATGTTATATCCGAAATTAGACCTACACAATTAGGCATTCCTCAGGGAAGCATAATTGGACCGATAATTTTCATTTTGTATATAAATGATATGTCCCATTGTATTACTAGTAACAACTGTAGTCTAATTAATTATGCTGATGATACGAATGTTCTAATGTTGATTTTTTAACCAAGAGGAGTAAACTAAAGAGACAGATTCACACCCAAGAAAGTTACTAGAAAAGTCACCAAATTCATCTTCTTTTTTCGTTGATCATATCACCTTTCGATGATAATCCATACATATTATATTATACTAACACATCGCTAAAGAGTTCTAAAAACAACTGTTTTTATATAAAAGTAGACTAAAAATCTAAAAATTAAAGGAATAATGCAGAAAACACAAAAAATCGCTGATATACTTAATTAACCTATAAAATGACAGAAGTGCCAAAATTTCATAAATGTCATTAGTGTCAAAATTTAATAACAGTGGAGTAAACTTGCCTGCGGTTGGACCAATTAGAAACAAGCATTACGGCGCGGTAAATTTAAATCACTCCTCTTGGTTAAAAAACAAACAATAGTAGCAGAAGATCATTTGGAAATTCTACTAAATGAATCTGTTGATATTTATGAAGAAATGTCTAAGTGGTTCTCCAGTGAGGGATTAATTATTAATAAACAAAAAACGAATTGTTTAATTTTTAGAACAACTAGATCAAATGTGGAATGTCCAAATGATTTTCTGTTAGATGATACAAACGTTGAATTTGGCACTAAAACTACATTTTTAGGCATGACAATTGATATAACATTGTCATGGGAAAGTCACATACAGCAACTTAATAAAAGGTTGAATTCAGTATGCTATACTTTTAGAGTATTATCGCAATATTTAAGTCAAGATGACCTAAAAACAATTTATTTTTCAAATTTTGAATCTTTAGTCCGTTATGGAGCAATTTTTTATGGTGGAAGCAATGAACTTGATAAAATATTTATTTGTCAGAAACGAGTGCTAAGAATTATTAAAAAAATGAGAGTCTTGCAGAGGAGTTTTCAAATCTAATAATATTTTAACAGTACCTGCAATATATATCGAGGAATGTCTACTATTCCTCTTTAGAAATAAATATCTGTTTGAAATGAATCTACCTACACATTGTTACAACAATAGGGAGATTAAGTATATTTATCCTATTCACAGATTAACTGTGACAGAGAAGGGTGCCAAATATTCTTGCATGAGATTATTTAATAAATTGCCCCACGACATTAGAAAAATAACACAATTAACTCAATATAAAAAAGCTGTGCGTAAATTACTATTGCAGATTGAACCATATCAGGTAATAGATTTTATGAATTCTAATATTTAACAGGATTTCTGTAATTTTAATTTTGTTTTTTATATTGACGAATATTTCGCTCTGCGTATATGTATGTGTCTCTGTATATATGTATGTACAATTTTCGAAATAAATACTATTATTATTAGGTTATTGTCTTGCAAAGCAAGGTAGTCTATTTGAACCTTTCATTTAGTTTACTTATTATATTGTACCGTATAATGTATTGTTGGATTTTCTTTCTTTCTTCTTTCTTTCTCCCCTTCCTTATACCCTTTCAGGTGTCGGATTTGGGTTTAATTTAGCTACATATTCACCCATCTCTTCCATTCTTTTCGGTCCTGTGCTATTAGTTTCATTTCTTCTAGCGTTTTCTGTTTGATTTTTCCTGCTTCTACTATTTGCTGTATCCATTTTTTCTTCGGCCTGCCTTTTTTCTTTTTTCTAATATTCCTTGTTTCGTGAATTTTCCTTGCTAGTCTACTAGGTTTCATTCTCATCAGATGTCCATACCAGTTTAATTGCCTCTTTATTATTTTATTCATTATTGGTTCCTGTTTAGTTATCCCTCTTATTGTCTCATTTCTTATTCTATCCCATTTGGTCTTTCCGGCTATAGCACGTAAATGTCTCATCTCAATTGCATTTATCCTACTATTATGCTTTTTCTGTAAAGTCCAATTTTCGCTTGTATACAGTATCGTCGGTATCACAATCGTATTATATATTTTAATTTTTGTTTCGTGGGACAATTCTTTTTTCCTCAGAATTGGCGCTAGTGCGTAGTACAGTTTATTTGATTTTTTAGTTCTGTTTGTTATTTCGAGGTCTATTTTCCCATCATTGGTAATAATACTTCCAAGATAATCATATGCTGTAACTATTTCCAGTTGAGTATTTTTGCATTTTATAATTACTTCATTTTCTTCCTTTTCGACGATGACCATTATTTTACTTTTCTCGATGTTTATTTCCATTTTTAATTTCTCTATTTCTTCTGTCCATATATTTATGAGTTTTTGCATTTTTGTCACGGAATCTGCTATAAGGACTATGTCATCCGCATACAATAGGGCTTCTATTTTTATTGGCTGTAATCTTTGGTATCCTATTGTTGTCTGTATTTGGTTCGTTCTTTCTCCAGTATTTCTAGTTAATTCATTCATGACTATTATAAATAGTAGCGGACTAAGACTGTCTCCTTGCTTGATACCTCTTTCCCAATTGAATTCTTCAGATCTTTCTCCTGCTATCTGTACACGTCCTTTTACTACTCCGTATATATTTTCAATTATTTTTATCAGTGTACTTGGTACTTTCATGTTCTGCAAGCATTTCCATATAATTTGTCTTTCTATAGAGTCGAATGCTGCCCTTAGATCTATGAATGCTAGAATGAGCTTTCCCCCCGAGTCAATACTTCTTTCTATTATATTTCTAATGATGTAAATGTTATCGTTTGTCTGTCTTTCTGGTCTAAACGCTGCTTGTTCTTCTCCCAGTTCTTTTTCTACCTCTTGTCTTAGCCTCTTCTCTACTATTTTCGTGTATATTTTAAAACATACCGATGATAAACATATTGCTCTATAATTTTCGCAGTTGACGTGTTCTCCCTTTTTGTATATTGGCACTATAAGGTTACTTTGCCAGTCTTTTGGGATTTGCTGCTTTTCCCATGCCTCTTTGTATATTTTCAACAACCATTTTATCCCTTCTTCTCCCATGTACTTGACCATTTCCGGGTCTATGTCATCATCCCCTCCAGCTTTACCTATTTTTACGTTTGATACTTCCAATATTACTTCTTCTCTATTTATTTGCTCTAATTCTTTGTTCTCGTTATCTTGATATGTTTCATTTCTATCATCTATTATTGCATTTCTAAATTTGTTTTCATAGTATTCTTTCCATACTTTAGCTATTTGTTCTGGAGTTGTTTGGATTTGGTTTGTTGTATCCCTTACGGCTGTTATTTCTTTATGTTTTCCTTTCTTCATATGTCTGATTGTTGTCCAGAAGCTTCTATTATTTGTTACATAGTTTTGTTGTAATTCTTCTCCAAACTCTTCCCACGTTTTTGTTTTTACTTGTTTTATGGTGTTTTTCGCTAATCGTCTCAGCCTTTTGTATTCTTCTTTATCTTCTTCCAGTTCGGTCTCAATGTATTTTTTCCATGCTATTTTCTTTTTCTTCACTGCTGTTTTAACTTCATTGTTCCACCATCTCGTTCTTTTATGGAGTTTGTTATGTTTTCTGATTCCACATATTTCTGTTGCTGTAGACTTTATGACTACTTTGAAGGCGTTCCATCTTTCTTCCAGTGTCCATGCCTCTTTTTGGTTTTCTAGTTGTCTTAATCTTCTATTTGTTTCTTTTTTGTAATGTTCTCGCACCTGTTCTAATTTGAGCTTATTTACTTTTACTCTTTGGTAATCTTTTCTTTCCACCTCCTTTATTTTTTCATCCTCGAGTTTTGCAGTAACCATCCTGTGCTCTGTAGCTAGTTCCGGTTCCTTTTCAGTTAAGACGTTATGTATTTTATCTTCTAGGTTTATCGTATAAACTATGTAATCTATCAAACTTTTCGCTCTTCTCTCTTCCGCCACGAACGTATATTTGTCTTCGATGTTTTGGTTTGTAAATGTGTTTCCTATTAGTAGGTCATTTGCTTGGCAGAAATCTAGCATTTTGACACCATTCCTGTTCAAACATTCCTCTCCGTATTTTCCAATGCATCCTAATCCTTTGTTGACATCCTTGCCCACTCTTGAATTCCAATCTCCTAAAATTATGATTTTCTCTCTCGATTCTCTTAATTTGTCTAGTGCTCTTTGGAGTTCATTGTAGAATTCTGTCATCGTTTCTTCATCTCTGCCTTCAGTTGGTCCATATAATTGTATGAATCCTATTTTGTCTTTTAGGTCCATTTGGATTGTTATAATTCTAGATGATAATGTTTCATAGTGTGTTATTCTTGGTTCTAGTCTCTTATTTACTATTATACCAACTCCTTCCTTTGCTCTTTGTCCCTGCGGTACTCCTGAATAATAAAGACTATATTCCTCATTTAGATTTATGTGCCCTCCTCCTACCTTTTTTGTTTCACTTATTCCCATTATTTGGATACCCATTTTTTCCATTTCTTCAGTTATTTCTATTTTCTTTCCATTTAGAGAGGTCACGTTCCATGTTGCTATTCCTATTTGTTCTGATTCTTCATTTACAAAACTAGTATTTGATTTTCCATTATTGTTATTACTACTACTACTACTATTTATACTACCTATACTACCAATATTTCCACCACCCATCCTATTTCTATTATTATGTTTAACATTTGAACTCCTAAACCTAATCTTATCACTAATCGAGTCTATACTTTTATTTTCATTGTCCAGTGTATTCGTAATTTCCTTGTTTTCTGATCCTTGTCTGGCATCTACTTCGTCTCTTCTCTGTCGCGCTGCTAGTTTTTTGGACTCGCTACCTCCACTACCTTTTCCTCATTGTAGTTCCATCTCCATTCCTTACCATCCACTGTAATTTTGTTGTACCCAATTTTCACTGTTTTTCCTTTATCTCTCATTTCCCTTGCTTTGTCTCTTAGAGATTTCATTTTTTCTCTCTCTTTTTTTGTAAGGTCCTCTGTTATCCATATTTTCTTGGGTTCAACATTCTTTAGTTTGTTCCTATTTCGTAGAATGGCTGTTTTTTCTGTTTCGTTTCCTAGTTCTATTAAGCATGTTCTTATTCCAATCTTACATGCTCTTTTAATATTAATATTTACACCTAAATGTTTTCCAATCATATTTGTTGCTCTTTCTTTCAGTGTTGCTGAATCGTCAGTATCAATTTCTAACCCACTAATAATTAAATTATTTTTCCTTTTGTCTTTGTCCATTATTTCAATTGTTCGTTGGAGTTCTTTTATATCTTCTGTTATCTTTTTATTTTCTTTTTTAAACAATTCATTTTCTTCTATAAAATCTTGTCTTTCCTTAGTCCATTCATTTTTTGGATTTCTAGTTTTATAATATTTATTTCTTCATTATTTTGTTTTATTTCTTCTTTTAGTTCTTTTATATCACTTCTGGTCTTCTTATTTTCTTCCTTCATTTCTGTTTTTAAGTTATTTATTTCTGTTTTAATCTCCTGCTTCAGTTCTGCTAATATGTTCTTTATTTCATCCATTTCTTGCTTTTCCTTATCGTCTTTTTGGGGTGGTGTTCTTATTGTTGACTTACTTTTCTTAAATGCTTCCTCTTTGTTGGATTTTCAATTACTTTAAATTAATTATTTATTTGTGTTTAACTAGTTTGAATAATAATTTTTCGTTTTTCGTTGGGCATAGTACACAATAAAATGTTTGGAAGGTTTATAACTGCATTTTATTAGCTTTAAATTATTTACGTAGATTTACGTAGCAGAATTACCTCCCTCGATTCACACGTAATAGCGTCTTTTTCATGAAAGAAAATTCTACATAGAGTTTAAAAAAAAATAGGCGTGGTTCAGTGGTGTTAAAACGGCTAGATATGTTTGTAAAGGAGAAATTTACTTTACTCAAAGGATTGTGACCGATCAGAGGTCACTGGTCAAAGTATTCTCAAAATACTAAGGTAGCCACTTGAGGACACTTTTGCCTTCGACCACTTACGACACGCAAAGACCGCCGTTCGTGAAGTCACAATCCTCGTTTATATTCATTTCGACTGACACAAATAAACGTCAAAACATGACAATATAGTAGCTGAATATTTTTGCCCTGAGGGAATGAGAAAACTGTCTGTTTAATTTTGTAATTAGTTTTAAATAAAAAATATTTTAAAAATTAAAGTAAAATTATTAACTCATTAATCATAATCTTTGTTTTTGAGTTATTTATGGACATTCTTGCTTACAAATTCACTTATTCTATTCGTTGTAACAACTCTATTGCACCAGAAACTCGAACACAAGCTTCAACTAACACAGATTAGCGCAGTTGCCACACTCAACTTAATGTACATTGCCTATGTCCAGCTGTACGATTTACGTACTGTATAAGCTATTTGTTACTCATTTTTTTAGTGCAAATTCAAAATACAATTATTTAATCCATTTATAATCAAACAAAAATAGCAGTCTTTTGTAATCAGAAACTAGTTTTTTTTATTAATTATTTTTAAAAACACGTTTTTGTCTCAACCTGGCCCATGCAGTGGGCCACCTTGAGACAAATCCAAAACAACTAAAATTCTTTAAAATATTCGTTATATATTTATTCAAAATATCAAACAAGATATAAACATTAATATCAAAACGAGTTAAATCAATATTCTCAACGAATGTCTATATTATCGACCTTGACGCCAAATGAAATAAAGGACTTCTGACGTTTTGTGCCTCCGCAATTAAGAATTGGTGGCAGCACACATCTAACGTCAGTTTTATTGACATGCGATATGCCCTCAACAGTGGGAAACAAAAATGTATTTTTAATTTTAGCACTATGACGCAAAAATGTGACTTTAAAGTCTTTATCGTTTACTGCAATAATTTTCGCTACATAAAAAACTGATTTATCACGAAATTACACCAGCACATAAGAATTAATTTCAGTCAAATCCTGATAACGATCAAACTCCAAATCTGTAAATCAATGTCAGTGTCACTGGATATGATGATAATGCACCAGCTGAAGTACTCTCTGTTAATTTTCTCTTGGTACTTCTACTTCTAGAGAGAGCAATTGCTTCCTTTCTTTTTGAAGTTATACTTCTTAAGCGCGATTGAGAGTAAAATTTCATAATACTGCGCGCATGCGCACACAGACAGTATGGCGTTTAAGAAAAGATGTGAAAAGAATATATTAGTGTTTTTAGTCAATATATTTATTATAATTTTTGTGTCTTTGGATTTGTCTTCCTCAGAAGTAAGATGAGTATTATTAAAACATTTTATTGTATATTTATTATACTTTTCACCTTGTCTGTTTGTTACCGTGAACTGTAATTAGGTACGTCCGAACCGATACCGACAGAGTCCTCGTAGCCTATTTGGTATAGCATTCGGCCAGAGATCGAGGGGTCTCGAGTTCGCGTCCGGAGCAATCCTATTTTTTTTTTATTTTTTTGAAAGCGGTAAACACAAAATTAGTTTGGTTTTTAAAAAAAATTAAAACAAACTGTTTAAAGTATATTTATTTTTAAGAAATCATATAATAGAAGTATAACTTCTTACGTACGTACAAAGTACACACACATTCTTTTTTTCTCGTGATATTTTTCCTCGATTTCTAACTTCTCGGGGGTATCAGTTACAATTTTGCTTCGGCCTTTTCTTCTCATTTTAAGATTTTTCGGGGTCCTGCTTTGGGATAACCAAATAACTGTTCTTGACTTCTGAAAAGTTGACTTTTCTCGTCAGTTTCTTCATTGCCATGAAAACCAGGTTCTTTATTTGTAAAATTTTTGCTGCAGGTTGGCTGGCATTCTTTACCATTTGTATCACCCTCCTCTGATATTTCATTCCTATCAGTTACGTTACTAATCAAAAAGTCACTCTCATCGAAGGTGTGTTGATTAAAAGGTACTATTCCGCATTTTTTGAAACCTGCCTTTCTGTTACTGGGTGTCATAGTGACACATTCCGCGATTTGAAAAATTGTTATTGGCCTTCCAGGATTCCTCATCATCCATGAGTCCATAGCACTGTTATAGTATGTTTTAAATGGAGCATGAACAGCCACATCCAATGGCTGCAATTTGTTGGAACAATGTGGCGGTAAAGTGAGCATGGTAACTCCGTTGTCTTTTGCTAAATTTAGTGTCTCAATGGAGAAGTGGCTTTCATGATTATCCAAGATCAGTAATGTTGGATCTGTTTTGGAACTGTTGGAGTGTTGTATAAAATGACGCATAACATCTGCAAATAATTCAGAGTTCATCCATCCTGAGGGATTTACAAGTCCTAATGTAGCAGCCGGTGCTCCGTTTAACATATGATGCTTAAAATTTACTCTTGGGAAGATCATGACAGGAGGTAGAGCAGTTCCTGAAACAGAGAAAAAGTCAAGTATTGTAGGAAGTCATACTTTTGTAAAATTTGCAAACCTGTTGAACTTATAATGCAGCACGTTGTAACCAATATACCTCGTTCGCCGCTTGTAATTTTATTTATTTGCTTTACTCCCTTAGGTGCAAGAATCTTTGACGACTTTTGTACAGTTGTGGTCGAAGTTTTATCTAAATTGAAAATGCGTGTGCCTTCAGAAAATCCATCAAAACGCTTTAAAACTTCCTTTAAATTTCGAAAAAATGCATCCACATTAGAACGATTAAATGATGTAGCCCTGGATAAACTGCAACCTTCCGGTTGGCGGATACTGAGTTCGGGATGTCTCTTTTTGAAACCATGAAGTCAGTCAAGTCCAGCAGACTTCATTTCTTCCCATTTCTGAGGCATATGAATTTTTTTATGCAGACAGAGATCGTAAGCCAGTTGCCTCACGTCTTTTGTAGACTTTCCGTAACACATTTTGCTGCATTGTATTATGTAATTTTTAAGCAATAATTCTTGTTCATCATTTAATACCCTTCGATTATCTCGTAGTGGGGCTTATACAATAATACGTCATTGGGAGCTTCTTTAGCTTTTTTTACGTATCGCGCTAATGTTTGATGTTTAATGCCATTTCTCTCAGCTGCTATTCTGAGGCTAAAGTTATGTTTTAATACATCAGCTACAGCACTTTTCATAGTCTCTGCGCTAAACAATCCTTTGTTAGATTTTCTCTTTCGACCGCGAGACATCTGTAACAAAAAAAAAATAATTGCAGATTAGGTTTCAACATTGTGGGCCACCTTGAGACACGTCCCATGGTGGCCCAAAACATTTGTCTCAAGGAGGCCCATAATACATTATAAATAACGGTCGTTAATATTGCAAAATATCGTGCAAAACAAAACAGACAATCACAGCAGATGATAATAGAAGGTCTCCTTGGTCAATTAAAACAACATTTTAAAAATATCACATCTGGAATATTTTATAATTCCCTAAAATATTTAGTATGAAAAACTTACCTATTTCGAAAACAAACAACACGTGTAAAAAAACTCTCGGGATGCGTGCACGTACCTAAACAACACGAGGACGACTGACCGTTAACGGCGAATACTCTGTAGAACCAAAGAATACTCCATCCAACAAGAAGCGAAAGCATCGACTATTTCACGATCCAAATTTCTTTGCGCATGTACGATCCGCCATGTTTCATGTATTATTTCTTATTTCTCAACCTAACCCCTAACAGCTGTTTGTTGTAAAATTATTGTGTTGTTTAATCTTTTCTAATTGTAGAAAAAAAGGATAATACTATTAAACATATCTATTGTTAAAATAAACTCTCATTGTGATGGCTCCACGCAAAGGTGGATTTTCTTGTGTGGTTCGTACTGGGACGCCCCACTAGATCGTGAACAAATAATTCTCTTCTCAGTACCGAGAAATCGTAGCAGGTAAACGATCGTAGGGGTAGGACCATGAGAGAAAGTTCTTTTTAAATATTTATGTGATTATCATTTTCATTCATTTCAAACATTTATGTGATTCCATATTCATACCTATCTATTAAAATTATTTATTCCCAGATTTTTAATAAAGCATAAAAATAATTTAAACATAGCTATTTATTGTTTAATTTAATTTGCAATAGTATAAATTTAGTGTACGGTTCTAGAAATAAAGGTAATTTTGAATTTATGCAAGGCAGGTCCACAACATCAATTTTTATTTTATGACAGCTGAGGGAAAAACTTATGAGTGGAAGAGAAAGACTTGCACATAGTGTTTATTAATCTTGAGAAGGCATATAGCAAAGTTACCAGAAACCTAATGGTACTAAGTAGGAAAGGAGTGCCGGCTGAATATGTGAGAGTGGTATAAGAGATGTATCAGAAGGTAACAATTAGAGAGCGAATGCAGCTGAAACTGGAAAATTTTTTGTGAAAGCAGAGCTTCATTAGGGTCAGGTTAAGTTCCGTATTGAATCCGTAGTTATTAATAACTAGAACTAGCGAATAACTAGAAAAGATAATGTTAGGAATCAGTATATACGAGAAAATTGGGTGTGGATCCTATTGGAAACAAAATAAGAAACAGGTTAAGGTGGCTAGATGCTAGATCTGATGTCTTCTTTCTTTTATATATGCAGTACTGCCTGTTTTTCTTCAACAGTGCATTTCATTCTGTCCCTAAATTGTCATTACAGCTTTTCCTTGGGCGTCATATACTTCTTCTGCCTAACGGTGACTTGTCCTTTACTATCCTTGATTCAAACATCCTGCTTATATGTTTAATCCACTCTTCTTTACCCAGGTATTTATATTGTCCACCCCACATATGCGTCTGATTTCCCCACTTCTTACCCTGTCCTGTAGTCCTTTTCCAGCAATCCTTCTTAAGATCTTCATTTGGTTGGTCTCCAGATGTTTATGTGTTTTGCTTGTATCTGGTCTTGTTTCGGCCTTATAAGTCATAACTGGCCTAATAACTGACTTATATATTTGGGCCTTTGTTTGCACTCTTACGTTTTTGTTTTTCCAAATTGTGCCGTTAAGGCATCGCCCGTTCTACTGGCTTTAATTATTTGTTCTTTTACCTCTTCTTCGATATTGTTGTCAGCTGATAGATTAATTCCCAAGTATTAGATGCTAGATGTGATGAGATAATTGTTATATATCCAGGCGAGTTGAATTTGGTAGAGTACAACCAGAGTTTCCAGAAACCTCAGATGTACAGAAAGAAATCGAAGGTGAATAAAGTCATTCTAGCCTCCGCCGCAGAGTTTCCTCGTGCAGCGAGAATATGGTGGTGTTGGAGGTCAATAGACATTCAAAGAAATTTCTCAAAAGGAAACAAAAAAAAAGATCAATCTAAGACAAAAGTAATAGACAATTTGAAAGTATAATTCTGTACTAAGTAAAAAGGTCTTGGGTCAAAAATATCTATTTTTCAAGTTTTTTAGTACGAAAAAAGTAATAGAAATCGATAGAAATTTTAATCTCTATTTTGAAATTAACTATTAAATTAAACTAAGCATCAAAAATCCATCACGTTTACACAAGTTTACAAAACTTAGTCAAAATCGATATTTTTAACTTAAAATCTTTTTACTTATCAGTACAAAATTGATATATGGGTTATATTAAATTTTACAGAAAAAATACAATTCATATTAATAGATCAACTTAAAAACACTATAGTTTTAATTATTACTTTGTTTCTCAGTGTAACTCAAATTTCCCACAGTTTTGAACGAATTCCTGATTACTTTTCTTGGTGTAGTGTGAAGTATTACCCCTACCATTCTCCGACCGATATTTCTGTCCCCTGAATATCAAAGGAGCCGACAGGTGCTTTCGCTTCTTGTTGGATGGAGTATTCTTTGGTAGAACTGACTGTTATTTAACGCGCGTAGTTTGAAAATTATTGCGACTGTCTCATGGTGCACACGTCTCAAGGTGGCCCACTCTCCCCTATTTCCCCGTTGTTCTCTATGTTCCATTTTATTGATGATGCGTAGTCTTTGCACGGATGAATGACAGTTAACGGCATCCTACGTCTGGCGTGATTGGTTGTTATCGTCGCTCATTGAAAATTTTGTCTTAGCGAGTCGATTGCAAAATTGGCACCGTGAAAATCGAAAGTGAGCTAACTGACTCCCATTAAACTGTGCCAGTGGTATCTGACACTCGCTTCTTTGGGTAGTTTTTTGGTTTCTTGTTTGCTCTTTTATGTCCATTTAATTCCCACGAGAAGCTTTGGAAAGGGTGGTCCACTTCTATACAGCCCCCTTTCCCAAGGGTACCATTTGTGATATTGTTACATCCAGTATCTTTCATCCCTCGCTACGGGAACTTACAGCTTGGCAGTATAGTCGAGCCGTTTATTGGTCGAAAGTCTCACAACCCAACATTAGGGCTGTTGGGTGGGATCTCTTTTAAGCCTCCTCGCCGGCGACAAGATCATATGGCTCCCAAGGGGCGCTAAATTACCTTACAAACATTTAGGCCCGGTCTTTTCACCTCCGAATAAATATGCTCTTATCTGGCAGTTAGCTATCTGGAGGATAAATATTTATTCGCCAGATAAAATGTACCCGTCTTTTCACGTCAATTTATGTTCCAGTTAGTTATCCGGTAGATAAGCTTAAAAGTAAGTTTGGATTCCGAACACACCTGACTTTTATGTTTATTTTTATAATTTCAGCTTTAACTTAACCTAACATAATTAGATTCAAAGTATTTCAAAGATGATTTTATCGATTTTATTTCCATTTTGGAAGAAGGAATGAAGGAAATGTAAGTAAATCAAAGAATTACAACTTAAAAAAATAGGTATACAAAGTCATAAGGTTTAGAAATACATTTCCATATTTTAATCAGACAACAATATTGTTTTAGAAGGAAAACATTGATTATGCTGAAATAGTTTACTGGAGAGCTTGAACAAGAGGTAAATCCATTTTAAATTAGAGGAAAACTGTTGATTTGTATGTAAAATAGAAGACAAAGACAAGTTTAAATAAAGACAAGCTAGCTAATGAAACAGATGCAGTGGTAATTTTGTTTACATAATTATATATGTACATATTATATGATTACTAATATTAGGTTTGTTCTAGCAAACAGTCAAACTAGTCAGAAACCGTCAGCAATTAGTTGCTCAGTGAGACAACATAATACAGTCACCAGTGCTATCCCCTATCTACTCGCGCTAGTCGACTATTCGCTGATGGTTTCAAACCGTTTGAAACTGATGCTAGAACAAACCTAATGACTGTTCAATGATGTAAAAATTTGTTAATGTGGGGAAAACTTTTATTTAAATTCAATACTATATTTCTGTAAATATCATGCAATATGGCAAAACTTGATGTTACGTCTGATTTTAGCCATAATGAGATTATTTGCTTGATATGCTATTTAGTAACATTTCTTCAAGTTGGTATAGTTTGGTATGTGTATGATGAAGGTAAAACCCCCTTTGTCCCACATGTCCCCTTTTAACTTACAGTAGAACCCTAATTATCCGTGCTATGATTTTCTATTACTCAAGTTGCATTTTTGAGGTTTTATCAACATAGCGTCATTGTAAATCACTTAACGGAAACTCTATATGACGAAAGAGAGACTCATAATGAAAGATTTATTTTTTCTGTTATCTTTTTATGGTAGGTACATAATATTATAATATGTATGTGTATACGTACTTATTATACATAAGAAATACATGTTCGGATTATCAGTGCCACCTTCGGTCCCGAGGAGCACGGATAATCTGGATTCTACTGTATTAGGTAGGCCAGAACTTGATATATTACTTGATTTCTTATGTTGATTACTTTTCGTTTTTGGGTTGACAAAACATGATTTAAACTTTCAAAATGCCCTCCTGAAAAATTAGGCTAGATGGACATATCAATCATTGTCAAAACGCTACAGATTTATAATCCATCCAACTGGTATATTGAATAGTAAACTAGGGATAAACCAACTATGTATATCAAAACACAATATTTTAAAGATTGGATAATTTACATGGTAAATTGAAGAATCCCAATAACAAGAATAAAACCTAATTTTAATATTTGTTATGGGTCATTCCACGAACATACGCCTGTTTTGGATTACTTCGACAACGAATATTTTACGTTGCAAAATAAGAAGAACAAAAGCAAATTGCAAATTACATTGTTATTTATTGGAATAATTATTAGTGCCATTTACTTTCGTACTTCTTAGGTTGCACAGTAAAATATTCGTTGTCGAAATAATCCAAAACAGGCGTATGTTCGTGGAATGGCCCATAGTAGATATCTTTCACTTTTCTAAATAAAAAAAATTGGTTACAGATATGACAAACACCTAGAAGATGGAATCCTGTGTTCTCAAAGAAAAAGCTAGTTCCAGAAATAAGCTACCAATAATAAACTAGAGAATGTATTACAAGAAAGAACAACGCTAATACCCAACATAGCTCAATTGCTTCAGATAGAAAAAGAGGAGGAAAGGGTAGAACACAAGCGTGCCAGAGAAAATTAAAGGGCAGAAGAGACACAAAAATTCATTGATTTATTAAATTTAATAATTAAATTATACAAAGGACAATTAAATAAAGAATAAAAAATTATACATGTATATTAATGATCCTTCTATTTCCCCATAAAGCTTGTTACTGACCAGGAGGTATACTATAATAGATATATTACATCTCATATTGCTCACTATAATAATGAGTGAGCCTGCATAAACGGAACCATAATATACATTAGGTATAGTTCCGTGTATGCAGCCTCACTCATTACTATAGTGAGTGATATGAGATATATTTTAGTATAGTTCCCCGTGCGTGACAAGCTTAACACAAAAATTTTTATAAGGTTATCAAACATCATAACTTCAGTAAATTCAATAATTTAGCTTATTCCTGGTCTATACTTAGCAATTCATTTTCAAAATTGTCTTCATTTTCATCTCTCTCTATGTTATAAATATATTGCTTCAGTGTAGGACAACTGAATCAATGTAATCATTTTGTTTTCTGCTATATACAAAAAGGGATGTATTTGCGGACTCATTAAAAAAGTAACAACCCATTGCTATGATCTGAATTTAAACAGCAATAATACAGAATTACTTATATTTGGCACAAAAAAATATTAGTAAGAAGGTACCTATTTAAAACATATCCGGGGAGTATTACGAAATTCTCAGAATATAAAATCAGTCTTCCTATATTCTATTTTTTTAGAATTTCATGATACACCCAGTATGTTTTGGATACTTAACAGCAGCTTTTTTTTCAAGGTAGGTATCATCTACTGTTTCTGAGAACCATGTGCATACATAATTCTAGTTACTACCTACATATATCAATACCTTTCATTTTGGAATCGTAAAATATTTGGCAATTCAAAGAAATGATGGGATAAGAAACTATTCTATTTTTATTTTTTACAACTTGTTTTCCTTTGTAAATGAATATAGTTGGGTAGGTATACAATAATACATACCTACCTATTATAATTTTTTCAAATTATAACCCATCTTTAATTTAATATCTAATAACTCTGCTTAAAAAATTACAGTAGGTAGGTATGTATAAAAACAAAATAACATAAAATTTGTGATTGAGAATTTTTAGAAAGAACAAAATTTTACTTTTGCAATAAATTCAATCAGACCCTCAAGATTTTAGGTTATATTTTTAGTTTCCTGGTAATCAGAAACCATGAAATATACGAAAATCAAAGTTTATCTGCCAGATAACTTCTTATTCGGTACTTTATTCGGCAGTTAAATATTTGATATTTAACGTCAATTTATCTGCCGGATAACTTTATTCCAGAGTGAAAAGACGCTACTTTTTTTATCTGTCAGATAAACTTCCCGTTAACTATTTATCCGGAGGTGAAAAGACCGGGCCTTAAGCTACAAAAATATTTTTTGAAAATATATTCTAAAATTAAAAAATATTCCATAGTTTCCACTAATTACTACTTCCGCAAATAATCTCAAATGATTGTTTTAATCAGTTATTATTCGCTCCGTGCGTCTCCCCTCTACTTACAGTCACGTGACACGCTGTCAGATTTTGTAAGGACGTTTTAACATTGAGTCTAATGGGATTATTTTGTTAAACTTGAATGTTTTATTTTGTAGTGATAATAACCGAATACAGTTGTGAGAATTCATTAGTTATTAATTTATAATGCAACAAAAATATTTTCCTTTTCGTTAATAAAGTATGTATACATAATCAAACTGATAATCAATATTGAAAAGTGAAGAATTTATATCAGATTAAGTGCGTTTTTATTTTCTGTTTATATTAATACATAATATCACTAGCGTGACACGGCATTTTTTTACACATACACAAAGCGTCCTATTTACAAAATTTCAAAAAACCGCCACCATCAGCAGGTCGGTCGATTTTGCTTCGACACTTTGTTCACGCTCGGAGCGAATAGTAAACTAATTAAAAAAATCTAATTTCGCTAAGATTTTTTTCCAGTGTGCACTCTCAAATGTGTTTTTAAATTACTTGCAGCACTAAACTGTTTAAAACAGATTTCACACTTGCGAGGTTTTTCTTCAGTGTGTACTCTCAAATGTCCTTTCAAATGATGTGCTTGACTAAACTGCTTAAAACAGATTTCACACTTGTGAGGTTTCTCTCCAGTGTGCACTCTCAAATGTACTTTCAACTCACTTGCCGTAGTAAACTGCTTAAAACAAATTTGACACTTGTGAGGTTTTTCTCCAGTGTGTTACTCTCGAATGTACTTACAACGCACCTGCTGTTATAAACTGCTTATAACAAATTCACACTTGTGAGGTTTTTCTCCAGTGTGCACTCTCAAATGTTCTTTCAAATGACCTGCTTGACTAAACCGCTTAAAACAGATTTCACACTATGAGGCTTTTCTCCAGTGTGTACTCTCAAATGGTTTTTCAAACTAAGTGTATGAGTAAACTGCTGAAAACAATTTTCACACTTGTGAGGTTTTTCTCCAGTGTGCACTCTTAAATGTGTTTTTAAATTACTTGAATTTCTAAACTGCTTAAAACAGATTTCACACTTGTGAAGCTTTTCTCCAGTGTGTACTCTCAAATGCTCTTTCAAATCATATACTCGAGTAAATTGCTTAAAACAGATTTCACACTTGTGAGGTTTTTCTCCAGTGTGTACTCTCAAATGTGTTTTTAAATTACCTGCTTGACTAAACTGCTTAAGGGGGGGGGGTATGGTTTGAAATCAACATATCAAGCACATTTTTGTTAATTTTTTTCGAAGCTATGGTAGATTTATTTTATTTTTAAATTAACTAAACATAATAAGTAAAATTCAAAGAATATTTAAAAAAAAATTCAATCCAAAATATTGAAAAATAAGCCATTGGAGGCAAATTTTGGCAGGCGGCTTAAAAAAATGGATTTTGCGTTGGACATCAGAACTCATCACTGGATCATACGAAACAAAAAATCTAAAATGATTTAATTAGCTTATGAGTTTCGCGAGGTAACAACGTCGATTTTTTTTATTTTTAATGATTTTTGAATTTTTGGTATCACTCAGAAGTCAAAAATACGAAATTTTTGATAAAAATTTTGTGAAAACCAACAGATTTAATATTGTTGAACAAAAAATAAGCACAAAACGAAAAATATCTCGACGTTGTTACTTCACGAAATGTCCAAAGAAAATCTATGCAACATTTCAGGTAGATCGGTCAAGTAGTTTTTCAGTTACAATGTCCACCGCATTTGAAAAAGCAGTTTTGAGAAAAATTCGTTTAAAGTTTTGACAACTGCATCTTCATCTTCTTATTTGTCTGCCAAATCGTAAAGTGATGAACATTGGAATATGTTTTTTGAATTGCGGAGTAATCTACAAAAGAGAAGGCGAACAGTTGTTTAACGTTTTTCACTACGCTCAAGCGTGCTGGCGCGAAGCCGCGGCAACGCGAGTCGAAGGTAGGGATATTCAACACCCTGTATCTCTGGTAATTTTACTCCGATTATTTTGAAAATTTCAGAGAGTATTCTTGAAAGTATGCACTTTTGAAATAATAAAAAAAATTAAATATTTCAAACTATACCCCCCCCCTTAAAACAGATTTCACACTTGTGAGGTTTTTCTCCAGTGTGTACACTTAAATGTTCTTTCAAATGACCTGCTTGACTAAACTGCTCAAAACAGATTTCACACTATGAGGCTTTTCTCCAGTGTGTACTCTCAAATGGTTTTTCAAACTAAGTGTATGAATAAACTGCTGAAAACATATTTCACACTTGTGAGGTTTTTCTCCAGTGTGCACTCTTCAAATGTGTTTTTAAATTACTTGAATGTCTAAACTGCTTAAAACAGATTTCACACTTGTGAGGCTTTTCTCCAGTGTGTACTCTCAAATGCTCTTTCAAATCATATACTCGAGTAAATTGCTTAAAACAGATTTCACACTTGTGAGGTTTTTCTCCAGTGTGTACTCTCAAATGCGTTTTTAAATTACCTGCTTGACTAAACTGCTTAAAACAGATTTCACACTTGTGAGGTTTTTCTCCAGTGTGTACTCTCAAATGTTCTTTCAAAGTACCTGTATGACTAAAGTGTTGAAAACAGATTTCACACTTGTGAGGTTTTTCTCCAGTATGCACTCTCAAATGTTCTTTCAAATGACCTGCTTGACTAAACCGCTTAAAACAGATTTCACACTTGTGAGGCTTTTCTCCAGTGTGTACTCTCAAATGGTTTTTCAAACTAAGTGTATGACTAAACTGCTGAAAACATATTTCACACCTGTGAGGTTTTTCTCCAGTGTGTACTCTCAAATGCTGTTTCAAATCATACACTCGAGTAAATTGCTTAAAACAGATTTCACACTTGTGAGGTTTTTCTCCAGTGTGTACTCTCGAATGTGTTTTTAAATTACATGCTTGACTAAACTGCTTATAACAGATTTCACACTTGTGAGGTTTTTCTCCAGTGTGTACTCTTAAATGTTTTTTCAAATTATCTGTATGACTAAAGTGTTGAAAACAGATTTCACACTTGTGAGGTTTTTTTCCAGTGTGCACTGTCAAATGTTTTTTTAAAGTACCTGCTTGACTAAACTGCTCAAAACAGATTTCACACTTGTGAGGTTTTTTTCCAGTGTGCACTCTCAAATGTATTTTTAAAGTACCTGCTTGACTAAACTGCTCAAAACAGATTTCACACTTGTGAGGTTTTTCTCCAGTGTGTACTCTCAAATGTGTTTTTAAATTACCTACTTGACTAAACTGCTTAAAACAGATTTCACACTTGTGAGGTGTTTCTCCAGTGTGTACTCTCAAATGTCTTTTCAAATCATTCCCGCCACTAAACTGCGTAAAACAAATGTCACACTTGTGAAGTTTTTCTCCACTGTGCGTTATTAAATGTTGTTTCAATTGATGTGGTTTCGAAAAATTTTTAAAACAAATTTCACATTTGTAAGCTCCCTGTCCAGTCTGAACTTTTATATTTTTATTTCCAGTTTTTCCTCTGGCGCGTCGACTCGTATAGTGTTGTTTACGGGATGAGTGTTCACAAAATGTTTCCTTCATTTTCATTTTATTCTCCTCCTGAGTAAAACCTAAAATGCAAACGAACTATAAACATCTACTACAAGAGAAGAATAAATAGAGACACAAAATAATAATCAAGTTTAAAACATAATCAAATGTGAGACAGCAAGTCTTAAAAATAATATTTACAATCAATATGTTTTAGGAACCTGCACTTCTGTCTTGTAGATGCTTACGACTTTACGACGCCGCTTTCTTTTAAACAATCCTTTAATATACAATAAGCCGATTGTTATACAAACAACAGGCCGTTAAGACCTAGGGTATTTTTATAAAACAAAATGAGATTAACTAATTAAAATTATTTTAAACAATACTCAAACTGAAGCATATCGATACCTTAACTCCAAAACCTCTCAACTGTTTTAGTTCAGTTTTCGTATTTTGGTCTTTATACACTCACCGGCACAAAGTTCCGCCACCCAAAATTTTTGATTAAGATTAACAATCTATGACTTTATTATTTGTACTCCGATTTTCAAGATTCTTGTATCAGTTTGTAGGTACATGTATTGATGTCGTTTGTTATTTTTCCGGTAACAAAAATTTTTGAAGTAAAAACTTCTTTAGGGACATTGTGCACTTTTTGGATGGGGTAAAAGCATTGAATTCGCAACCGTCATTGCGACCGTCATCGCACGTTTTGGATGGGATAAAAACATTGAATTGGCGACCGTCATCGCTTCGGCGAAATAAATATTGTACGTATATATTATAAATATGTTTGTATATATATAAATTGTGTAGAAGTATTTAAATTTAAAATAAATGTAAAACCTATTTGTGGATGGGGAAAAATGATTGATTTGGCGACCGTCATCGCTTCGACGAAATAAATATTGTACGTATACATATATTATAATGTACATATGTGTATATAAATTGTGTAAAAGTATTTAAATTTAAAATAAATGTAAATCCTATTTTTTAATGGGGAAAAAGGATTGATTTGGCGACCGTCATCGCGACCATCATCACTTTGGCGAAATAAATTTTGTACGTATATATATTTTTGAAGTGAAAACTTCTTTAGGGACGTTGTGCGATTTTTGGATGGGGGAAAAAGCACTGAATTCGTCTTCTCGACCGTCATTATCACGCTTATGTTATATATTATGTGCATGTATATATAAATTGTGTAAAGGTATTTAAATTTAAAATAAATGTAAAACCTATTTTAGGATGGGGAAAAAGGATTGATTTCGCGACCATCATCGCGACTGTCATCGCTTCGGCGAAATAAATTTTGTACATAATATATAGGTATATTATGTGTAGGTTTATATACATTGTATAGAAGTATTTAAATTTAAAATAAATGTAAAACCTATTTTAGGATGGGGAAAAAGGATTTATTTCGCGACCGTCATCTCTTCGGCGAAATAAATTTTGTACGTATAATTATTATGTGTATGTATGTACATACAAATTGTGTAGAAGTATTTAAATTTAAAATAAATGTATAATCTATTTTGGGATGGGAAAAAGGATTGATTTGGCGACGTTGTGCCCTTTTTAGATGGGGAAAAAGTATTGAATTAGCGACCGTCATTGCTTCGACGAACTAATTTTTGAAGTGAAAACTGCTTTAGGGACGTTTTGCACTTTTTTGATGGGGAAAAGTATTAAATTAGCGACCGTCATTGCTTTAACGAAATAAATTTTTGAAGTGGAAACTTCTTTAGAGACGTCGTGCTCTTTTTAGATGAAGAAAAAGTATTGAATTAGCGACCGTCCTCGCGACCGTCATTGTTTCGACGAAATAAATTTTTGAAATGAAAACTTCTTTGGGGACGTTGTGCACTTTTTAGATGGGGAAAAAGTATTAAACTAGCGACCGTCATTGCTTCGACGAAATAAATTTGTGAAGTCAAAACTTTTTTAGGGACGTTTTGCACTTTTTAGATAGGGAAAAAGTATTGTGTTTACGACCGTCACCACTTTGCCGAACTAAATTTCGTACGTATATATTTATGTATATGTATAGAACGTACGCAACGCGCATATAATATAGGTATAGCACTTCTTTTTGGATGGGGAAAAAGCATTGAGCTCGTAATTTAGATACTATAAGAAGTTTTCACTTCTGTCGGCACTCCCATGAGTGCTTTAAATTTCTTTTTGCTTAGATGGCATTATACGGGGGTGAATGGAAGCGTTGTAATTTCTCCTTACTTTAAAAAATTCTGTGGAAAAATTGGAGGGCTGATTTTGTTTCATACTCCTTTTGTGTTATCTTGGAGGTATCACTAAGGTTTTGTTTTTTGAATTATCCGAATATATCTTTTATTGTAAGAGCTGTAAATAAAAACTTGCTTTGAAGGTTTATTTCATTAAAATTATCAAGCTCACTAAAATTAACAAAATAAAACAAAATTAACCACAAAACAAAACAATTCAATAGCGGGTATGTCCACCTCTTGCAGCAACGACTGCTCGCAATCTGTTTGGCATCAAATAAAGATGTGTTATCCTTGCCTGGGGAATAGCCCGATATTTCTCTACGAGAGCCATAACTGTACTAAATTTTCTGAAGGCCTAGGATGACGGCAAATAGCTGTTTTTAATTCATCCCATAAATGCTTAATAGGATTGAGATCTGGGCCGCATGCGGGCCGTTCTAATCGTATCAATACAACGTCTATTTTATGAGTCAATCAGTGTTTTTATTTACAAAAATGGTACAGCCCTTACAAGAAAAGAGATATTCGGATAATTCAAAAAACAAAATTTTAGTGATGCCTCTGGGATAGTATGACAGGACTATGAAACAAAATCAGCTCTTCCATTTTTCCACAGAATTCTTTAAAGTTAGGAGAAAATACAACGCTTCCATTCACCCCTGTATAATGCCTTGCAAGCAAAATTATTTTGTTACCGGAATAATACCAAACAATATCAATACATGTACCTACAAACTGGTGCAAAAATCTTGAAAATCGGAGCACAAATAATAAAGTTATAAATTGTCAAACTTAATAAAAAATTTTGGGTAGCGGAATTTTGTGCCGGTGAGTGTATATTATATACATAAAGCTGTATGCCGGAGGTGAAGGGCACTGTGTCACAAATTTGTAATTTTACAGGAGAAGCGGTTTAAGTTTATTTTTGTGTTTCTTTATTCACAGGATGTATGTTAATACACATTATGTCACAATCCCTTGTCTAATTTATTCTTCAGATTATTAACTTTCAAAATTGTATTATTTAAAACATATATTATGATACTAAACTTGATTTATTTTTAATAAAAAAAAAATAAAACAAAATGTAGTGGACATAGTGCTGTTTACCTCTTCAAGATCTTTTGGGTCATGGTACTAGATGTTTACTAAAAATTCATTATACAATGTTAAACTTTAATTTGTTTCTCCTTCATGACAAACATTACACGGCAAAGTGTAATACTTTACTCTGCTTGTTTAATACTGGATGTATAAAGCAATGTACACAGAGGTATAGGGTTTCATGTCCACATAGTGCCCTCTGTCTCTAAACAAAATATGACATGATACTTTTTATAAAGTGCTTATCTTTTGTTATTTTATAAAGTAGGACATAGTGCTTTATATCTCTGTGTGGAGAATTAAAAGTTCATTATAACTGCAGTATAATCCCAATACAGGGTGATTGATTAGTGGGGTAAATTAAAAGCTCAATAGATCTGCTATAGTAATAGATAGCCATAAAAGTTAATAACAAAAATTGTAGCCAACTTTGAGCTTCACATTACAAAATTAGTTAGAATGTTACGGGGTGTTCGATAACACAGTGGCAGACCAAACTTATGTTTTTTTTAAATGGAACACCCTATATTTTATTTTATATTCGAAATCCTGTTAACTTCTCTATCACAAAAACATAAAGGTTTGTTATGTTATACAGGGTATTTTTAAAGTTATAACCAATTTTGTATGAAAATCGCAACAAGTTCAACTCCCTGTATACATAAAAATAAGCACAACAGCAATGGTTTACTAATGCCATATTTTTTTATTTATTGTCAAAATTTTCAAGAATTATTGACATTGCTAATTTTCTTTTAATCAAATACAGGGTGAGTCAAAACTCAAGTACATTATTTTCTCAGTAATTTTAAATGGAACACCCTGTATTTTATATCATTATTGATAAGTACCATTACCGTACCTTAATTTTTATATAACATTCCCTATGTCCAAATTTATTAGTTTTCGAGATATTTTAATTTTTCAGAGCAAATTATTTTAGGTGTCTAAATTTATCTAAATTTTAAGTAAGCCATGACTGAATTGACATTTGACGATTACTGATTATCAATCCAGTAATCAATGTAACAATGTAGCAAATAAAGAAATAAAAATAATTTATTAGTAATACATTTTACAAAGAAAACACAACTACAACAGGCAACATTTTTGAAACAATTAAAAACTACTTTTTTATGTAAATGTAACAAATAAAGAAAGAAAATTAGTAATAAATTTTACAAAATAACACACAAACACAACATACAACATTTTGTGAAGATAATTAAACACTACTTTTGTACGTAAATGTAACAATGTAACAAATAAAGAACGAACAATAATTTATCAGTAATATATTTTGCAAAAAAAACATGTTTGAAAAAATTAGAAGCTACTTTTAATAAAATATTTTTAATATTTAATTACATAAGGTGTTCAAAATTACCTCCTAACACATTAATGCATGCCTAAAAACGATCATTGAATGAGCTACTTACTCTACGAAGCATTTGTAAATTAACACATCGAAATACACTTTGTATTCTATTTTTCATCTCATCTGTTGTTGTTGGAGGTATTTTATAAACTTCATTATTAACGTAACCCCAAAAAATCAGTCCAGTTTATTAAATTCTGGTGATTTGTGCGGGTGCGCTACTGGTCCATTGAAAAATAAAAATATCTCGAAAACTAATAAATTTAGACATAGGAAATGTTATCTAAAATACTTTTCAATAGTGATATAAAATACAGGGTGTTCCATTTAAAATTACTGAGAAAATAATGTACTTGCGTTTTGACTCGTCCTGTATTTGATATAAAGAAAATTAGCAATATCAATCATTCTTGAAAATTTTGACTATATGCAAAAAATATGGCATTAATAAACCATTGCTGTTTTGTTTATTTTTATTTATACAGGGAGTTGAACTTGTTACGATTTTCATATAAAATTGGTTATAACTTTGTAAATACCCTGTATAACATAACAAACCTTTATATTTTTGTGATGGAGAATTTAACAGGATTTCAAATTTAAAATAAAATATAGGGTGTTCCATTTAAAAAAACATACAGAAAGACCAAAATAGAAAAAATGAACAAAAACAGTTGAGAGGTTTTGGAGTTTAGGTATCGATATAGAAAATTATTAAATGATGAAACGGTTACATATGTTATTCCATATTATACAGTGATGAGCGCACTAATAACCGGCAAAATAGCGCAAAAGATGGAAAACATAATATTAAGCTGTGAGATAAAAAGAGACGAACCTAGTGGAGGTGTTAAATTTAGCGATAGTAACTTATAGATTGACATTATATTGATTGTTTCCCACCTTTAGACGTGTCAGATGAGTTTGAGAAAGAAGAAATGGGAACTGCCAAGTTTTCATTATCGGAAGAAAGTTTTTATACTTTTTCAGTAATATTAACACTTCTGGAGTTATTTGGAGGTCAGTTTTGGAGTTGTTCAACGTCCATCTACCAGAGAAAGGAAAAAAAGGTTGGTGGAGGGTTAAGTGATTACAGAGTGTGTAAACGGTAAATATTAAGTATTAATACATCCTAAATTTAAATTATTCTTTCTCTTAAATAAATTATAGATTACTTAATTGAATTTAAAGTACGTAAAAGTAAAAGTTTCTACTAACTAGTGGGTTTAAGGGGGTTTCCATTATGGCAGAAAATAGCGGGGGACCTCCCCCGTTAGACAAACTTGAAAATCAAATTAAAAAAATATCTAATAATCTATGCGAAAAGATGGAATCTGAAAATTTAACCTCACGTGGTGAGATAAATACTGGAAAATCACTTAAAAAACCTTTACAAAAGGTTTCTGAATATAGTTATAAAGATAAAGGTCCGTATGAAGTATACATTTCCAGCAATACTGACAAAAATATAGGTAATTATAATTACTTGGCTATTGCACGAGAAATTTTTGATCTTCAATTAAATTCTATTAAAAAAATTAATAAAAAAGGTAAGAATCGAATTAGTGTGGAATTTATAACTAGTTCAGAAGCCAATAAATTTTTAAAGAATGAAGCGGTTATAAAGAAGGGTTATGATTTATTTATTCCATATAAAAATGTTACCTGTAAGGGGGTAGTAAGATTTATCGATAAGAGTTTTACAGATGAAATGATTGTCAAATATTCTGAAACAAAAATTGATAATTGTAAAATTATTGAGGCTAGAAGATTAAGTACAAAAAAAAAGAATTCCAATAGAATCACTACATCTAATCAGGAAAGTTCATTAGAAAATAATGCGATCACTACTAAAAATATAGAGGCTGAATATATACCTACAGGTACCATAAGTATCACTTTCTCGGGAACTAAATTACCAAAAAATATATATATTTGTGGCATAGAACATAGGGTTCTTCCTTATATATTACCGGTTGTTCAATGTTATAATTGTTTAAATTATGGTCACGTAAAAAAATATGTAAAAGTAACAAAAGTAAATGCTTAAATTGCGGTTCTTCAGAACATGAGAGGGGGTTCATAATTTGTTTCACTAAATGTATACATTGTGATAGTAATGAGCATAATAGCACAAACAGGAGCTGTCCAGAGTATAAAAGACAAAAAAATATTAGGGAATATATGTCATTAGATAATTTATCATTTTATGAAGCATCAGAATTCTTTTCTAAAATAAATAAAAACCAAGAATTTGTAAAATACAAACAGGATTTTCCTGCATTAAAAAATATTAGATCTGAAGATAATGAGGTAGCTATTAATCAGAGAAGGGGCATACATAACATTGACGTGAGCCGTAAGAAAAGTACATACAGGGAGACAGTAAGTAATAACAAAAAAAGAAAAAATACAGATATAAAACAAACATATGATAAAAAATCCTATCAAGAATGTTTAATAAGTCCAAATGGCAGATTATATAATACATCTCCAATAATAGGAACAAGTACAAATAATACATATCACGTTTCTGATTCTATAGAAGGATCTAGTAGGGGAATGACTTCTCAGCGACTGGACTCATATCGGATTGATAGGGACCACTCTAATATGTTAGACGATATAATAAATCTAGCAAGAAAGCTACAAGATTCTGATAGATCTCATGTTTTAAGTTTTATGACCCGGCTAAATAATTTTACAAATTTAAATACCTCAAATAAAATAAATGATGACGATGACTCAGAATATTAGTAACTGTAATATCAATTTTACAATGGAATTTGCACAGTGTTAATAGTAATAGAGATAGCTTGTTAATTTTTATCAAAGAAATTGACCCGGACATAATTATATTAAACGAAACCTGGCTGAAACCAGATTTTATTTTACCATTAATAAATATATAATACATAGAGATGATCGTAATGATATTTATGGGGGAATTGCAACTTTAATAAAATCAAAAATTATACAATTATACATACAATTATACATAGCAGAATTAACATAGATAATTCAAAGTCTCATAAAAATTTTCAAGCCATAGGTATTCTCTTAGAAGAATATGATATACAGATTCTGAATGTATATAACCCATCTGGCATTAAGATACAGGAAAATGGTTTTAAAGAGGTACTACATTCTCTTCACCATCCATTCATAATCATGGGAGATCTGAATGGGCATCATCCACTGTGGGGAGGTAATCATTCTGATATAAATGGTAGAATTTTAATAAAAATTATTGAAGAGGAAAATTTAGTAGTGCTTAATGATGGTACACCTACAAGATTGGGCCAACCAGGTCAAAATCCATCCGCAGTGGATCTGACCATTTCGTCTGCTGTATTGGCTATGAATAGTGTATGGGAAGTATATGAGGATACTGGAGGTAGCGATCATTTTCCAACGATTTGCAAAATTAATATAAATCAACAAAATTTAAATAATGTTAGCCAACTAAAAATCTCTAATAAAAGAAATTACAAAAGGGCTAACTGGGGTCAATATTATCAGTATTGTAACGTTACAAACGTCACATCTTTGATATTTTATTTTTAAATAATTATTTTACCTTATTTTCTTTAATATTTCATCAATAATTATCTTCTTCTATTTGGTTTACCCATTTCCCCCTTTAAAAATCGGTTGGCGCTCATTTATTATCCTCTGTTATTTCTATTTAATATATTTCTTTTCATCTAAAATCTAAATCATCATTCTGAACGCACCTCGTACATACTTACTCTGTAAGTATCTGTCTCAATTCGAAACATGCCCGCCACCTATGTCGCACTGTCATGAAAGTGTCACTTCATCCGTCATCCCTACTCCCTGACAGACTGGAAGGGAAAAATTAATCCTTAAAAAGGCATGTAATTCGAAAAATAAATCATTTCTATTTCATCAAATCATCTCTTGGGGTAAGGATAACATTATATTGTGATTATATTTCTCCGTCTAACAGTTTTTATATTGTTTTTTTATCTAACCTAACTTCCAATCTCAGACCATGTGTTCTGATATTTTAGTTTCAAATATAATTATCTTTTAATTTACATGTATGCACGTTTAGTAATCAGAATTTTAACTATTCTCATCTAAATTTCATTTGATTTATTCTTGTCATCTGCTACTCTTTCTGACGATTAGAACGGCAGATGGCACACGTTGGTTTTTCTTCTTGATGATTGATATGTGTCTCTATTTTATAGTTTTTTGGAAAGAAACCACTTTTCTCCCTCCGGGAGTTTCAACAACCCTCAAATCGCCGGCGATACAACAACGAGGACCATGTCATCAGGGCTGCAACCACATAACCAAGACTGCAACGACCAACATCCGTAGGCCTGGTGGAATACAACACCTACAACCCCAGAGCCCGTTGCAGAACCAGCAGCAGTACCATACGACATCAAGAAGATACCATCAGCTACCAAAAGCCATAAGTATAATCCAGAATTGTTAGTTTTTGGCAAGAATTTAAATACATTTGTTAATGCAATTTACTAAGTCATTTTATTTATTATATCTTTATGAACAATAAACATGATTAGTTAAAAACTATGTTTTGTTTGCTTCCATTCCAATTTTCATAGTTCATATCTGAGGTTAGGACAAGACGAACACACACCTGAGTGACTGAGCTAAGCTAAGGGTGTAACGATGGCTATCTTAGTTGATTGGGATAATATTTTCGAGTATTGTTTCAATTAGCTGGGGTAGTCCATCGCCTAACTCGTTACACTGGCGCACCAACGCACTTGTCTTATCCGAAGAATCGAGCTGTGAGTGTGTGGTTTGGTAGCAGACAACAAGCATTAATAAATACTATTTTCTTATATTTCATTTTTATATTCAATTTTTGCAGTAAATCTATATATATTATCTATTTTGGTACTTTTTGACTACCTTTTTGACTAATTTTTATATATTTTCACATGTTATGGGTCAAAAAGTATTACCAGTTTCAATAATTTAATTATATATTTCAGCATAATTGATTTAAAATACATTTACAGTTGCAAATATTGGTATTTTTAACATTTGGAACTTTTTACCTACTTTTTTTTGGTTAATTTTTATGTTAGAACCTTGATAGTAATGTCCACATGGCACTTTTTTTTCTGTTTTAACCAGTTTTTTTTGGTAGTTCTTCTTTAATTACTCTTATTTTGTCGTAACTTTCCAAAACCCAAGAGAATTTTTCCATTTATTGTCATATTTTCTGTACTTTTTATACGTACTATTTCTTCTACGTTCTTTTCATAGGTACTTCTGTGTACTCTAAAGTGCATTTAAATCTTGTTTTATTACTTATTTTCAATTACTTTTTACTTATTCTTATTTTTCCTAGTTGTTCTCATATATTTATTACCAATTTTGTACAACTACCAAAAATTTTGTTGTTTCCGTCGAACTTTTTGTTCAGATGGTATATACTACTTTACTTGTATAGTAAAGACTAGGACAATTTTCAAGTTCTTTTCTTTCATTAAGGTATTTTATTCTTATTCTTCTTCTTTACGTATTCAGAATATTAATTTAAATCATTCTTCTTCTTCTTCTTGTGTTGGATCTCAAAAAAATTTTTGTTCGTAAAGCATGATATTTTACATTTTTCAATTTTTTGCATTATTGCACTTATATTAATTATGATAAACATTATATTTAACATCTTTTTTATTTAACAATGCCCTATTTATCTATATATTATTGTTTTATTATTTTATTTTGGGTGTTGTACTGATTTTTGATACAGATTAGCATGAAAGCCTCATCCGGCACTTATAAGTTGTGTATGGCTTATATATAGCTGCATAGACACCTAGTGTTTTTTTTTCTAGGGTACATATAAGTTATCCATAGGGTTGGGCCAGATCTATTGAGTCTGAGTTCCGTTTTTTTGGTCTTAATGACTGTTGATATACAGTTTAATGCTGTATATTATTTTTAGGATGATGTCTTTTATAAATTTTTTCTTTTGGAGTTCAAACAATTCTATGCATATCTACTTTTAGAAATCTGGTGTAGAATTGTGGCGCTTTGAAGTATGATTGTAGTTTAGCTACTAGCATTTGTTATTTTCCATCTTTGCAAATCATATTTATGCATTTTTATACATATATTTTGTTCTTTAGTGTAGATCCCTGGTATGCATTTGATGGAAGTAGCATTTGCATTATGTATCATTATCTCTCTCTTTATTAACTCATTGGTTAAGTCTTTTATGACTAGTTTTATGCAGTTTTTTTAAACCCTTTGGTGTAGAACTTTGTCTTATTTGGCTTTCCATGTAGTTGGTACTTATTTTTTTTAATGGTTTATCTATAGTTGCACTTGCATTTCTTTTCATTATATTATACTTATATTATCTTTACCTACTTATATGCTTTTACTTGATTATTATTATTATTACCTTACTTTCCGTACTCGTTATCCAGGGTACTGGTGTTTTGTTCGAGATTCAGTTGTTGTTAGTAGCTCCAATAGCTATTTATTTATTTTATATAGGATGTGATATCCCAAATATTTACTTAAATTTGGTTATATGCCTTTTATTTTATATAAATACCAGAATATTTGCAATGCAATTCATTTTTAATATGTCTACATTATTTGACTATGGTTACTTACTTTTGGATTCTTAGTAAAATTTAATTATTACTTACACTTTATACTACATGTCTTTATAATTTTGAATTAATTTCATACTTTTTTAAAGTACATTTATTTTTTTTATCCAGAGATAGATATTCTCTGATGTCATTTATTTATAATAAATATTTTATAGTGTGATGAATACTACAATTCATTGGGTAATATTTTTATTTTCCCCAGAGTAACATCTGAAAATTATTTTGGTACTTTAAAATTTTTTATGATTAATAATTTAAATTAACTATATACATTGACTTAATATTTACTTTATTATGAGTATTTATTTTTGATTTGTTCTGAACGATTACTACTGCATATATTTATTTCTGGTTAGAACTTTGTCTTCTTATTTTCTTTGAGACAAATTTCTCACCTGTGTTCGAAATTTTTCTGATGAGTGGAGGGAGTGTGTAACATTCCTGTTTTCTGTGAGAAAAATTTCTCACGTGTGTTCAAAATTTTTCTGATGGGTGAGAGGAGTGTGTAACGTTACAAACGTCACATCTTTGATATTTTATTTTTAAATAATTATTTTACCTTATTTTCTTTAATATTTCATCAATAATTATCTTCTTCTATTTGGTTTACCCATTTCCCCCTTTAAAAATCGGTTGGCGCTCATTTATTATCCTCTTTTATTATCCTCTGTTATTTCTATTTAATATATTTCTTTTCATCTAAAATCTAAATCATCATTCTGAACGCACCTCGTACATACTTACTCTGTAAGTATCTGTCTCAATTCGGAACATGCCCGCCACCTATGTCGCACTGTCATGAAAGTGTCACTTCATCCGTCATCCCTACTCCCTGACAGACTGGAAGGGAAAAATTAATCCTTAAAAAGGCATGTAATTCGAAAAATAAATCATTTCTATTTCATCAAATCATCTCTTGGGGTAAGGATAACATTATATTGTGATTATATTTCTCCGTCTAACAGTTTTTATATTGTTTTTTTATCTAACCTAACTTCCAATCTCAGACCATGTGTTCTGATATTTTAGTTTCAAATATAATTATCTTTTAATTTACATGTATGCACGTTTAGTAATCAGAATTTTAACTATTCTCATCTAAATTTCATTTGATTTATTCTTGTCATCTGCTACTCTTTCTGACGATTAGAACGGCAGATGGCACACGTTGGTTTTTCTTCTTGATGATTGATATGTGTCTCTATTTTATAGTTTTTTTGGAAAGAAACCACTTTTCTCCCTCTGGGAGTTTCAACAACCCTCAAATCGCCGGCGATACAACAACGAGGACCATGTCATCAGGGCTGCAACCACATAACCAAGACTGCCACGACCAACATCCGTAGGCCTGGTGGAATACAACACCTACAACCCCAGAGCCCGTTGCAGAACCAGCAGCAGTACCATACGACATCAAGAAGATACCATCAGCTACCAAAAGCCATAAGTATAATCCAGAATTGTTAGTTTTTGGCAAGAATTTAAATACATTTGTTAATGCAATTTACTAAGTCATTTTATTTATTATATCTTTATGAACAATAAACATGATTAGTTAAAAACTATGTTTTGTTTGCTTCCATTCCAATTTTCATAGTTCATATCTGAGGTTAGGACAAGACGAACACACACCTGAGTGACTGAGCTAAGCTAAGGGTGTAACGATGGCTATCTTAGTTGATTGGGATAATATTTTCGAGTATTGTTTCAATTAGCTGGGGTAGTCCATCGCCTAACTCGTTACAGTATATAGAAAACTCATTAGTAAATAATTGTAGGGATGAGGTAGATTATAAAGATTTAATTATTATTATTAATGATGCGGCTTCTAAAACTATTCCTTTTTATAAAACTAGAACATCCACTACAAAAAGTAATCCCTGGTGGGATGTAGAGTGTGATGAATTAATATGCTTAAGAAGGAATGCTATCAAGAATTATCAAAGTAACTCAACCATAGAGAATTATATAGAGTATAAAAAAATAAAAGCATATGTCAAAAGGAATTTAAAACGCAAGAAAAAGGATAGTTTTAGAGAATTCTGCTCTTCTATTAACAGGGATACTCCTACTAGTAAAGTTTGGAAAACCGTTAAAAAATTTAAAAATAATCAAAATTCGAGTAATACAAATAAATTACCAAATCCAACTGTAGCATTACAAATATTAGATAATATGTCAATAACTAATATAGATCCCAGCTTTAATATTCTTCCTTCAACAGCAGCTTTAATATTCTTCCTTCAACAGTAATTACTGAACCGTTCTCTATGGCAGAGATACAAAACATTTTAAACATAAAAAAAGATAAAGCCTCTGGTTTAGATAAAATTTCCTACTCAATGATTAAAAATCTTCCTAATATTGCTTTGTCATTACTTTTAAAATTTTATAATAAACTTTTATTAACAGCGACTATTCCACATCAGTGGAAGCAAATATTAACAATACCTATTCACGGTGTGCAAGTACTTGGAAGGGGAAACGAGAAACGACCCTGCGCGAGTCGCGGAGAAATATTGCAACTATCTTAAATAATTCATATTGTCAATTGAAATTGTCAAATTGACGTATATTTCATACCTTCTGTCAATGAAGCAGAAAAATTATATATTGCTCCACAATATTGATATGATATGCAATTATTATATAAAGGTAAATTTAATTAATTTTATTTAGCTTGCAGTACTGCATTTTAATAACTAATTTTATTTACTACATACAATTGTTGACGTTTTCATAACATAACCTGAATCTTGTTTTTTCTTCTTATTATTTTTTTGGACTATGGCCTTGACAATTATCCAGTAACCAGGACTAATATAATTGGCCAATATAATTAAAAGTGCGAATTTTAGTATAGAGCGTAGAAATAGGGGTCGCTTTGCCGAACTTGCACGGTCCCAATATTAAAACCACTGAAAAATATAGGATTGTGGGAGAATTATAGACCTATTGCATTGTCATCATGTGTGGGAAAAATAATAGAAAATCTTATAAAAAATAGGTTAGAGTGGTTTATAGAGGGCAATAGATTACTGCCTAAATTACAGATAGGTTTTAGAAGAGGAAAAGGAAGTATGGAGGCAGTAAATCTCTTAACACATAAAGTACTGGAAGCCTTTAGTGATAATAAAAAGTTAATTGCAGTATTTTTGGATATCAAAGCAGCTTATGATAATGTTAATATATATTTGATGTATGAAAAACTAATAGAGGTGAATATTCCGATCGATTTAGTAAATCTTATTTTTGCATTTTTAAATAATAGGGAAATTTTTATTAAAGATTGTAAGAATAATATAATTGGCCCAAAGGTATACAATTTAGGTTTAGCGCAGGGATCCCCACTAAGCCCCACATTATTTAACATCTATACCAAAAATATTCACCAAATTCCATTAGGTAGGGCTCAATTAATTCAATATACAGATGATATAGTTATGACAATAGTAGGTGAAGATCCAAATAAACTAATAAGAGAGATAAATGATAATTTAAAAAATATTCATGCTTGGGTAACTGAGCATAATTTACAAATTTCTATTAATAAATCATCAGCTGTATTGTTTAGAAAAAGGAAAAGTTACAAATATATTCCTTATATTATGTATAATAATAATATAATTAACTGGTCGGAATCAGTTAAATATTTAGGGGCTAATTTAACTGGGTCTTTAAACTGGTCAGAGTTCATTCAGAATACTTGCAATAAATCAGCATTATGTGGAACCTGGTGGGGATCGGATCCTAAGACCCTAATAACCATTTATAAAGGTTTAGTGAGATCACATCTAGACTATGCTGGTAATATCTTAACACCTGGAAACAAAAAGGTTTTAAAAAAATTGGATTCCATACAATTTCAAGCTTTAAGAATTGTTACTGGTTGTATGCATTCAACTCCTACAAATGAATTATTATCTGAATGTGGTGAAATGTCTCTAGAATATAGAAGAAAAATTCTTTCTATGAAAATGTTACTTAAAATTAAAGAACTAAAGGGTAATCCATTAGAGGAAATAATTAATATTACAAATTATTGTAAATCAAATATTGGCTATTGGAAATATAGACAATATCCATATTTAATAGAAGCAAACATTAATTCCCAAAATGAAATTATAAATATTAAACAATCAGAAATAAATCCTATTTATGAAATAGAATTAAAATATCTTGTAGAACCAGTCAATATTATATCATCTGAAGTTACCAAAACAGAAATTTATAGTCAACAAAAGTTTTATAATGAATTTTGTGAAAAATATCATACATATACATGGATTTACACTGATGGTTCAGTGGATCCCATATTAAATACTTCAGGTATGGGTGTACATATCCCATCTTTAGAGTATAATTTTTCCGCCGTTGTCTCAATTGTCCAGTAAACATAAAGGTGGAGAAAGATGACTATTTTCCCTTTTTTTAAAAAATGTACTGGGATAAATTTAAAAAAGAGTGGAAGGAATCTTTTAAATATAAAGGTATTTGGTATCAACAGCTACAACCAGTTTTCAAAAATAGTCCTTGGTATTTCAATGTTCCTTACATAGATAGAAGACACATAACAACTATTATCAGAATGCATACAGGTCACTGTTTGGTTCCAAATCACCTATTTAAAATGGGGATAGTAGAACATCCTTATTGTGAATGTGGTCAATTAGCAGATTTACAACATGTGATTTTTGAATGCCCTATTAATACTGTGCAAAATTTTGATTTATATACTGCATTATCTAAAAATGGGTGCCCAACACCCATATCCCTAACAACCCTTCTTTATAAACGGCAGTTGGTTCTTATTAAACTTTTAATACATTTTTTGAATATACACAAAATTAAGTTATGAGAAAAATAAGATATTGAAAATAAATAGATAACATAAATGAATATATAATAATAAATAATTTGAAAAATATGTCAAAAGTACATGTGAAAATATAATTCATATAACCTAATAATATAATCTTTTGTTTCTTTATAAACATTCTGTAATCACCTGGGTCTTTCACTATACCTATCTGAGGCAACAACATGGGATTGAGTAATGGTCAGGTGTTGCCCTGTATAAGAGAAGTTTGTGCCTTTGTTGTATTTATCCCATGCCAACTCAAAATTGCCTGTAAAAAAGACATAGAAGAATAAGATTGTTTAATGGTCGGCAGTTGCCCCTGAGAGAAAAAAGTTTGCGTCTTGCCATATTTGTCCCACACCAACCAAAATTGCCAGTTAACTAAAGAAGAAGATGAAGAAGAAGAAGCAAATTGTACAATGTACTAACTCCAAATTGTAAGTGAATAAGGGATTTTTCCCTTATTCCGAGACGATGAGCTGGCCAAATACCCAAGTAGGTGGAGGCCAATAAACTGAAGAAGAAGAAGTTTGAGAAATGCCACTGTCACAGTGACAGTTTTAGTTGACATGCTCCTCTGATACGTGTAAAGGTGGGAAACAATCAATATAATGTAAATGTATAGGTTAATATCGCTAATTATCCCAGCTCGACTAGTTTCATTTCTTTCTATCTCACAATTTAGTATGTTTTCCATCTTTTTTGTTATGTTTTACATCTTTGTTTTTGTGCTCATCACTATATTTATTATAATAAATATAATATGGAATTAAAGTGCGCATACGTTGTCGTGGACTAAAAGTCACCGACAGGGTCCACAAACGAACATATTATATCACCATTTTGTAGATTTTGAGGGTAAGTTGACACATTGTCAACAAGCAACAATGCTTTGAAGGGAAGGTTTTTTTTTATTTTAAGAAGGATTTTACACTAGGGAAGAATTCATTTTCGAACCAATCTGAAAACAAAGTGGTGGACATACATGAGCTTTTTGGATTCAAAGTAATGTTGACAAATTAACAAATCAAATTGTTTCCGTTTTGCGATAAAAATTTACTTTTTATTGACGAAATTATTGGAACTGTCAGTCGTTTTGGTTAAATGATGTTTTGGTTAACAAAGGTTTTACTGTTAACAAAAGTTCATTTCCGATTAGTATAGAATATCTACTAAGTTGTCATAAAATGGAAATATTTAAATTACTCATAAACTACTTGAAAGAAACAAATATAATCATTTAAGTGAGATACGTATAAATATAACAAAACTAATAAATTGAGGTAAAAATAAAATAAAAATCTGTGGCTAACGGACTCGCATCCAAGCCATTTTTTCACACACACACACACACACACACACACACACACACACACACACACACACACACACACACACACACACACACACACACACACACACACACACACACACACACACACACACACACACACACACACACACACACACACACACACACACACACACACACACACACACACACACACACACACACACACACACACACACACACACACACACACACACACACACACACACACACACACACACACACACACACACACACACACACACACACACACACACACACACACACACACACACACACACACACACACACACACACACACACACACACACACACACACACACACACACACACACACACACACACACACACACACACACACACACACACACACACACACACACACACACACACACACACACACACACACACACACACACACACACACACACACACACACACACACACACACACACACACACACACACACACACACACACACACACACACACACACACACACACACACACACACACACACACACACACACACACACACACACACACACACACACACACACACACACACACACACACACACACACACACACACACACACACACACACACACACACACACACACACACACACACACACACACACACACACACACACACACACACACACACACACACACACACACACACACACACACACACACACACACACACACACACACACACACACACACACACACACACACACACACACACACACACACACACACACACACACACACACACACACACACACACACACACACACACACACACACACACACACACACACACACACACACACACACACACACACACACACACACACACACACACACACACACACACACACACACACACACACACACACACACACACACACACACACACACACACACACACACACACACACACACACACACACACACACACACACACACACACACACACACACACACACACACACACACACACACACACACACACACACACACACACACACACACACACACACACACACACACACACACACACACACACACACACACACACACACACACACACACACACACACACACACACACACACACACACACACACACACACACACACACACACACACACACACACACACACACACACACACACACACACACACACACACACACACACACACACACACACACACACACACACACACACACACACACACACACACACACACACACACACACACACACACACACACACACACACACACACACACACACACACACACACACACACACACACACACACACACACACACACACACACACACACACACACACACACACACACACACACACACACACACACACACACACACACACACACACACACACACACACACACACACACACACACACACACACACACACACACACACACACACACACACACACACACACACACACACACACACACACACACACACACACACACACACACACACACACACACACACACACACACACACACACACACACACACACACACACACACACACACACACACACACACACACACACACACACACACACACACACACACACACACACACACACACACACACACACACACACACACACACACACACACACACACACACACACACACACACACACACACACACACACACACACACACACACACACACACACACACACACACACACACACACACACACACACACACACACACACACACACACACACACACACACACACACACACACACACACACACACACACACACACACACACACACACACACACACACACACACACACACACACACACACACACACACACACACACACACACACACACACACACACACACACACACACACACACACACACACACACACACACACACACACACACACACACACACACACACACACACACACACACACACACACACACACACACACACACACACACACACACACACACACACACACACACACACACACACACACACACACACACACACACACACACACACACACACACACACACACACACACACACACACACACACACACACACACACACACACACACACACACACACACACACACACACACACACACACACACACACACACACACACACACACACACACACACACACACACACACACACACACACACACACACACACACACACACACACACACACACACACACACACACACACACACACACACACACACACACACACACACACACACACACACACACACACACACACACACACACACACACACACACACACACACACACACACACACACACACACACACACACACACACACACACACACACACACACACACACACACACACACACACACACACACACACACACACACACACACACACACACACACACACACACACACACACACACACACACACACACACACACACACACACACACACACACACACACACACACACACACACACACACACACACACACACACACACACACACACACACACACACACACACACACACACACACACACACACACACACACACACACACACACACACACACACACACACACACACACACACACACACACACACACACACACACACACACACACACACACACACACAAAGGTTTTACTGTACTTGTTTATTCACTTTACAATCTATACATTTTTTTCAGGCTGAGCTGTAGTTTTTCTGTATTTCTCATTCAAAAAACGGATATGTTGTACAATAATAATAGTGCACTGAATATATAACTTAATATTTATGTGCGTATTTTGGCATTGGATCCGAACTTGACATGTAACACTGTTGCCATATACTAAATTTTTTCATACTATCACATTACATAAATTTGCATTTAAAAAATAGTTTTGAAACACCAATGAAGTAAAGGTTTGTATGTTGTTTTTTAATACAAAAAGCCGAAAAGAGACATGTTAAAACAAAAATTGTTATAAAAAGGAGATCAACTGTATAAAAAAGATAAATGAAGATGACCTGTATAAATGTTTTTAAATCAAAGATAATTTAACTTGTTGTAAAAAGTAGATAAATAGATAAATCAAACAGATGAGTGATTATAATAAATTAAAAAACAGTTTTGAAACACCAATAAAAGATTTTTCAAAATAACATCTAAACAAGTTTTCTCAAAAATAGCCTTTTTTCTATAATTTGTTCAGACTATAAGTATCTTTATATTTTAAACATTCTTATGAAATTATTCTATTATTGTTGTAGGTACATTTAACCATTCATTGAAATTATACAAGAAATAAACAAAAATGTATGGCAACACTGTGACGCACAAACATAATATTCAGATGCCACATAAATGTAGGTAAAGGCGAAATTACACGGTTCAACCTAATTGAATTCACTGTAGTTGAATGGGGGCAGAAGTGAAAGCAATGCTATTTACACAGTATCTGGAAAGTGAACTATTCAACACATTTTCTTCAAATGATGTCAAATGAAGTCATGTGTTTAGGAGTTGCATTAATATGTGATCATTTAATAAAAGAATTAGCCAAAAAGCAGCAAAGGAAATGTCCATGTTGGTGGGTGCGATCATGGGTATCTTTGTTAAAAGAGTATTCTAACAAGTACAGATATAATCTCGGTTTTTATAACCGTGTTTTATAATTTCATAGACACGAATACTCTTTAAAATGTTCCAAGAACAGAAACGTGTATTTTGTAAAAAAGAATCCTTCAATTCTTGTGTTTACACATTCATTTCTCGTTCAACCACGCTAAAGAAAAGTGACAATATTGAGCATGTTCAATTCTTTCAATGCCATTGAACCACAATATTCAATGATTCACTTTAATGTTTCTTTGTCCAAATTGAAAGGCCAAAGGGAACCATGTAATGCCGTCTTTAGGTTCAGTGCACTATTGTACAATATGTCCCAAAAAAAGTTATACGAACCTTTTTCAGTTTGTTGGTTTTCTCCAAACGGGTTTAGTTTATTTCTATCTTGGTGTCTTTCAGTATTTGTAGGAATTTCCAAGTCTAAATAATCAAATGTGCCACGTGTACTTTGGCTATTCGATTCCTCTTCAATTTCATATTTAAAGTCACCTAGAAGAGCATCATCTAAGTCATTATACTCTATTACTAGTTTGCACGTCTCCTCATTAAATTCTTGTTTCACTTCCATTTTATTAAAACTTGATTTTATTATGTTTCAAAACCAAAACCAATTCAAAACTCTAGAACTCAAAATCAAAACAAAAGACATTTCCATGATCTGTCAAATTTTTCAATATGGCCGACTGATGGCACCAATCTATGTTTATGTATAGTCCGTACAGTATAAATACCGTTATACGTCAGAGATCTAAGTTGACAGTTGCGTTCACCAGATGCAAACACGTTCACAACAGTTTGCGTTTTGATCATCGATTCTTAAACTTGTTGACAGCGAGCTGAACGGTGTATTGTTTAGGTTTGTTCCAACATGAACTTTTGGACGGCCCAGAAACCGTCACGAAACTACTTGTACCGTTTGTTGTGCGCATGTTCGTAATTGTATCGCCCAGTTATCGTCCCATGACGGTAATCATATATTTGTCATTTTTGTTGGTGACAGCTTGTGTGCTTTTAGTCGATCAAAGGCTCAAAAAATTTAAAGAATTAAATCCTAGTGCTCAAGTCAGTCCAACCAGCACATTATGCATTTGCCCGATTACTGAAATGATCATCACGAAACCGTCACCGAAAGATCACAATTCTTGTTGAAACAGTGGGAAGGACGATCCGATGACGATCATATTTTTGTTGGAACGGATTTTCTTTACTGCGCAGGAGCGTTACCGTTTCGTGACGGTTCTCGGTCGTGTCGGAACAAACCTTTTAAGTTAAAATTTGACATTTTGCTTGTTTGGTTTGAACGTAACCTAAAATAATGTTATCAATAAATAAGTTTTTGAAATTATTCTTGTTATTAAGAGAAAGAAGAAAATAGATTTAATAGATAACGTAGCTGAATGTCTTCATATACAGGGTGTTTCATTAATAATTGTCCATATAGTAACTGGAGAAACCTTAGCACAAAATACAAAGATTTAAGCTAAAACACTTAAATAAAATGTGGTTCTTTACTGAGTTACAGGGTGTTTTATCTAAAAATTTAAAAACTATTTTTGCTCAGTATTATAAAACTGTTTGACGTATCCTTTTCATACTTGGCAGAAAGTGCGACTACTATACACCCTACCAAATTATGATAAACAAACGTTTCTAGCTACTACCAGAGGCGTACGACAGGGGATAGTAAATGGTTGACCCTTCTCAAATTCTACACCACTGGAGGAATTACTATTTTAGTGCCATTTTTAGATTCTCCAATACTTTCTACGTAAATAATATATTCTTCATTGGTAACGATAAAGTTATTAGTTTTCGAGATATTTGAAGTTAAATATGAAACGGTACAGTTATTTTGATTAATTTATGATATGATTCATATGATTAAAATTTAAAAATTATTTGTACCCAGTACTTTAAAACTATTTGGCGTATCATTATCATAATTGACAGAAAGTGTAGGCACTGCACACCCTACTAAATTAAGATAAATAAACGTTTCTAGCTACTACCAGAGGCGTACGACAGGGGATAGTGGCTGGTTGACCCTTCCCAAATTCTACGCAACTGACGAAATTGCTATTTTAGTGTAATTTTTTGATTTTCCTATACTTTTTATGTAAATAATATACTCTTCATTCGTAACGATAAAATGATTAGTTTTCGAGATATTTGAAATTAAAAATGAAGCGACACAATACATTAATCAAAATAACCGTGTCGTTTCATTTTTAACTTCAAAGATCTCGAAAACTAATGACTTTATCGTTACGAATGAAGAGTATATTATTTTCATAGAAAGTATTGGAGAATCCAAAAATTGAACTAAAATAGCAATTCCGCCAGTGGCGTAGAATTTGGAAAGGGTCAACCATTCACTTTCCCCCGCCGTACGCCTCTGGTAATAGCCAGAAACGTTTGTTTAACGTAATTTAGTAGTTTGTACAGTACCTATACTTTCTGCCAAGTATGAAAAGGATACGTCGAATAGTTTTAAAATGCTGAGCAAAAATAGTTTTTAAATTTTTAGATAAAACACCCTGTAACTCAGTAAGGAACCCCATTTTATTTAAGTGTTTTAGGTTAAATCTTCGTATTTTGTGCTAAGGTTTCTCCAGTTACTATATGGACAATTATTAATGAAACACCCTGTATATAAAACCATTATAAATATATTCTATAATATATTGGCTCCGAGCGTTAACAAAGTGTCAAAGCAAAATCGACCGACCTGCTCATGGTGGCGGTTTTTTGAAATTTTATCAGGACGCTTTGTGTATGTTTAAATGAGACATTTAAAAAAATGCCGTGTCACGCTAGTAATATTATGTATTAATATAAACAGAAAATAAAAACGCACTTAATCTGATATAAATTCTTCACTTTCCAATATTGATTATCAGTTTAATTTTGTATACATAACCTCACTATCGCAGTTTATGTCAATAAATATTTATTAACGAAAAAGAAAATATTTTGTTGCACTATAAATTACAGTATAAATTAATAACTAATGAATTCTAACAATTGTATTCCGTTATTATCACTACAAAATAAAATATTTAAGTTTAACAAAATGTTACTCAATGTTAAAACGTCCTAACAAAATTTGACAGCGTGTCACGTGACCGTAAGTAGAGGGGAGACGCACGGAGCCAATACAATTTAAATTCCCGCCATATAAACGTCAACACCTTTGCAAAGTTCAACATAAATATTTTATGCTTACAAAAATGGCGACCGCTTTCCAAACATGTTTGACGTTAGCAAGTCGTTCAGAAGCATAAAGCGCAAACTGATTACCAACGTTTGCATCTGGTGAACGCGCCCAATCATGAGACATTTCCAATGATCTGTCAAATTTTTCAATATGGCCGACTGATGGCCCCAATCTAATGTTTACGTATAGTCCGTACAGTATAAATACCGTTATACGTCAAAGATCTAAGTAAGAGGAGATCTCTTGCCATGTGATAATTAGGTTTCATCTTTCAATGTTGTTATTTTATTATTGTATTTGTGTTTTGATCTTAATTGATTTGTTTCAGTTACATTTGTACATTTTATTTTTCTAACTGTTATGTTTTGAATATTTTGCCTGATGATTTTTCAAGTCTTTGCTTTTCTTATTTTTACTTTTTATATTTTAATGAATGATTGTACCTCATTTTTTTTATTGTGCTTATTGTATTTTTACTGTTAATGGGGTTTTTCCGTGGGTAAATAAATAAATAAAAAAAAAAGTTGACATTGTTGCCTTTTTCTTCCTACTTTATAAATGGGCTCAATGCTAATAGGTTTGTTCGTAGTACGATCCAAACGATCAGCAACCGTTGCCAACCATCAGACGCATGCGCAGTTAACAGTTAGAGTTCGTATACTACGAACACGCATGCGTCTGATGGTTGGCAACGGTTGCTGATCGTTCTACGAACAAACCTAATTTTACTTCGGTTTTTAGCCTCAATTGACGTTATCTGATCATCTTTTCCTCGGTCGTCTCAATCTTTCAGTGTAATTTACTCCGTCTTGAGCAACCTCTATCCAGTTCTCCACGCCCATAGCTTTCAGGTTTCCTGCTATTGGCTCCGTGCGTCTCCCCTCCATTTACAAAAATTTACAGTCACGTGACACGCTGTCAGTTTTGTAAGGACGTTTTAGTATTGACTCTTATGGGATTATTTTGTTAAACTTGAATATTTTATTTTTTAGTGATAATAAACGAATACAAATTGTTAGAATTCATTAGTTATTCTTTTATAATGTTATTTATAGTTCAACAAAAATATTTTTTGTCGTTAATAAAGATTTATTGACATAATTTGCGATAGTGAGGCTATTTAGGACATACCGTATCCGTACTTTTTGGAGTAAATTCGGATTTATCAGAGCTAAAAAGTGTATGTAATATGTACAAAACTTATAAAAACGTAAATAATATTATTATATCATGTGTGCATTGCCACACCCTTTGTATATATAGAAAAAGTTAACCTCACTTCATCCTTATAACAGCGTTAATTAATTTTATTCTTTGATCTAATTTTTTTTTGGGGACGAGAAAAATAAAAGTATTTCACATCACTAGTTTTTCATGTATTTTTACAATTCGCTCCGAGCGTTAACAAAGTGTCAAAGCAAAATCGACCGACCTGCTCATGGTGGCGGTTTTTTGAAATTTTATCAGGTGTATGTTTAAATGAGACATTTAAAAAAAATGCCGTGTCACGCTAGTGATATTATGTATTAACATAAACAGAAAATAGAAACGCACTTAATCTGATATAAATTCTTCGCTTTCCAATATTGATTATTAGTTTGATTTTGTATACATAACCTCACTATCGCAGTTTATGTCAATAAATCTTTATTAACGAAAAAGAAAATATTTTTGTTGCACTATAAATTACAGTATAAATTAATAACTAATGAATTCTAACAATTGTATTCGGTTATTATCACTACAAAATAAAATATTCAAGTTTAACAAAATAATCCCATAAGACTCAATGTTAAAACGTCCTGACAAAATCTGACAGCGTGTCACGTGACTGTAAGTAGAGGGGAGACGCACGGAGCCAATGAACAACACAACAAATAACGTGATATGGCATTTTGTTTTAAATGTCCCATTTACACATACAATAAAGCGTCCTTACAAAGATTCAAGCAACCGCCACCATGAGCAGGTCGGTCGATTTTGCTTTGACACTTTGTTAACGCTCGGAGCGAATTGACGTTGTCTGACCATCTTTTCCTCGGTCGTCTCAATCTTTCAATGTAATTTACTCTTGTCTTGAGCAACCTCTATCCAATTCTCCACGCCCATAGCTTTCAGGTTTCCTGCTATATTATCTCGCCACCGGAGCCGAGGGCGTCCGCGTGGTCTTCTTCTAGTTATGACTACCTCCCATACCAGCCTTACTATTTTTTGGTCGGAATGTCTTCTGAGGTGTCCAGCCCATTGGAGTCTTCTGGACTTTTTCTTTCATTATGTTGGCGTCTGGGTAAAGTTCTTCGAGATCTTTGTTCTTATCCCATATTGTCATGCTGCTTTATCAAGCACAGGCCCAAAGATCTTCCTTTCCCAAACACGTAGTCTCTGGTCGTTTGCCTTTCGTCCACGTTACGCTGCCATACGTCGCAACGGGTCGTATTATTGTTTTATATACTTGTATCTGTGTAAGTCTTGTTAGTGGTTTCGATTTTATTAGGTTTTGAAGGGCATAGAGTATAGAGACATCTGTGAGACAAGATATTAGGTTTATATGTAATTTGTTTTAAAAATTTGTGGACAACGAACTGAAGTGCATTAATATAATAATGGATTTCACACTTTAAAGTTCCTTCTGCAATTTTCATCTCCTTAGTCAGTTTCCCGCTCTCGGCCGCCGAAAGCCTTTTTGAGATTCCCACATCATAATCTTACGGCTTAGGGATGGGAGCTCTCTTAGGCTAAGGCTCCACGGGCGAGAAATTGACGCTAGCAGTAGCCGTAAAACGAATTTAAGGTTCCACGGAACGGAATAGGAATAGCCGAACTGAACCGACTACGCACAAGTCCTGTAGTCGGTACAGTTCGGCTATTCCTATTCCGTTCCGCGGAACCTTAAGTTCGTTTTACGGCTACTGCTAGCGTCAATTTCTCGCCCGTGGAGCCGTACGCTTAAGCCTCTATCACCGGCGACAAGATCATACAGCTCCCAGAAGGCAGTAAATTGTCTTACAAAAATTTAAACTACAAAAAGATTTTTTGAAAATATATTCTAATTTTAAAAAATAATCCATAGTTTCCACTAATTACTACCACACTATTTAACATTCAAAGTTCTTTCTTTAACTAACCGTAAAGACTTCCGCAAATAATCTCAAATGATTTTTTAATCAGTTATTATTCGCTCCGTGCGTCTCCTCTCTATTTACAGCAATGTAACATGCTGTCAGATTTTGTAAGGACGTTTTAACATCGAGTCTTATGGGATTATTTTGTTAAACTTGAATATTTTATTTTGTAGTGATAATAACCGAATACAATTGTGAGAATTCATTAGTTATTAATTTATAATGCAACAAAAATATTTTCATTTTCGTTAATCAAAGCACCTGGATTTGACCTAATAACAGGATTAATACTGAAACATCTTCCGAGAAGAGCATTGGTCATGCTAACTACAATATACAATAGTGCACTCAGACTGACATATTTCCCAATCACATGGAAATTTGCGAAAATAATAATGATTCACAAACCGGGTAAACCTCCAAATAAAACATCATCCTATCGACCAATCAGCTTGTTGCCGACAATGTCTAAGATCTTCGAAAGACTACTACTTGGTAGACTGAAGAATGACATTAATCTAGATGTAGAAATACCCACACACCAGTTTGGTTTTAGAGAGAGACACTCCACAACACAACAGACTCATAGAATTATAACAAAAATCCTTACTGCTATTGAGAAAAAAAATATTGCACAGCGGCATTCTTAGATGTAGAAAAGGCATTTGATAGAGTATGGCATACTGGACTTTTATTCAAACTCAAATGTATTCTTCCAACCCCCTACTACCTAATCATGAAATCCTACATTGAAGATCGTTACTTCCAAGTAAAATATAACACAGCAACTTCCACATATTTTCTCATTAAATCAGGCGTACCACAGGGTAGTGTCCTGGACCCTCTCCTTTACCTATTATTTACCGCAGATATCCCAACTACTGAAACAACCCAAATCTCAACATTCGCTGATGACACCACCATAATCGCTGTCAATGAGGACCCTATATTATCGCGTCTGCACAACTGCAAAACTACCTTGACCAATTGGGAACATGGCTCAACAAATGGAAGGTGAAAGTAAATGAAACGAAGTCAACCCAAGTTACATTTACAAACCGAAGGGATGTATGTCCAACAATAATACTAAATGATACACAATTACCAGTCAGCACACAATCAAATATTTGGCACTAAACCTTGACAAAAGATTAACATGGAAGCCGCACATTCAAGCCAAGAAAACCCAGATCAACATCAAAATACGACAAATGAGTTGGCTTATTGGTCGAAAATCAAAACTCAATATTGAAAATAAACTGCTCCTGTATAAAACTACGATAAAACCAATTTGGACCTATGGTGTTCAACTCTGGGGTTGCTCAAAGCCATCAAAGATAATACAAAGAGTCGAATCAAAAATATTGAGGATGATATTCAACGCACCCTGGTATGTAAGCAATAAAACCCTACACGATGACTCAGCTACACCCTTGGTAGAGGAAGAAATTCCAAGGATCACAAAGAGCTACCTTGATGCCCTTGATGGACTGAGAAGTCATCCAAATGATGAAGCAAAACTGCTGAACACTCCTCCCGAATTCGCAAGACGACTGAAGAAACTATGGCCAACAGATTTAATAAATTAAATATACATATTGTGATCAAATGTAAAAATTATAATAGGAGGGTTGCCACAGGGCAGCTTCTCCCTCATGTATTTAACATTCAAACTATTTGCTTATAGCTTCGATGAAGCAGATTGTAAATTAAAATATGTAATAAAAAAAATGTTCGTTAATAAAGTATGTATACATAATAAAACTGATACTCAATATTGAAAAGTGAAGAATTTATATCAGATTAAGTGCGTTTTTATTTTCTGTTTATATTAATATACATAATATCACTAGCGTGACACGGCATTTTTTTAAATGTCCCATTTAAACATACGCAAAGCGTCCTTACAAGATTTCAAAAAACCGCCACCATGAGCAGGTCGGTCGATTTTGCTTTGACATTTTGTGGACAAACTGGGGATAAATTCCCAATATGTTATTAACTAAATAAGGTCCCAATGACCTCTGTGGACTGTATATTATTAATTACCAACGCTTTGGTTAAAAAATCACACCCCATAAAGAGGTGGTAAAAGGTTTTATCTAATCCTTTAACTAAGATTAAATTAATAAATCGAGTTGAGAAGGTAAAGGTTTAATTATCCTAGATCAAAAAGGTTACAAAATACAAACAATAATTAAATTAAAAAAGAACCTATCATTGAATATGGAATCAAAATATCTATGAATGTAAATTTCTATGAAAATGTTTATTCAAAAGTTCTTTATAGCTACCATAGTCCATTGCACTCCACGGTGGCTGGTTTCAAGTCAAGGATATTATTTCTCGAACTTCTGCTGGCCGAAGCAATCTGCTGGTCTCGAACTTAGGGCTTAGGACTCTCGAACGGCCACGGCTCAAACTTAGAGCAAACACCACAAATCTGTTAGTTCCGCACTGAATTTGGAGGTAATAAAATCACAAATACAATAAGTAGACTCCAATAGTCTACGACAAACTGAACATTTAGGTAAATTTTTCTCTTTACTTCTGTATAAAACACTAAAGGAGTTAAGATACAAAAATGATTACAACACTTATTCAAAACAACAAAAAAAAAATACAATTTTCACGTATGGTCGACAAATTTTTAACAACACATGTGTATAACTCTAATTGAGTCAGGGTACTAAATTTCTAAGCGAGGTGACGAGACGATGACAATTTCTCGTCCGTCAGGCTAATAAAAATGGAATCAACGAATCGACATTTTCTTTGTCTGGCGCGCTAATATTTAATTTCGATTTTAAATACGCATTTCCGGAACACTTTGTTAACGCTCAGAGCGAATAGTAAACTAATAAAAAAAAACTAATTTCGCACTTTAAGATTTTTTTTCAGTGTGCACTCTCAAAATGTGTTTTTAAATTACTTACAGCACTAAACTGTTTAAAACAGATTTCACACTTGTGAGGTTTTTCTTCAGTGTGTACTTTCAAATGTCTTTTCAAATGATGTGCTTGACTAAACTGCTTAAAACAGATTTCACACTTGTGAGGTTTTTCTCCAGTGTGCACTCTCAAATGTACTTTCAACTCACTTGCCGTAATAAACTGCTTAAAACAAATTTCACACTTGTGAGGTTTTTCTCCAGTGTGCACTCTCAAATGTGTCTTTAAATTACTTGCATCACTAAACTGTTTAAAACAGATTTCACACTTGTGAGGTTTTTCTTCAGTGTGTACTTTCAAATGTCTTTTCAAATGATGTGCTTGACTAAACTGCTTCAAACAGATTTCACACTTGTGAGGTTTTTCTCCAGTGTGCACTCTCAAATGTACTTTCAACTCACTTGCCGTAATAAACTGCTTAAAACAAATTTCACACTTGTGAGGTTTTTCTCCAGTGTGCACTCTCAAATGTGTCTTTAAATTACTTGCATCACTAAACTGCTTAAAGCAGATTTCACACTTGTGAGGTCTTTCTCCAGTGTGTACTCTTAAATGTTTTTTCAAATTAACTGCATGACTAAACTGTTGAAAACAGATTTCACACTTGTGAGGTTTTTCTCCAGTGTGCACTCTCAAATGTGCCTTTAAATTACTTGCATCACCAAACTGCTTATAGCAGATTTCACACTTGTGGGGTTTTTCTCCAGTGTGTACTCTCAAATGTCCTTTCAAATGACCTGCTTGACTAAACTGCTTAAAACAGATTTCACACTTATGGGGTTTTTCTCCAGTGTGTACTCTTAAATGGTTTTTCAAATGATGTGCATGACTAAACTGTTGAAAACAGATTTCACACTTGTGAGGTTTTTTTCCAGTGTGCACTCTCAAATGTGTCTTTAAATTACTTGCATCACCAAACTGTTTAAAGCAGATTTCACACTTGTGGGGTTTTTCTCCAGTGTGTACTCTCAAATGTCCTTTCAAATGACCTGCTTGACTAAACTGCTTAAAACAGATTTCACACTTGTGGGGTTTTTCTCCAGTGTGTACTCTTAAATGGTTTTTCAAATTAACTGAATGACTAAACTGCTGAAAACAGATTTCACACTTGTGAGGTTTTTTTCCAGTGTGCACTCTCAAATGTGTTTTTAAAGTACCTGCTTGACTAAACTGCTTAAAACAGATGTTACACTTGTAAAATTTTTCTCCAGTGTGCACTCTCAAATGTGTTTTTAAAGTACCTGCTTGACTAAACTGCTTAAAACAGATGTCACACTTGTAAAATTTTTCTCCAGTGTGCAATCTCAAATGTCTTTTCAAACTATCTACTTGACTAAACTGCTGCAAACAGATTTCACACTTGTGAGGTTTCTCTCCAGTGTGCACTCTCAAATGTTTTTTCAAATTACCTGCTTGACTAAACTGCTTAAAACAGATTTCACACTGAGGTTTTTTTCCAGTGTGCACTCTCAAATGTGTTTTTAAGGTACCTGCTTGACTAAACTGCTTAAAACAGATGTCACACTTGTAAAATTTTTCTCCAGTGTGCAATCTCAAATGTCTTTTCAAACAATCTACTTGACTAAACTGCTGCAAACAGATTTCACACTTGTGAGGTTTTTCTCCAGTGTGTACTCTCAAATGTCTTTTCAAATCATTTGCGCCACTAAACTTCGTAAAACTAATTTCACACTTGTGAAGTTTTTCTCCACTGTGCGTTATTAAATGTTGTTTCAATTGATGTGGTTTAGAAAACTGTTCTAAACAAATTTCACATTTGTAAGGTCCCTGTCCAGTCTGAACTTTTATATTTTTATTTCCAGTTTTTCCTTTGGCGCGTCGTTTCGTATAGTGTTGTTTGCGAGATGAGTGTTCACAAAATGTTTCCTTCATTTTCATTTTATTCTCCTCCTGAGTAAAACCTAAAATACAAACGAACGATGAGCATTTACTATAAGAGAAAAATAAATACAGGCACAAAATAATGGTAAAGTTTAAAACATAATCAAATGTGAGACAGCAAGTCTTAAAATAGACCAGGGCATTTAGCACTAAAAACACCCGAATAAATAAATTTTTAAATACAGCACCTAGAGACCTGCAGTTTTTTGCATTATGTTCAGGATGACGTCAGGAAAAAGTCTACTATTCAAAAATGGGTGTAAAAAATGCATAATTGCACTGTAAAGTGCATAAAATGCATCCAAAATTGCATAAATATACAAATAAAGTCAAAATCAGTATACTCTAAGGATCAAAATTTATTATTTGGTGGGTTTTGGGGTCACTGAATACGATTACGCCATCAGAACTGATTCCCAGATCACGTGGTGCCCAAGGTCACGGCAAGAGACGTCATCTTCTGGAGTTTCGATGGTTTTCGGCATTAAATCGATGCAAACGGATTACTTACTCGAGGGTTTTAGGGGTCGCTAAATACGAATATGATATTAGAATTGACCTCCGGAGTACCTGGTGCCCAGCGTCGCTACTAAGGCACGTCATCTTCTGGAGTTTCGAGGGATTTCGGCACTAAATTGATGTAACTGGACTACTCGGGGGGTTTTTGAGGTGGTTAAACACGAAGATGCCATCAGGATAGACCTTAGGATCACCTGGTGCCCAAGGCAACTATAAAGGATGTCATCTTCTGGAGTTTCGAGAGCTTTCGGTATCAAATTGATGCAAACGGTTTACTTACGGGTTTTTGAGGTTGCTAAACACGAATATGCCATCAACACCGACTCCCTGTGCACCTGGAGCCTAAGCTCACTGCAAGGGGCGTCCTCTTCTGGATTTTGAGAGATTTCGGCATTAAATTGATAAAAATTGATTACTCGCGGATCTTTGAGTCGTTAAACACGAATATGCCATCAGAACAGACCTCTCGATTATCTGGTGCGCAAGGTCACTGCAAGGCACGTCATCTTCTGGAGTTTCGAGGGCTTTCGGTATTAAATTGATGCAAACGGATTACTTACATGTTTTTGGGGTTGCTAAACACGAATATGATATCAGAATTGAACTCCGGAGTATCTGGTGACCAGGATCGCTACTCGGGCACGTCACCTTCTAGAGTTTCGAGGGTTTTCGGCATAAAATGGATGCAAATGGATTACTCGGGGGTTTTTGAGGTCGCTAAACATGAATATGCCATTAGAACAGACACACCGAGCACCTGGTGCCCAGGGTCTCTACAAGGGACGTCATCTTCTAGAGTTTCGAGAAATCTCGCTATTAAATTGATGCAAATGGATTACTGAGAGGTTCTTGAGGTTGCTAAATACGAATATGTCATCAGAACCGAATCCCGGAGAACCTGGTGCCCAAGGTTATTGCTTGGGGCATCATCTTCTGGAGCTTCGAGAGTCTTCGGTACTAAATTGATGCAAACGGATTACTCATAGGTTTTTGGTTTGCTGAACGCGAATACACCATCAGATCTCAGCCTCGGAGCACCTGGTGCCTAATGAAGATCATCTTCTCTAGTTCCGAAGATTTTCGGCATTCAATTGATGCAAACGAATTACTTACTAATCGGATTTAGGCGTTGTTGAACACGATTGCGTCATCAGAACAGACACCAGAGCACCTGGTACCTAGGGCACGTCATCTTCTGGAGTTTCGAGGGTTTTCGATACTTAATTGATGCAAATGTATTACTCATGGGTTTTTGGGTTTTGTGAACATAAATACGCCATCAGAACAGACACCGGAGCACCTGGTGCCTAAGGCACGTTATCTTATGTAGTTTCGATAGTTTTCATCAGTACTAAATTTGTGCAAGCGGATTACTCTTAAGTTTTTGGGGTTGCTGAATATGAGTATGCCATCAGACCCAACCCACGCAGCATCTGGTGCTTAAGGCAGGTCATCTTCGGGAGTTTCGAGTGTTTTCGGTACTAAATTGATGAAAACGGATTACTCATGGGTTTCTCAGGTACCTGAACATGAAAACGCCATCAGAACAGACACCGAAGCACCTGGAGCCTAAAGCACGTTATCTTTTGGAGTTTTGAGAATTTTCGGTACTAAATTGATGAAAAATGGATTACTTTTTGGTTTTGGGGTTGTTGAACACGAATATGGCTTACATGAGGAATTCTGGAGTATCTAGTGATTACGGTAATCACTAATAATGTCAACACATAATAAAACTCATGTAAAAAAATTAAATAGATCAACATAGTATAGAGTTCGTATTCCGTAAACCCAAAAACCAATGAGCAATTCGTTTACATCAATTTAGTACCAAAATTTTTCTAAACTCCATAAGATGTTATACCTGAGGCACCAGGTGCTCCTGACGGCGTTTTTGTCTTCAGCAACCCCAAAAACCCATGAGTAATCCGTTTGAATCTATTTAATGCCGAAAACCCTCGAAACTCCAGAGGATAACGTGCCTTAGGCCCAGATACTCCGGTGTCTCTTCTGATGGCGTATTTGTGTTTAGCAACCCCAAACCCCGTGAGTAATCTGTTTGCATCAATTGAGTACCTAAAGCTTTCGAAACTCCAGAAGATGACCTGCCTTAGTCCACCGGTGTTTGTTCTGATGGGGTATTCGTGTTCAGCACCCCAAAAACCTATGAGCTATCAGTTTGCATCAATATAGTACCGAAAACCTCGCCTAGCGGATGACGCCCCTTGCGGTGACCCTGGGCACCAGGTTCTACGATGGTCTGTTTTGATGGCATGTTAGTGTTTACCGACCTCAAAAATCCCGAGTAATTTATTTTCATCAATTTAATGCCGAAATTCCTTAAAATTTCAGAAGATGACGTCCCTTATAGTCACCTTGGGCACTAGGTGCACAGTGGTTGTTTGTGATGGCATATTCCTGTTTAGCGACCTCAAAAACCGTCCAGTAATCCATTTGCATCAATTAAATGCCGGAAGCCCTTGAAACCACAGAAGATGACGTGCCCCAGTAGCGACCCTGGGCACCAGGTATTCCCATGTTAAATATTGATGGCATATTCGTGTTTAGTGACCCCAAAAACCCGTAAGTATTCCGTTTGAATCAATTTAATACCGAAATCCCTCGAAACTTTAGAAGATGACGTCCCTTGCAGTGACCTTGGGCACCAGGTTATCCGGTGGTCTGTTCTGATAGCATATTAGTGTCTAACACCACAAAAACCTCTGAGTAATCCATTTTTATCAATTTAATGCCAAAATCCCTCAAAACTCCAGAAGAGGATGTCCCTTGCAGTGACCTTGGGCTCCAGGTGCACAGGGGGTCAGTTCTGATGGCATATTCGTGTTTAGCGACCTCAAAATCCCTCCAGTAATCCATTTGCATTAATTAAATGCCGAAAACCCTCGAAACCCCAGAAGATGACGTGCCTTAGTAGCGACCCTGGGCACCAGGTACTCCGGAGTTCAGTTCTGATATCATATTCGTGTTTACCGACCCCAAAAAACCCGTGAGTAATCCGTTAACATCAATTTAATGCCGATAACACTCGAAACTCCAGAAGATGACGTCCCTTGCTGTGACCTTGGGCACCAGGTAATCCAGTGGTCTATTCTGATGGCATATTCGTGTTTGGAGACCTCAAAAACCCCCGAGTAATCCGTTTGCACCAATTTAATACCGAAAGCCCTCGAAATTGCAGAAGACGACGTCTCTTGTAGTGACCTTGGGCACCAGGTGATCCAGAGGTCTGTTTTGATGGCACATTCGTGTTTAACCACCTCAAAAACCCCCCGAATAGTCCAGTTGCATCAATTTAGTGCCGAAATCCCCGAAAACTCCAGAAGATGACGTCTCTTGTACTGACCTTGGGCACCAGGTTATCCGGGGATCAGTTCTGATTGCGTGTATAAAATAAGGGAAACACCAAATAGCGATAAAGTTATTTATTGATAGAACCGACACTAGGGTAAATGTTTTACCCCGGGAGAACTTTGAATACTGACTGATACGCGTTTAGTTGAAGACTGATGAAGACCGAATTTAAAGGCACATCTGGCCTGGTTGAGGTGATTCTTGAGAATGATTCTAAATGTGTATTCTTTATCAGCGGTGGCCCTTAGTATTGGTGTAATACATAAATAAAGAAGAATTAATAAGGCCAATGACTAAAAGCAAAGCTAACTTATATTATTATGCTTCCAATTTGATTTCTTTTTTTTTTGTTTTGAAAAAAATATATTTTTTAACCGTAACCTTTTTAATTTTTATCTTAGAAAGTTTGTTAAAAAATAATTTGGTAGGTTTTTACAAGATCTATAAGACTGTTAATACCAAATCCTTTTAAAATCCTCAGTCGCAAAAAGTGGTGACTTTGAAAGGGTTGGTAAAGGTGATTTTTGCATGTTATTACAAGTTTTAATTAAAGTTTTAAATAAGGTCAATTACTAATTTTAATCAGGGTGGTGATTAAATACCTCGATTACCTCGATTAAATACCTCGATTAAAAATTATTAATATGAGAGTCAAAAAGTGACGAAGTCAAAGTTTAAAACCCCTCCTTCAAGATCTTGAAGAAATGTTTGTCATTATTTTATTACAAAGCTGTTGTTTTTAATTATTACCAATTAGCGCTATAGCCCAAGTTGTATCGTTGCCCCCGTTAGCGAAATTATTTCGATGGTTTTTTTGCAAAAACTTACTCAAAAAGAGGTCTTTATAACAAATCCACAGGGTTCCAGGCGGTACCTTGGTCGAAAATTGTTTAAACAACTTTTTTAAACAAATTCACAAAAATAATTTTTTCACTTCGAACAATTTTTTTTAGATAATTTGGGTTATTCTGAGCAAAAAAGGACTCTAGTGATTTTTCTCTAAAATTGATTGTTGTCGAGTTAGGTATATGGCCATTTTTTCGCATTTTTCAAATCTTAAATCGCGTATAACTCGACAACAATCAATCTTAGAGAAAAATGACAAGGAACCATTTTTACTCAGAATGACCATAGTTATCTAAAAAAAATTGTTCAAAATGAAAAATTTTCTTTTCTGAATTTGTTAAAAAAAAATTGTTTAAACAATTTTTCGACCACGGCACCGCCTGGTACCCTGTGGATTTGTTATAAGTATTATGGTAAGTCCCGTCTAAAGGTACGTTTTTATTGGCGCGGCTGGCTCGTTTAATCGCTGAAAGATCGTCGCTGAACAGGGTTGCCAGATTGGGGTATTTTCCCACAATTTTCTGGTAATTTGAAACCGTCTAGGGGAATTCAATTTGCGAATGTACATAGAACTGTATATTATACTCTCATATAATCGAAGACGATAGGGCCTATGAATTATTTCCAGGGCCTCTGTTAATAAGTAGTATAATTTTGGTTTACTCTTCTTTACATATGACTACTACTTCATTAAAATGTGCCAAAAATTTAAATTTGGGAGATTTGAGCTTCAATTTGAGGGAATTTCAGTTTCTAAGTGGGAGATTTATAAAATCACATCTGGCAACTCTGTAGCTGAACAGTGAATGCGGTGTATCTGATTGTGCGTGTGGTTGTGTGGATTGTAGGAGCCGTTTTGACTGAAGCGTCTATAACCTTTGTACCCAGGGGCAGCAAGGGTCGATTTTTGGTGACTGCTCTGAGAGTATGAGAGCAGACAAAATCGTAGACACTGGGCGGTTATAGTGGCGTATTTCGTTGACGGCCAGACAAACAGACAGTCATGAAACCGGAAATATATATTTGTTCTCGTATTGCGGAGCCGCGTCGAATAATATATCACTTGTACTATTCCGACGACTTTAAAACAGTACTTTCGGTCGAATTGCTAAAACCGGAAGTCCTAGGTGAAATTTCTCACTTTTATTACCATCGTTGGGTTATAACCTTTCATTCGACAACTCATTTGCCATTATACCTAGTGCCATGGCGAAGGAGTTATTTTCACAGACGGACAGATAGTCAGAAAACCGGAAGTATACATTTAAAACAGTACTCCCGGTCGTCTTTCTAAAACCGGAAGTCCTAGGTCAAATTTCTCACCTTTAGTACCATCCTTGAATCATAACCTTTCGTTCGACATCTCATCTGTCATTCTACCTAGTGGAATGACGGAGGAGTTATTTTCACGGACGACGAACACACGGGCAGACAGTCATGAAACCAGAAGTAGGTATATATTTGTTCTCATCTTGCTATAGCGCGTCGAATATTACATCGCTTGTACTATTGACTTTAAAATAGTACTTGCGGTTGCATTTCTAAAAGCGGAAGTCTTAGGTCAAATTTTCTCACCTGTAGTAGTATCCTTGGATCATAAGCTTTCATTGGACACCTCATTTTCATTCTACCTGGTATAATGAGGAGTTATGTTTACGGACGGACGGACAGACGACATACGGACAATATTAATATTATTATTAAAAGAAAACAATTATTGTTAAAATACATGCGAGCAGAGGATGAAGAAAGAATTGTCCAATGCTACAAGATTATAGTATTTTTACTACAAAAGCGATATTACGTAGGTCAAAATTTTTGACGTAAGAGGACTGTCAAAACATTAGAATGTGACTTTTCATTATTGCCATGTTTATTATAAACATGGAAAATTATGAAAAGTCACATTCTAATGTTTTGACAGTCCTCTTACGTCAAAAATTTTGACCTACGTAAATGAAAAGTCACATTCTAATGTTTTGACAGTCCTCTTACGTCAAAAATTTTGACCTACGTAATATCGCTTTTGTAGTAAAAATACTATAGAAAAACATGCAATATTTAAAAGAAGACAAGAAGAAGGATACTTCAAAATTGTGATTAACAACCATTTATTAGGAAATTATGAAATGATACATTACTTATAAAAACAAGCTTCACTTCACAAAAATTTCTCAAATACAAAACTCCGAAACACGCACCGCCAACAAATCACACAAGCAGTATACCGGAATCAATGCTCAGATTCAGCGACTATCTTTCAGCGATTAACGAGCCAGCCGCTGCAGTAAAAACGTACCTTAATGGACAAAATTTGAAAATCGCGTTACTCTGGGTTCGCCATCCACAAAAAGGTGGGATGTTGTGAGGTGAGCAAAAATGTTCTCGGGTTAAGTCTAAACCCTCTATGTGGTGATAAGATGGTCCAGCAGAATTGATTCAATAAAGCCCCTTAAACTTTATTTAATTAAGATTTGCTATGGTGTTATTTGTTCCTATTTTGCTTTATTTGCACCTACCTACCTACCTTCAAAAAAAAAATAAATAAAAAAAAATTATCAAAATGCCTTAAGTGGCGCCAAAATAATTTTTTGCACACAGACGCCAGTAGTTCTTACGGAGGCCCTGCAGGGGATAGTGGCTGATTGACCCTTCCCAAATTCTACGCCACTGAAGAAATTGCTATTTTAGTGTAATTTTTTGTTTGTGCATTACTTTTTATGTAAATAATATACTCTTCATTCGTAACGATAAAATGCTTAGCTTTCGAGATATTTGAAATTAAAAATAAAGTGACACAATACACTGATCAAAATAACCGTGTCGTTTCATTTTTAACTTCAAATATCTCGAAAACTAATGACTTTATCGTTACGAATGAAGACTATATTATTTTCATAGAAAGTATTGGAGAATCCAAAAATTGAACTAAAATAGCAATTTCGCCAGTGGCGTAGAATTTGAAAAGGGTCAACCATTCACTTTCCCCCGTCATACGCCTCTGGTAATAGCCATAAACGTTTGTTTAACATAATTTAGTAGTTTGTACAGTACCTATACTTCCTGCCACGTATGAAAAGGATACGATGAATAGTTTTAAAATTCTGAGCAAAAATATTTTTTAAATTTTTAGATAAAACACCCTGTAACTCAGTAAGGGACCACATTTTATTTAAGTGTTTTAGGTTCAATCTTCGTATTTTGTGCTAAGGTTTCTCCAGTTACTATATGGACAATTATTAATGAAACACCCTGTATACATACTCATATTCATAAATTAATATTTATGTGCGTATTTTGACATTGGATCCGAACTTGACATGTAACACCGTTGCCATATCCTCAATTTTTTCATACTATCACATTACATAAAGTTGCATTTAAAAAATAGTTTTGAAACACCAATGAAGTAAAGTTTTGTATGTTGTTTTTTAATACAAAAAGCTCAAAAGAGACATTTTAAAACAAAAATTATTATACAAAAGGAGATCAACTGTTAAATAAAAAATATAAATGAAGATAACCTGTATAAATGTTTTTCCACCTACCTCTACCGAAAGTATACTTTTTCGGACCTGATTGTAGGGAGCAAAGTTGTAGTTTTCCTCCCTAGGGAGGAAAATATTTTTCCTCCCTAGGGAGGAAAAGTAAAAGTGACGTCATGGTATTTCATTCATGAAATATAACTTATTGACGCCCTGTACAATACCTATTTTCTATTACGTAAGTATCTATACATTTTAACGTTTATTTAAAAACACTATGTGTTTTGCAGAATGGTAAAAAACAGTAAATTGTTATTCTGATTTCGCAATGTTTACATTAATAATTTGACTTATATTTGACAGTTGACAGTTATATTGTAACTACTTGTTAGTTTTAGTTCTAATAAATTTTGTTGGTTAGTTACATAAATAAATTAAGTAAAAATGAAAAAATGACTTGTTATTTGAGGAAGGTGGAAAAACCATATGTATAACATGGGAGTATGAATGATACTCCCTTGAATGATTACTGCCCTCCGCTACGCGTCGGGCAGTAAACTTCATTCTCGGGAGGAAAAGTAGCACTTTCCTCCCTTGTTATACAAATAGCTATTTAAATCAAAGATAATTTAAATTGTTATAAAAAAGTAGATAAATAGATAAATCAAACAGATGAATGATTTTAATAAATTAAAAAATAGTTTTGAAACACCAATAAAGTAAAGATTTTTTAAAATAACTGCTAAACAAGTTTTCTCAAAAATAGCCTTTTTTCTATAATTTGTTCAGACTATAAGTATCTGTATATTTTAAACGTTCTTATAAAGTTATTCTATTATTCTTGTAGGTACATTTAACCATTGATTGAAATTATTCGCGGTGTGCAAGTACTTGGAGGGGGATACGAGAAACGATCGTGCGCGAATAGCGGAGAAATATTGCAACTTTCTTAAATAATTCATATTGTCAAATTAACGTATATTTCATACCTACTGTCATTGAAGAAGAAAAATTATATATTGCTCCACAATATTGATATGATATGCAATTATTATTATATAAAGGTAAATTTAATTAATTGTATTTTGCTTGATGTACTGCATTTTAATAACTAATTTAATACGTTTTAATAACATAACCTGAATCTTATTTTTTCTTCTTATTTTTTGCACTATGGCCTTGACAATTATCCAGGAGCCAGGACTAATATAATTAAAAGTCCGAAAAATGTTGCTGAGCTTAGAAACCAGGTGTCGCTTTGCCGAACTTGCACGGTCCTAATACAAGAAATGAACAAAATAGGTTTGGCAACACTGCAACGCACAAACATAATATTCAGATGCCACATAAATGTAGGTAAAGGAGAAATTACACGGTTCAACCTAATTGAATTCACTTCAGTTGAATGGGGCAGAAGTGAAAGCAATGCTATTTACACGGTATCTGGAAAGTGAACTATTCAATAGATTTTTTTTAGAATGATGTTGTAGAATCAAGTCATGTGTTTAGGAGTTGCATTAATATGTGATCATTTAATAAAAGAATTAACCAAAAAGAAGCTAAGAAAATGTCGATGTTGGTGGGTACGATCATGAGTATCTTTGTCAACTCACAACTATACCTAACGAGTACAGATACTTTTAATTTTAAGTCTTCTTCGGTTTTACCTCTAATGTTCAAATCTTCAGTTAGCAATTTAATAACATTTCCACCACAATCTCAGTTTTTATAACCCTTTGTTTTATAATTTCATAGACACGAATACTTTTTAAAATGTTCCAAGGACAGAAACGTGTGCTCTTCCTGCCATAATAATATGCTGTACAAGGGAATCCTTCAATTCTTGTGTTTACACATTCATTTCTCGTCGAACCACATTAAAGATTGAACGCTAAAAGTTCCAATATTGAGCATGTTCAGTTCTTTCAATACCATTGAACCACAATATTCAATGATTCACTTTAATGTTTCTTCCTACAAATTGAAAGGCAAAAGTGAACCGTGTAATTTCGTCTTTAGGTTCAGTGCACTATTGTACAATATGTCCCAAAAAAGTTATACAAACCTTTTTCAGTTTGTTGGTTTTCTCCAAACGGGTTTAGTTTATTTCTATCTTGGTGTATTTCAGTATTTGTAGGAATTTCCAAGTCTAAATAATCAAATGTGCCATGTGTACTTTGGCTATTGGATTCCTCTTTAATTTCACATTTAAAGTCACCTACAAGAGCATCATCTAAGTCATTATACTCTATTTCTATTTTGCACGTCTCCTCATTAAATTCTTGTTTCACTTCCATTTTATTAAAACTTGATTTTATTAGATATGTTTCAAATATCTACATATAATATTCACTATTTACATATAATAATAACAAATAAGAACTAATTTATAAGAAAATAAGGAAAAGTCAAACTCAAAACAAAAGACCAAAACAGTGTCGGATCCAGAAATTTTGTTTGGGGGGGGGGTCACGGGTCTTGAGGGTGATTTAATTACCTATCTCTGATGAAATGTGACAGTCTTACCAAACATAGGATACGTGGGTTTACAATTATGAGGGGGGGGCATGACCCCCCTGGATCCGCCAGTGGACCAAAAGTCATTCGAGTTCATGACTTGCGGCTAGAGAACACTACTATGCTGGCGAGCTTCTGGGTTTGGCGGGCAATTTGAAAAGTATATATTATACACTTAATACATATTATTAAGTTTAACATAGTAATAAATGAAAGACCTCACTTCGCTTGGTCGATTATCTATATAAATGAAATTCAAAATATATTTATTAATCTAATTATATAGTATTAGCGATATTTTAAATAAAAAAACATCGTTATGTATATTTATGTATACGATAGGTTAGCTATATAACCTATGCTATAGGTTATAGTTATTGGGGACTTAGCAATTTTACACCAGTATTTTGAATTTCTCTAACAGAAGGTTTGTTTAAACAATAATTTTCCCTTTTAGGCTTTCTCTTATTAACTGAAAACAATCACTTTCGTTTAAGAAAATTTTTATTATGTAGAATATTTCTATTTTCCTTTGGACTGTTCTTTAATGTGGTAATGATATAACTTTTATATGGTTATTTTACTATAATTTATAACTTTCCTATGGTTAATTATTTTAAAGAGAAATTCAAAATATTGGTGTAAAATTGTTGTAAAATTCAAAATATTCTTAACCTAATATACAGTGAGGACGTTTGACTTTTAATAAATTCATTATTTCGAGAATGGGCGAATTTGGAAAAAAATCCTGAGACAGGTCGATTTTTATTTTTAAATTATGACTTTTTGGCATATATATCGTACTAGTGACATCATCCGTCTGGGCGTGATGACTTAATCGATGATTTTTTTAAATGAGAGTAGGGGTTGTGTGATAGCTCATTTAAAAGGTTGTTTAATTTTCTATTCAGTAATATAAACTTTAACGCCCTAATAATTTAAGAATCTACTTCTGAAAATAAAATACAGGATTTAGTTAACATATTAAGGAAACTGAAGATGGTGATAATGCGTGATGCCGTTAGACAAAGAAAAATTACTTTTAAAAAACTGGCTTGATATGTGCTCAAATTGATCTAATTTCCTCAATGACAGAATTAAATGAAACAAAACGTTTAACCGTTCATTGAAGCTGTGCTAAATGCAGAAGGAAGCACATCAATAATAGTACTAGAGGAAAATAGAAATACTCCGCCCAAAAAAAATATTACTAAACAAAGGAAATTAGGTTAAGAAAAAACTCATTATTGGCGTTTGAACAAACCTTCTATTAAAGAAATTCAAAATGCTGTAAAATTGCTACATTCCCATTGTGATATAAATTATTGATGTTTTTTATTTAAAATATTGCTAAGGCTTTACAATTAGTTATTAGGTAAAGTATATTTTGAATTTCATTTATATAAATAATCGAACAAGCGAATGAGATCTTTTATTTACTGTTTTAAATAATATATTTATTTTAAATATGCTTTTCAAATATTGCCCGCCAAATCCTGACTAGACTGTCAATTGTCTAGAAGCTCGCCAGCTAAAGTATTGTTGACGTTTACTTAGCCGACATAAATTAATAAAATGAAATACTGCCAATTTTAAACATTCGGTAATCGTACGGTACTCATCGGTAGCCTAAATTCATTTTTCGGTAATTACAACTTAATTAATTAAATATTGACCATATATCTAGCCGACATTAATAGAAATATTCACTTCTAAACAAAAACTCATTGACAAAACGATAGAGAATCGTTTGGTAGAAACGAAAATAGAAAAATATTTATTCGGTAATCAATAGTTACTGAGAAAATTACAAAAAACAAGTAGCGCAATTCAAAATATAATCGCGACATGTGCGCCGACGTATTCGCGCACCCCCACCCCCATCCGTCGTATCCGCCATGTTGGCAGGCATATTGATTATATTTTGAATTGCGCTACTTGTTTTTTGTAATTTTCTCAGTAACTATTGATTACCGAATAAATATTTTTCTATTTTCGTTTCTACCAAACGATTCTCTATCGTTTTGTCAATGAGTTTTTGTTTAGAAGTGAATATTTCTATTATTGTCGGCTAGATATACGGTCAATATTTAATTAATTTTTAATTAATTAAGTTGTAATTACCGAAAAATGAATTTAGGCTACCGATGAGTACCGTACGATTACCGAATGTTTAAAATTGGCAGTATTTCATTTTATTAATTTATGTCGGCTAAGTAAACGTCAACTAAAGTATTATGTTTTCTCTAACCGCGAGTAAATTCATGAGCATGAGACAATTCCAATGATCTGTCAAATTTTTCAATATGGCCGACTGATGGCACAAATCTAATGTTTATGTACAGACCGTACAGTATAAATAGCGTTATACGTCATTAATCTACGTCAGAGATCTAAGTTGACATTGTTGCCTTCTTCTTCCTACTTTATATTGTAAATGGGCTCAATGCTCGTTTTACTTCGGTTTTTAGCCTCAATTGACGTTGTCTGACCATCATTTCCTCGGTAGTCTCAATCTTTCAATGTAATTTACTCTGTCTTGAGCAACCTCTATCCAATTCTCCACGCCCATAGCTTTCAGGTTTCCTGCTATATTATCTCGCCACCGGAGTCGAGGGCGTCTGCGTGATTTTCTTCCAGTTCTGACTTCCTCCCATACCAGCCTTCTGTTCTTTGGTCGGAATGTCTTCAGAGGTGTCCAGCCCATTGGAGTCTTCTGGACTTCCTCTTTTATTATGTTGGCGTGTTCGAGCTCTTTGTTTGTTCTTATCCTATATTGTCGTACTGCTTTATCAAGCACAGGCCCAAAGATCTTCCTTTCCCAAACACGTAGTCTCTCTTCGTTTGCCTTTGTTATCCTCCACATTTCTCTTCCATATGTCGCAACGGGTCGTATTATTGTTTTATATGCTTGTATCTTTGTAAGTCTTGTTAGTTGTTTCGATTTTATTAGGTTTTAAAGGGCATAGAGACATCTGTGAGACAAGAAATTAAATTTATATGTAATTTGTTTTAAAAATTTGTGGACAACGAACTGAAGCGCATTATTATTCTAATGAGGATTTCACCCTTTAAAGTTCCTTCCAGGGTTGCCAGCTCAGTTTTTACTTTTTCAGTAGTTTTGGTTTCAAAAATCAGTAGATTCTTTTTAGGCCGTGTAAATACAGCTGTGTTATCGGTCACCTGTCCTAACGGCCAGTTTCAAAATTCTGCAAACCAATTATATGAAGATTTCCTTATTTAAATAATCCAATAATACCATGACCTGGTATTTACGGCCCTTTATAATACCGACGCGGCCAAATAATCTCGTATTTTTAAAGCCCATTTCATAGAAATTTAACAATTTAGTTTTTCAATAAGTCAGTAATTGAAGTTAAAATCAGTAGGTCTACTGAAAAATCAGTAGACCGGCTTTCGGCCGCCCAAAAGCCTTTTTGAGATTTCCACATCCCAATCTTACGGCTGAGGAGTGGGAACTCTCTTAAGCACCCCTCACAGACGACAAGATCATACGGCTCCCAGAAGTCGCTAAAATTGCCTTACAAAAATTTAAAATACAAAAATATTTTTTGAACATATATTCTGAAATTAAAAAATAATCCAGTTTCCACTAATGACTACCACACTATTTTTAAAACATTCAAAGTCGTTTCTAACTAACCGTAAAGACTTCTGCAAATAATCTGAAATTATTTTTTTAATCAGTTACTATAGTAAACTAATTTCACACTCTCAAATGTATTTCTAAATTATTTGCAGCACTAAACTGCTCAAAACAGATTTCACACTTGTGATGTTTTTCTCCATTGTGCACTCTTAAATGTGTTTTTAAATAACTTGCATCACCAGACTGCTTAAAACACATTTTACACTTGTAAGGTTTTTCTCCAGAGTGCACTCTCAAATGTGTTTTTAAATTACTTGCAGCACTAAACTGCTTAAAACAGATTACACACTTGTGAGGTTTTTCTCCACTATGTACACTCAAATGTCCTTTCAAATGACCTGCTTGACTAAACCGCTTAAAACAGATTTGACACTTATGAGGTTTTTCTCCAGTGTGTACTGTCAAATGGTTTTTCAAACTAATTGCATGACTAAACTGCTGAAAACAGATTTCACACTTGTGAGGTTTCTCTCCAGTGTGCACTCTCAAATGTTTTTTCAAATTACCTGCTGTAATAAACTGCTTGAAACAAATTTCACACTTGTGAGGTTTTTCTCCAGTGTGTACTCTCAAATGTCCTTTCAAATGACCTGCTTCACTAAACTGCTTAAAACAGATTTCACCACTTGTGAGGTTTTTCGCCAGTGTGCACTCTCAAATGACCTGCTGTAATAAACTGCTTAAAACGGATTTAACACTTGAGGTTTCTGTCCAGTGTGCACTCTCAAATGTCCTTTCAAAAGACCTGCTTGAGTAAATTGTTTTAAGCAGAATTCACACTTGTGAGGTTTTCTCCAGTGTGCTTTCTCAACTGTACTTTCAACGCACCTGCTGTTATAAACTGCTTAAAACAAATTTCACACTTGTGAGGATTTTCTCCAGTGTGTACTCTCAAATGTACTTTCAAATTACTTGCTTCACTAAACTGCTTAAAACAGATTTCACACTTGTGAGGTTTTTCTCCAGTGTGCACTCTCAAATGATTTTCAATTACCTGCTGTAATAAACTGCTTGAAACAAATTTCACACTTGTGAGGTTTTCTCCAGTGAGTACTCTCAAATATCCTTTCAAATGACCTGCTTCACTAAACTGCTTAAAACAGATTTCACACTTGTGAGATTTTTCTCCAGTGTGCACTCTCACATGTCTTCTCAAATGACCTGCTGTAATAAACTGCTTAAAACAGATTTCACACTTAAGGTTTCTCTCCAGTGTGCACTCTCAAATGTCCTTTCAAATGACCTGCTTGAGTAAATTGCTTTAAGCAGAATTCACACTTGTGAGGTTTTCTCCAGTGTGCTTTCTCAAATGTACTTTCAACGCACCTGCTGTTATAAACTGCTTAAAACAAATTTCACACTTGTGAGGATTTTCTGCAGTGTGTACTCTCAAATGTACTTTCAAATTACTTGCTCCACTAAACTGCTTAAAACAGATTTCACACTTGTGAGGTTTTTCTCCAGTATGTACTCTCAAATGTGCTTTTAAATTACTTGCTTCACTAAACTGCTTAAAACAGATTTCACACTTGTGAGGTTTTTCTCCAGTGTGCACTCTCAAATGCCTTCTCAAATGACCTGCTATAATAAACTGCTTAAAACAGATTTCACACTTGTGAGGTTTCTCTCCAGTGTGCACTCTCAAATGTTGTTTCAAATTATCTGTTTTAATAAACTGCTTGAAACAAATTTCACACTTGTGAGGTTTTTCTCCAGTGTGCACTCTCAAATGTCCTCTCAAATGACCTGCTGTAAAAAACTGCTTAAAACAGATTTCACACTTGTGAGGTTTCTCTCCAGTGTGCACTCTCAAATGTCCTGTCAAATTACCTGCTGTAATAAACTGCTTAAAACAGATTTCACACTTGTGAGGTTTCTCTCCAGTGTGTACTCTCAAATGTACTTTCAAATCACTTGCTTCACTAAACTGCTTAAAACAGATTTCACACTTGTGAGGTTTTTCTCCAGTGTGCACTCTCAAATGTTTTCTCAATTGACCTGCTTGACTAAATTGTTTAAAACAGATTTCACACTTGTGAGGTTTCTCTCCAGTGTGCACTCTCAAATGTTTTTTCAAATTACCTGCTAGACTAAACTGCTTAAAACAAATTTCACACTTGTGAGGTTTCTCTCCAGTGTGTACTCTCAAATGTACTTTCAAATCACTTGCTTCACTAAACTGCTTAAAACAGATTTCACACTTGTGAGGTTTTTCTCCAGTGTGCACTCTCAAATGTTTTCTCAATTGACCTGCTTGACTAAATTGTTTAAAACAGATTTCACACTTGTGAGGTTTTTCTCCACTGTGCGTTCTTAAATGTTTCAATTGATCTGTTTTAGAAAACTTTTTGAAACAAATTTCACACTTGTAAGGTTTCGGTCTAGTCTGAACTTTTATATTCTTATTTCCAGTTTTTCCTTTGGCGCTTTGACTCGTATAGTGTTGTTTACGGGATGAGTGTTCACAAAATGTTTCCATGATTTTCATTTTATTCTCCTCCTGAGTAAAACCTAAAATAGAAACGCACTATAAACATTTACTACAAGAAAAAAATAAATACAAACACAAAATAATAAACAAGGTTAAAACATAATCAAATGTCAGAAAACAAGTCTTAAAAATAATAAACTCACGGACAAAAATATTGCATATGTATGTGAAATGAAATTTTTTTTCTGCTGCTACCTTTATAGGTCTTGGGCCCAAATATAAAATTATTGTTTATGACCACACTGTTGAAGCTTTTTGTACTTGTTATTTGGGTGGAGTCGGACAAATTTGGAGCTTGGCGCATTATGGTAGTGGGGCGTTTGTCTGTCAAGCGGTCACGAAGTTGTCAATTTTATGCAAGAAAAAAATTTATAACCACATTGGTCCTTTTATTTTAATCACGTTTTAATCACATTTTAATCAATGGTTTTTATCCTCCTCCTTAAATCATACTTGTCCGACAGATACTTTCAAGTTAACTACGAAGGTACTCTATCCAATTACCACCAAATAAAATCCGGAGTACCTCAAGGCAGTGTACTTGGCCCATTCCTTTACCAAATCTTCACTGCTGATATTCCTATTAGCGAAAATACACTAATAATAATAATAATAATAATAGCTTTATGGATAGCTTAAATCTGGATAGCTTTATTGTCCAACAGGTATCCATTTATAGGACAATTTTACATTAATTATAAACTAAATTTTAGATTACATCACTTTAAGAGTTTAGAATAATTAAAGAAAGAAAAAGGAACAAACAATTACCAAATAGATCAATAATTCAAATGAGACTTAGCCACAGTGACAAGTTGACTTATACTACAGTTGAATATATCACAATAATCTACCAAACAATTATAATTTTCACACATAATAAATATTGGGGAGTTTAATAGCAGGTTGGTTCTGGCTTGTGAAGTTCTGAACGTGAAAACATTTCTAACAGGATAAGAAGGTACATTAAAATTTATTTGTTTAAGAATATCGGGGCAGTCAATTGAATCATGCAACAATTTAAACAAGAATATCAGTGAAGCACAATTTCGTCTCATTTCTAATGAAACCATGTTTAAACTATTACACAACTCACTATTTCTGATCCCTCTTTCTGGATATATACCGTTAATTTTAAATGATAAATATTTTAAAAATTTACGCTGCACCTTTTCGATCGATTGAACATGTGAATTATAAAATGGAGACCAAATTATAGACGCATATTCTAACTTACAACGTACATAAGAGAAATGTAGTAATTTGACAGATTTTATGTTAGTAATATTTCGGCTATTTCTGACTATACAGATTTAAGTGCCTCAGAAACTTTTAAAGATATATGTTCAGTAAATGAAAGTTTACAGTCAAAAACTACGCCAAGATCTTTAATTTTATTCACATGTTCCAGTTCGCTACCATCAATAGTATAAACATAGTTTATATTATTATGTTTCCTTGAGTAACTTACAACTTTGCATTTATTTGCATTAAGATTTAAATAGTTTTCTCTACACTACACCATTCATGCACACCACTCGAGATAATTTTGGATAGTGTGACAATCATTGATATTGTTAATTTCCAAGTAAATTTTTAAGTCATCTGCATAACACAAACAGGGCACAGAGATTTTCTCACATAAGTCCTTAATAAATAACAAAAACAAGAGTGGACCTAGATTTGATCCTTGTGGGACTCCAGATGAAGGTATGTATTTGTGAGAGTTATAACCATTATAAGATACAAATTGAGTTCTACCTGACAAATGGGATTTTATGAAAGTGACTGCATCTTTAGAAAAACCAAAAAGTGACAATTTGGAAAGAACTCCATAATGAATTTTGTCAAAGGCCTTCGAGAAATCAGTATATATATATAACATCAACTTGGGATCTTCTATCCAACGCCTCAGATATGTACTGTGTTATTCCCAAAAGTTTGTAACTGTCGATCGATTAGCAATGAATCCATGCTGATATTGTGAAATTTGATTACGAGTGAAAGAGTATATACGATTATAAAGTATCATTTCAAAAATCTTTGATAAATTGCATATAATAGATATGGGCCTATAATTTTCTACACAACATTTTTCCCCATTTTTATAAACAGGACATACCTTTGATTCCTTCCAGATACTTGGGTACTGTTTGTATAATAAACACAAATTGAAAATTTTTAATAATGGCTTAGTTAAAGCACCTATGCAATCTTTAATAAAAAAGAGGGTATTTTATCAGGTCCAGAAGTCATTTTATTTTTTAATTTTTTACTAGCTATAACTATTTCAGTTTCTTGAACAGGACAAAAATTTAGACATTCAGTGTTGACCGCTAAGACATTATTGCTAGTTAGTACATTATAGTCTGTTCGCTAAAGTCAGACGCAACTGGCTAGATATTTTAGTCGGTAATTTTGCCAATTTTAGTAAAATTGGCAAAAAATATTTACTAAATAGTTAATAATTACTAAATAGTCAGTAATTTTGCCAATTTTTGCAAAATTGGCAAAAAACAAAAAAATTACCGACTAAAATATCTTGCCAGTTGCGTCTGAGTTTAGCGAACCGACTATAGCTGCTTAATAAACATCATAAGTATTCAGCGAAGATATCAACGATATTTTGTGGTTCAGAAGTAGCAATGCCTTGATATTTCATTTCACCAGGAATCCGTGAAGTGTTATTTTTAGCATTTATATATGACCAAAACTTTCTAGGGTCTACCGAAAGGGATAATTGTATATTTTCGATGTATTCGTTGTATGCCAATTTAATTTTTAGTTTTGAAAGATATCTTAAGCGCTGAAATTCAAGCAGATCTGATTGGTTTTTATGTAATCTAAACTTTTTCCTGTGCTTAACCTTTAGTTTGATACAGCGAATAATATCGGCATCAAACCAAGGTTGATATGTGTGGCTAAAGTTTTTGTAGACAGGAACATACTTATTAATTAAAAGAAAAATTCTATCGTAAAAAATGTCTACAACTTTATCAACTTGAGTAGAGTCATCTAGAAAAGCCCAATCCGTTTCATGCAATTCCCTATATAAATCACAAAAATTAGCCTTTTTAAAGTTGTAAGTTACCTGGTTAGAACCAAACCTAAACCTAGACTCCCTTCCAAAAATATCCGTAATATTAATTATAAGAGCTGGGTGGTGGGAATCTTCATAGACTAAAGGGGATATGTCACGCATTACTTCGCAGGCAAAATGAGACATTATTAGATCTAGCGATCTACCTAAGTGATTTACAACTCCATTAAATTGACCAAGACCAAAAGAGTGCATGAAATTTAAAATTATAGAAGTTTTATCATCAGAAGTCTCATTTTCTATAAATTTAGGGACGTTAAAATCACCTAACACTAAGGCATCATTGTGTAAATAATCAAGTTGTTCCAAGCACTCAAAAAAATATTCAAATTCTTGCAAACTCAGTTTGTCTGGTAGATAAATCACAAGTACATAAAATTTCTTATATTTAATTTGAGATTTAACAATAAGTAAATCGATCAACGGAAATTGTAAATCAAATGCAGAGGTGTCTATAACTTCCGAAATAATAAAATCTTGTAACGCAAGCAATACACCACCACCCCGCTTCTTATTCACCTCCTGAAATTTGCGATCTTTTCTGTAAACAATATAATCATTAGGAAATAATTCAGAGTCTAATACATCACTGTGTAGCCAAGTTTCACTTAGAGCGATTAGATCATATTCACTATCACTTATATTACGATTAAACAACCCAAGTAGCAGCGAACGGGTTTATTAAGTCTTTTAAGGATGCTTTAAATCTGTAGAATAAAACTAAAATTAAAACCATTTGGTTTTTAAGTAAACCTTAAGGTTGCAATAAAACCGCTTTCAGCATAAAAGGGCCCATTCTGAAAGAGGTCAATAAAACCAAAAATAAAAACCTTCTTAAAACTTTGTTTTCTTAAGCAACGGTTTTAAAGCTGCTGTGAAGTTGCTTTTAAAACCATGTTAAAAGACACTTTAAGGGAAGGCAGTTTTATAGCAAACTTAAAAAGGTTTTTTAAGTGGAGTCTTTTAAAGACAATTTACCATATTAAATGATTCTTTAAACCCATGTACTCCATATAGAAACTAATAAATTTTTACATGTGTTATGATAGGTAGATACGTATTTGTAACCATAAAATAATAAAAAGTACTTGGTTATTTTGGACTGTCAAGGTAATTGATAATGTTAACTTTATTGATAATGTTAACAAAAATAGGTCTAAATAACTCACGCGCCATAAAATTTGACTTTTGGCGATTAAAAAATAAAAATAATAAAAAAAATTTAAATCCGAAAAATATTAATTTGAAAGAAAAATAGTTTTATCTACAATTTTAATGTTTTAATGTTAAAATAAATCGAATTTATGTTTCTAAGTCGTTTATTTATAATTTTTATGTAAGCCTTATATTGTAATCTATTATGGCTTTCAGCATCTCCAGAAAGCAATATGGCCGAAATCCAAATAAAACTATTTGGTCCATCGACAGAGAATTGTTAAGATCAAATGGTTTTATTTTATACCTTTCCAAGACCTATCCTACAAAAAGCAAGGTTGCCTTGGAATTAAAACCGTTTAGTTTTAATGCTGCTGTCAATAATGCCACTCGGTTTTAATGTGAATCTAACCTAAAATCGAGGCGTCGTAGTGCTGTGTGTGTTGTATTTTTCCTTTAAAATGACCAGTTTGTTTATATTTTAAGCACTTGCGACTTATACCCCATTCCACGAATATACGACCCTCTTGGATTATCGCGACAACGAATATTTTACTGTGCAAAATATGAAAAACGAAAGTAAATTGCAAATTATATTGTTGTTTATTGGAGTAATTATTAGAGCAAAATACTTTCGTACTTCTTATGTTGCACACTAAAATATTCGTTGTCGCGATAATTCAAAACAGTCGTATATTTGTGGAATACACCATATTTCTTTTATACTAAGTGTACTTCCACTTTTTACAACACATTACACCACTGTTTCGCTCTAAAACAAATGACCGACCATTTTGGACATGAATAGAAGAGGGGATGAGTTTAGTTTTATTGTTTCTAACCAGAAGCATAGTTTAGTCTTGACGATAACCAAATTGATTCAGTTAAGAGCGTTTGGTTTTAATATAACCTATTAATTGCTTTTAAGAAAGCAACTTTAAAGAAAACTAAAAAAATAGTTTTAAGGCATATGTTTTACTGACATAATAGTCTTGAGATCAAGTAGTTTTAATAATAGGTTTTCTTAGTCACATTAGGAGAATCTTTAAAACTGCAATAAAACTAAATGGTAATAAACTAGAATCTAATAAAACCAAACAGTCCGAAAGTTCTTCACAAAACTAATTAGTTTTAAAGTGAACTGAGAATAAACTATTTTAAAACTACAATAAGACAAATTATCTATTAAGATTAATTAGTCTTATTTGATACTCTTATTAGATACTTTAAAACTAGTGACAAATGCTAAACAGTTTTAAAGTTCTGGCAGTATATCTACAAGATAACTTTAAAACCATTATCTTCTTATTTACCACAATAAAACCTTTATAAACCTTAAATATGTTTTTATTGTGCTACTTGGGAAATGAACTTTACTATTTAAAACGCGAACATTTTGATAGTAGTAGGTGTTCTCGGTGACCTAGATCATTATAGATTATAGAGCTTAAGATCGTTAATAACATTATTTTTGTACACTAGTTTTTTGAATTCACAATTTTAGGCACCCCTTTAACATATTTGATAGTGATATCAGCTTCCCCCTTATTAAGTCTATCAGCTAACTCAGATCTTAGAATGGAAAGATGTGATCGTTGTTGAATAGTCAAATCAGATCTTAACTGCACGTTATTATGAATAGTGGAATGAAGTTTATGCTTATTTTTTAAAATATTAGTAACATCAGCATCAGAATCCAAAATTATTTTAATAGATCTAGGTCTATCGTTAATAGTATTAATTTTACCGATTCTGAAAGTTTTCTTGATGTTAAAATTATCTGATATGGATTTTAAAATCGTAACAACTTTATACTGATCCATTTTAGACTTGTCCACTTGGGAAGCAGCATCAGATTCAGGCAAATTATAAACAATTAGATTTTTAGATCGTTGACGACGATCTTCTATCTCAGTTAAGAATGAGTCGATGTTCATGGAAGCAGGATTTGTGACTTGCTGTACCTTATTGGTAAGGAATGAGGCGTTAGAACAATCCGTATTGATTGATGAATTGGGCAATTGAGTTGTATTTGAAGAGAGAATATCCTCTATCTTAATAATTCTTTGTTCTAACGCAATTAAATTTCCTTTGGATTCAGATGATTTGTTATGTATTTCAACTTCCAAGTCACTTCACGCTTAATTAGGTCAGGAATGTTGATTAAATTTTCTCTGCAGCTAAGACAATAGAATGGTAAAACCCGTGAAACCATTACCACTACTCTAATTTCAGATGCTGATAAATTGGAGCACTTTTTACAACATATTTTCTTGCATAAATCACATGGAAAACCAAATGTATCATTTTTGCTCTCCTTGAAGACACAATCAATATTGCATTCAGGGTTGCAAAAAAACATGTTTTTTTAATTTTATACAAAACACATGTTTTTTTTGTTTTAAACGTTTTTTCTTGTTTTAAATATGTTTTATTTTGTTTTTAAATTTTACGTTTTAAACAAATAAAACATGTTTAAAACATATGTTTTTTTTATTTTAAACATTTTTTTGTTTTAAACATGCGTTTTTTATTTTAAATTTTACATATGTTTTAAACAAATAAATCATGACTGCACGTCAGGGTTTGTTTTGGTTGGATCAGAGAGAGCAGCATATGTGCCTCCTGATGAGAGACTAATAAGTTTCGAAACCGGTAGGGGTGCTTGCTGCATTCTCTGATTGAACTAGAATATGATGCGGCTGTAGTTTCGTGTTGCGACGAAATTGAAAATGGTTATTCATTTTTGATTTACATGTTTACTCTGAATGGAGTATGAAGGGAACCATGAGTAACATGCATCAAAATTATAATCACTGGATAGTATGAGCAAAACACTACGGATTGATATCCAATACACAATCTTCCAAGCACAATTGACTTAAAAAACTAACTTTTTGTAGGAGCACACTTTAAAAGCTGTTAAAACTATGATAATAAACTCGTTAAATGATGACTAATGGCAACATTTGCGGATGACACTGGTATACTAGCATCAGACATCAACGAAATATTAGCATTTAACAAATTGCAAAATCATCTCAATGAACTAGAAGACTGGCTTAAATGCTGGAAAATAAACGTCAACACAAACAAGTCTTGTCAAGTAAATTTCACAAATCGAAGAATTGGATGTCCACAACTACACCTAAATAATTCACCTATACCAATAAAAACAGAAGTAAAGTACCTGGGCCTTCATCTAGACGAAAAACTTACTTGGAAATCACATATTGCAGGCAAACGACGACACCTCGACCTAAAAGTTAAAAATATGAGCTGGCTAATCAACAGAAGATCGCAACTTTCATTAGAAAACAAACTGACCATCTATAAAACAATACTCAAACCAGTGTGGACATACGGAATCGAGCTGTGGGGCTGTAGCAAACCATCCAACACCAAAATACTACAGACATTCCAGTCAAAAACTATTCGTATGTTAGCTAAAGCCCCATGGTATGTGTCAAACCAAACCCTTCATGCAGACCTCAACATCCCATTCATCAATGATGTGATCGCTGACCACTCCAGAAGATACATGAATCGCAGCGCAGACCATCCAAACCATCTCATAGACGAATTATTTAACCCCCTCTGGTTGACAGACGGCTAAAAACACTTTGGCCAGAAGACCTAGCTGCTAGGTAAATTCCAGAGAATCGTCAATGGACGACACCTGCCACAAGCCAAGAACATACATCATATTTACTTATTACTGTATTGAAGTAGATTGTAAATCAGCAATAAATAAATAAAAAAAATGGCTTTTATCATATAAACAGCGAAAACAATTTTGTCGGACAAAAATATTGGGTCATATGACGCGTCGGACACTCTAAATACACTGAGGTGCAAAATTAACCGGACACCTGAAAAATGGGTCATTTTTGATGTCTGGAATTTCCTAAACCTGTTGTCCGATTTAAGTGATTTTTTAAAAATATTATAGCCTTATTCTTTAACAATATCGCTGTAATAGTATTGTTGCTAAACAGTTAAATTTTCATTGTATACCGGGTGTACCAATCAAACTGTGTTTTTTTCTAAAAGTTCGCATCACCCTGTGGAACATTCCAGCATTTATAAAATACTGAAATTAAATTCCAACTATAGCCTCATGTTTTCTCAACATTTCGTTTTTTGATTCATTCGCTTACATTGGACCATAAAAAAGTTAGGTACTTTAACAACTAGCCATGTTTTTCATTAATATAGGGTGTTTTAAATAAATATGGCCAACTTTAAGGGGAAATTCTGCATAAAAAAATGAGAGTTTGCTTTATAAACGGTATGTCCGAAAATGCTTCGTTTCCGAGATAAATGTTGAAATGGGGGTGTTGAAATTTTTATTACAAAATGACGATTTATTTATTGCTTTAAAACCAGTTGAGATATGCAAATGAAATTTGGTCGGTTTTAAGACGTAGTTATTGCAAATTTTTTGACATACAATTAAGCATTTAATATTCACCATTTGGCGCCCATACGGGTAATATAACCGCTCATATTACCCGTATGCGCGCCAATGGTGAATATTAAATTCTTACTTTTATGTCAAAAAATGTACAATAACTACGTCTTAAAACCCACCAAATTTCATTTTGATATCTCAAGCGGTTTTAAAGCAATAAATAAATCGTCAGTTTGTAAGAAAAATTTCAACACCCTCTATCTCAGAAACGAAGCATTTGCGGACATAGGTTTATAAAGCAAACTGTCATTATTTTTTCATGTAAAATTACTCCTTGAAGTTTGCCACACTTGTTTAAAAACACCCTGTATTCATGAAAAACATGGGTAATTGTTAAAGTATCTAACTTTTTTATGGTCCAACATAAATGAATGAATCAAAAAACCGAATGTTGAGAAAACATGAATCTATAGTTGGGTTTTAATTTCAGTATTTTATAAATGCTAGAATATTCCACAAGGTGATGCGAAGTTAGAGAAAAAACACAGTGTCATTGGTATACCCGGTATACAATGAAAATTTACTCGTTTAGTAACAATATTATTACAGCGATATTGTTAACGAATAAGGCTATAACATATTAAAAAATCACTTAAATCGGACAACAGGTTTAGGAAATTCGAGACATCAAAAATGACCCATTTTTAAGGTGTCCGGTTAATTTTGCACCCCAGTGTATGTCAAATTTATGAAAATAATAAATTTATTACCACATGGATAATTTTAACGGAATCTGCATAAAACCTTTTTACAATAATGTGGTAACCTTGTCGGACAATTTTCACGGGGCATATGCGCAGTCGGATGCGCCAAAGATGTCAATTTCCTGGAATTTTATTTATTACCACAGATGTCATTTTTAGTTTGTACTGTTTTTTTAAATGTGTAATGCATAGTGGATCACTTGTCAGACAAAAATAATGGGGCGTTTTGGTACAATTTAAAAAAAGTAATTTTTATACATTTTTGACTTCATATTATATTAATATATTACGTATTTTTCGGATCATATTACCCGTATGCGCGCCAATGGTGAATATTAAATTCTTAATTGTAGTCAAAAATTTTCAATAACTACCTCTTAAAATCCACCAAATTTCATTTGCATATCTCAACCGGTTTTAAAGCAATAAATAAATCGTCAGTTTGTCAGAAAAACTTCAACACCCCGTATCTCGGAAACGAATCATTTGCGGACATACGTTTATAAAGCAAACTGACTTTATTTTGTCATGTAAAATTACTCCTTAAAACCTTACTCCTTGCCATACTTATTTAAAAACACCCTGTATCGATGAAAAACATGACTAGTTGTTAAAGTCCTTAACTTTTTTTATTAAATTATTTTTATAAAAAGAGAATGTTGAGAAAGCATGAGGCTATTAGTCCAGGAACCGTAGCTTTTCACCTCGCAATTTTTACAAAATGGATCGATTTGCTTGAAAATTTGAGAATAAGTAGTGGATAGTCCAAGGATCAAAATCTATATAATGCCGAAAGGCGCTTTTACCATGGGGGTGGTTGCCACCCCATCTCGGGGTGGAAATTTTTTATTATAATTTTAACTGCAAAAGTTGATAAAAACATTCATTTTAAGCAAAAAATTCTATATACATTTTTTTGATAAAATTAATAGTGTTCGATTTATTCGCTATCGAAAGTGTTAGTTTTATATCGAAAAAATCAATGTTTTTCGGTATTATACTCATTTACTATTCACTCAATTTTTGCCGTAGAAAAAAGTTTTGCAATCCAATTTCTTGGGAATTAAATAAGCTACAATTTTATATTTAAATATTTTTTCGTATCTCTGATGCTACTCTTTCTATTCTGAAGCAAAAGGCATTTTTTACCAAACTACAAAAATTCGTTATTCGCTTTTAACTACATTTTTTTAAAAACTAATCATTCTAAGCCAGTCAAACTTTTGGAATCTATGAATAATACATAAATAAAGAAGAATGAATAAGGCCGATGACTAAGAACACCGCTAACTTACATTATTATGCTTCCAATTGGATATCTCCTTTTTTTCAAAAAAATATATTGATTTTTTAACCGTAGGCTGATTGTCACGATGCTGACTGAAAGGTAATCAATCATAATTACCTTTCGAGCCCTTCGAAGAGCGTACCTGGTTTACCTGCTTTTAAAAATTTAACCTGGTTAAATTAGGGCAGTCAATGAGGGTATGGGACTCCGAATTCTATCCTACTATATCGATTTACTTGATATTTTCACAATAAGTAGGGAACAGCTCAAGAAACAAAGTCTACCCTATGCCGATGTGTGCTTTTGTCTTGGGGGCGGTTCCCACCTCTTCTCGGGGGTGGAAAATTTTTTGGTTAAATAACTACGTAAGTTGCTAGAGAACCCAATTCTAAGCAAAAACTGTTCTATATTTTTTTTTTCGAAAACTCAATAGTTTTTGAGTTATTCGTGGTTGAAAATTGGTTATTTTCATTGAAACATAACACCTTTTCAAACGGTTTTTTGCGAATACCTTAAAAACTATGCATCTAACTAAAAAAACTATATAAAATATTTTTGTAGCTTATAAAATAACAGAGATTGTTTCCTTTATGAATCTTCTAGTTATAACACAAAAAGATATATAGTAAGTGAAAAGAGTTTATTTTCTTAGTGCATGCTCAAATCAGGGTATTCAACTTGAAATAACAGAGAAACGGTCGATGTTAGGTGTCGACCAATAATTTTTGTTGTGCTTGAAAAGACCTTTAAAATAAGCAAGATTAAATGTCGATTACATTCAAACTAAGCGAGATAAACTGCAAAAAATTTGATGACTTACGTATTTTAAGAAAAAAAAAAAAGAGAAGAATATTTAACCCCTCATCCACAAGAAGTTAAATACATCGTTTTCCTTCTACAATACATTTTACTATAGTGTTATTTTTATGTTCAAATAGTTGGGCGGGTTTAACATGAGCGGTTTTTGAAAAAAATAAGATCAAATTATTGAGCGCATTTTTAAATTTTCTTAAAAATCTTCCTGTTCCTCCATGTAACATGTAACTTAAATGCCATACAAAAATGTAGGTTTCTTTTAGATAAACATTTTAATTTTATTTTTCATAACCGTATCTCTTATCATTTTCAAGTTACATGGAGAAAAAGGAAGATTTTTAAGAAAATTTAAATATGCGCTCTATAATTTGATTTTATTTTTTTCAAAAACCATTCATTTTAAAGCCGCTCAACTTTTTGAATATATAAATAATACTATAATAAAATGTATTGTAGAAGGAAAACGATGCATTTAAATTCTTGTGGATGAGGGGTTAAATATACTTCTCATTTTTTTCTTAAAATTCGTTAGTCATCAATTTTTTGCAGCATATCTCGCTTAATTTGAATGTAATCGACATTTAATACTGCTTATTTGAAAGAACGTTTCAATCACAACAAAAGGTATTGGTAGCACTATACACCTAAAATCGACCGTTTCTTTGTTATTTCAAGTTGAATACACTGATTTGAGATTGCACCAAAAAACAAATTCTCTTACGTATCATATCTCTTTTTGTGTTATAACTAGAAGATTTATGAAGAAACGAATCTCTTTGTTTTTTTATAGGCTACAAAAAAGTTTTATATAGTTTTTTTAGTTAGATGCATCGTTTTTAAGGTATTCGCAAAAAACCGTTTGAAAAGGTGTTATGTTTCAATGAAAATGGCCAATTTTCAACCACGAATAACTCAAAAAGTATCGAGTTTTCGAAAAAAATTATAGATATGTTTTTGCTTAGAATTAGGTTCTCTAGCAACTTCCGTAGTTATTTAAGCAAAAGTTTCCCACCCCCGAGAAGGGGTGGGAACCGCCCCCAAGACAAAAGCACACATCGGCATAGGGTAGACTTTGAAAAAGGAGATAAGTTGAGCCTATTCCTAAAATTTGATTAAAATCCATGCAGTAGGATAGAATTCGGAGATGATAATAACATAGTCTTGCTCTCAATGACTGCCCTAAACCGAACCCCTGTGGTTTTAACACTTCTTGGTTTTCAGACCCTGTCTTTGTGCTATTTAGCATCCTAAATTGAGGATGGTGTAATAGCGAGCTACAGTGACTTAATTTAGTGTCCTAAATCGTATCCTGAATATCGGTCCTGAATTTAGGAAGATGTAATAGCCCTATTTATGTACCGATTTAAAACAAATCGTACCTGGCAACACTACTTGCGAATGACAAAACATGACCTCCTGAAATGTTTTCAATGTACATGTCAGTTTGCATTCGCCTAATCACCTCCACGTGTTCGGTATGTCCTTTCAAAGCAATTCCGCTCTGTAGCACTATGCCGCCACCACCAAAACTAACGCTCTGTATGAGGTTACAACTGACATACTGTTCACCAACTCTTCTGTTGACGAAGTTTTGTCAATCCTGCTTCCATAATATGATGAACGGTATGCCAGATGTAACCTCATACAGAGTGTTAAATTTAGTGGTGGCGGCATAGTGCTATGGAGTGGTATTTCTTGGACAGGAGCTACCGAACTTGTGGAGGAGATTGGGTGAATGACAGCTGTTATGTACATTAAAAACATTTTAGAAGATCATATTTTCCAATTTGGCAACCATATCGGATAACAAATTCGTGTTAATGCACCATAATTGAGGTCTTCATGTCGATGTCGGTAGAATAGTGAATACTTACCTTGATGAGATTCAATTTAAAAATTATATTGGCCTCCATATAGACCATATTAAATTAAATGTGATTATACTATTTATATGATACTTTAAAGCATCGCATTTCTATTTCTGTCGAAATCCTATTTCTGTGACACTGGCACCACCTCAAAAAATTTCATTTCACATTAATTTCAAAATATGCAATATTCTTGTCCGTGAGTGTATAATCATTATGTTTTAGGCACCTGCATTTCTGTCTTGTAGATGCTTAAGACGCCGCTTTCTTTTTAAACAATCCTTTAATATACAGTAAGCCGATTGTTTATTTATTTTATTTATACACACAACAGGCCGTTAAGACCTATAGACAAGACGAAAACAGCGGGTTCGTTGGAAAAAATATTCCCATGAGATTTTTTTGCATAATCACATTTGTAATACACCCCAGAATAAGGTTCAAGAAGTCGCCCACGAGAAAAGTGGTTTAAATTTTTTTTAACCATTTTTTTAATCAAATTGCAAAAATTATTATTTTTGGTCTGGACAAAGGGCCTAGCCGGGTAAGATGATGAAAAGTGCCCCCAAGTCGATTCGAATTCCATATAGGTCAACGTTTAGCATATATAGTGAAACTAACTTTTTCAAATTTTTAGCCCCCTAGGTGGTCATTTGACCCACCTAGAGCCTAATTAGGGTTTTTATGTTTTTATTTTTTATCTCAGCCGCATCGATAACTAGCTAAAAACTTTAAACAAAAAAGTTGTAAGCTTTAAAAAGTTATGTCCGAAAACTTTTTTTTTATTTTTGGCGCGAAATTTAAATTTTAGAACGATTTTAAAATTTTAAATGAGCATAAAAAAATAACTAAGGCATTCGTTTTCACGAAAAAAATATATAACGTGTATTTTTGCATAATGTTTCACCCTGAATTTGAACCCTGAAATAAAACTTGGCGGGTTTTAAGAGGTAGTTATTGTGCATGTTTTGACATACAATTAAGGATTTGATATTCATCATTGGCGCGCTTAGGGGTAATGGTCTGAACTTTTCAAAGAAAAAAAGATAGTACGCCACTGACATATTTCAAATTAACAATCTTTTTGAATTCCTCGTTCAATTTGCAATAAAAAAACTATCTTCTCATTTTTTCATATGAGGCGCCGTTTTGCTGCAAAAAATAAAATATCTTAACGCTTCCACAGTATTCGAATTAGTTTTTATAATGGATGTACGAGTTTATGTAGATGTAGAAACTACTAATATTGTCCTATTCATGAGCATTTTTCAGTGCGTAACAAATGATAGGAAAAAAGGTAAGTCCGTGATAATACACATTTATGACATTTATTCTAACATGACATTTTAGTTAAATCTAACAGTTGTCACATTTTATTTTCAATTTGGAATAAAAACAAATCAAATGTGTTTCTTGCATTTATAAAATGGTATTTTCTTTGATTTGTATAGTCTTATAAATTATACAGATTATATTTGTAATATTATTACCTAATTAAAAAAAAATTATTTTTTTTATGATGGCGCCATCTATCGACAACTAGAATAACTAGAATAAATGTTATAAATGTCACCGACGAAATTTAATCACCGACGTGCCTTTTTTTCTGTCACATACAATTTAATGCGTTAGAAAGAAATCGAAAAACTGTGACGCACTAAAAGATGATCATGAGAAAAAGAATAGTAGTATTTTATTTCATAGAAGTTCGAATACTTTGTAAGGGTTAAGATGTTTTATTTTTTTGAATAAAAATGGCGCGTCGTATGAAAAAATAGGAAGATAGATTTTTTGCCACAAATTGAACGAGAAATTCAAAAACGATTGTTAATTTGACATATGAGAGTGGCGTACTATCTATTTTCTTTAAAAAGTTCAGACCATTACCCCTATGCGCGCCAATGATAAATATAAAATTCTTAATTGTATGTCAAAAAATGCACAACAACTACCTCTTAAAACTCGCCAAATTTTATTACAATGTTGCCAGTAGTTTCGGCAAAATCGTAAAAAATGTGTAAAATTTTGTTTTCTTCAACTTTCAACAATTTTGTATCTTGAAAATGGACGGCATTACAAAAAATTTTTATTAAGCAAACCCCAATTATTTTTCAGTTTTTTACCTATTCTAGTGACGGTGTTACCTTTTTTGAAAAATATGTATAAAATTGTATCAAAAAACGAAAAAAAAAACCAAAAAAATGCGATTTTTTATTTTTAAAGGTGCGTTTCACCAATTTTAAAAATTTGAAAAAATTCAGGGTGAAATATTATGCAAAAATACACGTTATATATTTTTTTCGTGAAAACGAATGTCTTAGTTATGTTTTTATACTCATTTAAAATTTTAAAATCGTTCTAAAATTAAAATTTCCCGCCAAAAATTAAAAAAAAATTTTCGGACAGAACTTTTTAAAGCTTACAACTTTCTTATTTAAAGTTTTTCGCTAGTTCTCGATGCGGCTGAGATAAAAAATAAAAACCCTAATTAGGCTCTAGGTAGGTCACATGGCCATGACCACCTAGGGGGCTAAAAATTTCAGAAAGTTAGTTTCACTATATATGTTAAACGTTGACGTATATGGAATTCGAATCGACTTTTTTTTGTTTAATGTTTATTTTGCAATCTGTTACATCATACAATAACAATAAGCATACATGTTGATTGGTACAATGTCGTGAGAGAGAGTTTGTCCAATGATCCACTCTCTGTATGCACTTTTACATTCTTACATTTATGTTAAAAACAATAAAAATTTGTAACTTTACATTATTACATTGATATTAAAAATAAAATAAAACTATCACAATTTAAAATTAATTTCATATGTACAATTATTGCTGTTGGAATGGTAGATCCAAGGGTGTTCTTATTTTCAGCCTTCGGGTTTCTTCACTGTTGTCAAGCAGATTAATTGCCAGTGTGTTTGGATGTTGCTCTAAGCGTCTTAGGTAGTTTGTGCTAAGCTGTTTAGTCACTGCAGTAACCGTTGGCATCTCTAGATCATTATAAATGTCTTAGTTTGTTACGAACCAAGGAGCATCTACTATACTGCGCAGGGCTTTTGACTGGAATCTCTCGATGATAGCAATGTTCGATTTAGATGCTGTTCCCCATAACTGGATTCCATAGGTCCATACTGGTTTGAGAACGGTATTGTAAGCTAGTAATTTGTTCCGCAATGATAATTGTGATTTTCTGCCAAGGAGCCAGTACAGCTTTTTCCATTTAGTATCCAGCTGCTTTCTTTTTTTCCATATGTGGGTACGCCAGGTTAGATGTTTGTCCAGGTGTATCCCCAAATATTTTACGCTGTCTGTTTTAGGTATTCGTTCATTGTTGAATGTAATGCTTGGCGTTTCACCATGGCATTTTGTGAATGTTATGTGTGCAGATTTACTTTCATTTATTGTAATTCGCCATTTCCTTGCCCACGTTGCTATATTGTTGAGACTGGTTTGTAGTGTTGTCGCTGCTACTTCAGGATTTCTGTTTACTGCTAATATAGCTGTGTCATCAGCAAACGTAGAGGTGACTGTGTCATCAGTACATGGCAGATCAGCTGTGAAGAGTAGGTACAAGACTGGGCCTAAGACACTCCCTTGTGGGACTCCTGATTTGATGATGCGTAGTTTAGTTACTTCATTTTCGTATCTGACTCTGAAGTATCGATCTTCTAAGTAGGATTTTAGAATCAAATATATTGTTGTTGGTAGCTGCTTTTTTAATTTGTAAAGGAGTCCCTCATGCCACACCTTGTCAAAGGCTTTGCTTACATCCAAAAAAGCTGATTCACAGTAACTTTTATCTTCGAATGCTTTGATGATTGTGTTAACAACACGATGCACTTGTTCTACTGTCGTGTTTCTGACGAAACCCAAATTGATAGTCTGGGATTAAGCTTTTTGCTGCGACAGTTTCCATCAGTCTCTTCATCAGTAACTTTTCCATTATTTTTGACAAGACTGGTAGTAAACTGATTGGTCGATATGAGCTAGGTTCATTTGGCTGTTTTCCCTGTTTATGAATTAATATGATTTCTGCTACCTTCCATTGTGCAGGGAAGTACTTCAGTCTTAGAACTGCGTTGAAGAGTTGCGTCAACATAACGACTGCTTTTCTAGGAAGTTCTTTTAATATTTGGCCGGTAACCAGGTCATAGCCAGGTGCCTTCTTGGGGTCTAGGTGATTTTTTATAACCTCGTAAGTTTCTTGCATTGTGAAGTTTTTAATAGGCTGCATTTGTTGCTCGTTTTCCTCAAGGAATGCATATATTTCGTCGTCATTAATTCCGTTTGCAGGTGGTAACGGTTGAAATACTTCCTCCAAATATCTACCGAAAACTTCTACCTTTTCTCCATCTGTTTTGGCCCAGGTACCATCAGATTTTCTAATTGGTGGGATTTGATCTCGTGGCTGTTTTAGGTGTTTTGTGGCTTTCCAGAGACTATAGTTAGTATCGGCTGAGGGCGATAAGTTTTGTAGATATTCTGTGAATGATTTATTTTTGAGTCTTCTAAGTGTTTCTTTTAGTTGCCTTGCAGCTCGATTGTACCTTCGTCTATCATCTGGGTGCCTTGTTCTTTGCCAGGTGTTTCTTAGTCTTCTCTTTTCGTTCAAAAAAGGCTCGTGTAATTTTTCTCTAAAGTTGATGGTTTTCGAGTTACAAGCAATTTAAAATTTGAAAAACGCAAAAATAGCCATTTTTAAGACTTAATAACTCGGTTAAAAATTATTAGTATGACAGTCAGAAAGGGACGAAATCAAAGTTTAAAGCCCCCCCCTACAAGATCCTGAACAAATTTGTGTCATTAATTTATTACTAAGCTGTTATTTTTAATTATTAACAATAAGCAGTAAGAGCGTATTGACGCGGCTGTAAATGTGAGTGCGAGTAAGATGCTCCATTGGACTGCCGGAATGGCATCTCTCTCGCACTCACCATAGACGGCCGCCTAAAACGTGCTGGCGCTCATTATTATTACCTAAAAATAACAGCTTAGTAATAAAATTATGACAAAAATTTCTTCAGGATCTTGTATGGGTGGTTTTAAACTTTGATTTAGTCACTTTCTGACTTTCATAATAATAACTTTTAACCAATTTATTAAGCCTTGAAAATCGCCATTTTTCGTTTTTTTCAATTTTAAATTGTTTATAACTCGAAAAGTATCATTTTAAGAGAAAAAATACAAGAGACTTTTTTTGTCCAGAATGGTCCGAAAAACCTAAGAAAAATTTGTACGGGCCAAAAATATTGATTTTTGCAATTTTATTAAAAAAAAAATTGGACCACTTTTCACGTGGGCGACTTCTTGAACCTTATTCTGGGATGTCTAACGAATGTGATTATGCAAAAAAATCTCATGGGAATATTTTTTCTAACGAACCCGCCGTTTTAGCCTTGTCTACTAGGGCATTTTTATAAAACAAAATTATGATATTAACTAATTACAATTATTTTAAACAAAACTTAAACTGAGGCATAGGTAGAGATAGTGCAAACACTCCTGACCATGGAGCTGCGCGAAGGCGGAGTCAAAATGTCAAAATTCACGGAAAGACAGAAAGGTTCTATTGTAGATACAGTGCGTTTCGCATGGAAGTGAGGACTAAACCAAATTTCGTCTACTGCGCTGTGGTCAGGAGTGTTTGCACTATCTCTATATATCTTCTTCTTCTTCTAGTGGCGCTACAACCCTTTATGAGTCTTGGCTTGCCTAACAATGTTTTTCCATTCTGCCCTGGCGAATACTTTCCTTCGCCACTGCCTGATGTTCATGGTTTTAAGATCCCTCTCTGCGTCGTCTATCCATCTTTTACGGGGCCTTCCTCTTGTTCTGTTTCCTTGGGGCTTCCATCTCTGGATTACTTTTACAGCTCGATTATCTGGCATTCTTTCTAGGTGACCGAGCCAGTTTAGCCTTTGTGACTTTACAAATCTAACAATATCTGCGCTCTGCATTAGTTCATCCAGCTCATGGTTCATTTTAATTCTCCACGAACCATCGCTGCATTGGGTTGGTCCAAATATCTTCCTTAGTATTTTGCGCTCAAATATTCTCAGTTGATTTTCATCATTGGTTGAGAGGGTCCACGTTTCACATCCATATGTGACGACTGGCCTAATTACTGTTTTGTAGATTCTAAGCTTAGACTCACGGTTCAGTAATTTATTCTTCATTGAGTCTTTGTATGCATAAAACCACTTATTACCGCTAAGAATCCGTGCTTGTATTTCTTGACTGATGTTGTTGTTGTCATTTATTATTGAGCCTAGGTAGGGAAAAGTGTAGGTATATTCGTAGGTATGGTTGTCTACCTTCAGATTATCATGTTGATTCGACTTTGTGCGCACTCCATATATGTTGTCTTGCTTTCATTTATATATAGACCAAACGTAGCAGCTTCCTGTTTCAGCTCTATAGCTTTTTCGCTTAATACCCTTTTGTTGCGGCTTATTATAGCAACATCATCTGCATATGCGCATATTTGCATAGAACTTGTATTAATACAGCCGTTTATATCCAATTTTCTAACAACAGCTTCTAAAGTTAGATTAAAAAGGTCATGTGGTCATTCCATTCTATTCTTCTGTTTCTTACCCAGTTATTAATGTTATCCACCTTGCATCTTCGTCGTATATCTGTACTTCTAGCTCTGTCCCATAGAGTCTTACCATCGATTTTTCGAAGGGTTTTCATCTCCGCAATCTTTTTGTCCTCTCTGTGTCGAGTCGTGTTGCTGCCGCGTATGTCATTATTGGTCTGATGACTGTTTTGTAAATTCTGCCTTTCATTTCTTTTCCGATATTTTTATTTCTCCATATTGTATCATTCAGGCATCCTGCGCCTCTGTTTGCTCTATTCACTTGATCTTCCACTTCTGTTTCGAGTCTTATCCTACTACGTTCTGGTAGTCCTTGATGTGTAGAACAAAAGACTCAATGGGCGCGTAGCTCAAAAAATTCGTGGTTTTAAGATATAAGCCTCTGAAGTTATAGGTACAGTGAGGACGTTTGAGTTGGAATAAATTCATTTCCTTGAGAATGGATGACTCTGGAGATACATTACAAATCAGGACCACTTTTATTTTTAAATTATAATTTTTTGGCATATACAGGGTGTCCAGAAACTCTACCGACAAACGAAGACAGGAGATTCTTCAGATAATTTTAAGATAATTTAACCCAATTCACTTAGTCCGAAAATGCTTCCTAAGGGAGATAGAGCTCTTTGAAGATGGCGTCTTGTAATTAGTTTTTCTTAAATATCTCCAGAACGCTTCTATTTAGAAAAACAAAAATTGGTACGCGTATTTATCTTCAAGATATAAATCTAATCCATTCATTGCAAATTTCTAGTACCGATCATAGGCGTCCGTTTTGGGTAGGGCAACGGTTATTTTATCGCATAACTTTTTTATCTTTAACTTTTATGCATTTCTGATACTGGATTATTAAATTGGGAAGTATTTTAGTACTAAAAGGTACTCTTGTTTTAAATCGGTAGGACACACCGTTTTCTAGAAAAATCGATTTGAAAACTTTTCTCTTTTTGAATTAAAAAAAAATTCAAAAAAAAACTGTTTAGAAAGACGAAAACTGGTACACTTATTTATATTCCAGAGATAAATCGATTTCATTAATTGCGAATTTCTAGTACTGGTCATAGGCGTCCGTTTTGGGTAGGTCAACAGTTATTTTATAGCATAACTTTTTTGTCTTGAATTTTTGACACTAGATTATTAAATTATGAGGTATTCGAGTACTAAAAGTTACTCTTACTTTATGTTGGTAAAATACTTCGTTTTTTGTTGAAAAGTTCTTTCAATTTTTTTTCAAATTCCATAAACAAAAAACTTTCAAATCGATTTTTGTAGAAAACGGTGTGTCCTACCGACTTAAATCAAGAGTATCTTTTAGTACTAGAATACCTCACAATTTAATAATCCGGTGTCAAAAATGCATAAAAGTTAAGGACAAAAAAGTTATGCGATAAAATACCCGTTGCTCTACCCAAAACGCACGCCTATGACCGGTAATAGAAATTTGCAATGGATGGAATCGATTCATCTCCGAAAAGTAAATATGCATACCAATTTTCGTTTTTCTAAATAGAAGCGTTCTGGAGGTATTTAAGAAAAACTAATTTCATGGCGCCATCTTCAAAGAGTTCTAGCTCCCTTAGGAAGCATTTTCGGACTAGGTGAATTGGGTTAAATTGTCTTAAAATTATCTGAGGAATCTCCTGTCTTCGTTTGTCGGTAGAGTTTCTGGACACCCTGTATATCATACTACTTAGTGACATCATCCATCTGGGGTGATGACGCAATCGATCATTTTTTTAAATAAGAATAGAGGTCGTGTAATAGCTCATTTAAAAGGTTATTAAATTCTCTATTCAATAATATAAACATTAACAATATTATTTATACAGGGTGCCCAAAAAATGTTTTTGAATTAAATTAATTGGGACAAAAAGAAGAATGTATATAATTTATTTAATTCGAAATACATTTTACTGTTGTCTGAAACCAGGAAAAAATGTTTATTTGATAAATAAATATTGTTTTTCGCTTATGTAGATTCAATATTAAAGCTGCCACCCACCTGCCTCTTAGCAGTTTGAACATTTAATTTAAGCGAAAGGGGTCGTGTGATAGCTCATTTGAAATTTTATTTAATTCTCTATTAGCTAATATAAACATTAACATAAATAAAAAAAATATTAAATTTTATTAAATAAAAAATTTTAAATATACCTTTTATACAGGATTTTAGTTTTTTTTTATTAACATAAATATTTCTACAGGGTACCCAAAATTTTTTTTTAATCAAATTAATTGAGACAAAAAGAAGAATGTATATAATTTCTTTCATTCGAAATACATTTTACTGCTGTCATAAAACAGAAAAAATGTTAATTTGAAAAATAAACATTGCTTTTCGCTTAAATTAATGTTCAAACTGTAAGAGGCAGGTTGGTAGTTGTAATAATGAATTTAAGAGAAAAACAATATTTATTTATCAAAATAAACTTTTTTCCTGTTTTCGGACAACAGTGAAATGAATTTTGAATTAAATAAATTATATACATTCTTCTTTTTGTCTCAATTAATTTAATTCAAAAAAAATTTTTGGGCACCCTCTATAAATAATTATGTTAATGTTTATATTATTGAATATAGAATTGAATAGCCTTTCAAATGAGCTATCACACGACCCCTATTCTTATTTAAAAAAAATCATCGATTGAGTCATCACGCCCAGATGGATGACGTCGCTAGTATGATATATATGCCAAAAAATTAAAATTTAAAAATAAAAATCGACCTGATTTGTAATTTACCTCCAGAGTCGCCCATTCTCGAGAAAATGAATTTATTCCAACTCAAACATCCTCACTGGACCTATAACTTCAGAGGCTTATATCTTAAAACCATGATTTTTTGGAGCTATGCGCCCAGTGAGTCTTTTGTTCTACACAGCAAGGACTACCAGAACCCAAAGTTTCAAAGCATTTGACAGACATCCATTTCCCATAAGGTTTCTGCTGGGTCCTTTGCATGTGCATTTATTATAAAAAGAAGTACATACATGTAAAACAATTTTCGTACTTTTACAGTAGGAGAGCCCCTTAACCCAGCATCCGACAGGTGAATTTTTATGCCACTAACAGACAGGTGGGGTGTGACAAACCCCAGCACTGAAAACTTTAAAGAATCTCAAAAAATATCTTTACATTTAGTTGTTTGTGTTATCTGAAACATCAACATCTTGACGCTGGCCAGGATAGTCACTATTTACCCTAACATTGTCTATTTCTTCACTTACTTCCGAATCACTCTTGTGATTTGTCATTTGTCACTGTCTGCTTCATCCTATAAGGCCTGAAGGCGAGCTTGTTCTCTTTCGCAACTCATTTTAGCTTAGATTAACAGAAAAATTTGTCAAAATCTGTAATAAGTATTATTCACTTACTTATTTATAGGAGTAAGACAAAATAAAAACAATTCTGCAGAAGGTACAAAATCCGACACGTGGAGTGTGACCACTTTCAATCCAAATGTACTTGCTGAAACTAAACAGACAACTAAAAACTATGTGTCATCGCATAGATGAATATACAATAGAAAGCTATCCGGCCGCTGTGGCCTTTACATGCAAAATTTCCTTATGTTTTAGGCGCTTCAGTATTGTTGGGGTGTACTACACCCCACCTGTCGGATGCCGGGTTAATATCTTTATTTCAAAAGTATGTTTCAAATGTAGGTTAAGGAGAATAAATTATTTCTTTGCCCAATTCCTGACTGGACACAGTACTTTCAGATCTCTTTTTGTTTTCTTTTATTGACTTTGGATTGCTTAATCCATTCGTTTATAAATACTGTTTGCTACAATATTAAATATGAGAACAATGTAGGTTACATATGCACACATATGCATACTTATACTTTTAGACATTATACGTACAGAATTAAAAAAGCAAATAACGAAATCTGAATGGAATGTGCTGACTGATAACGTGGAGCATTGCATTTTCGAATATGTTTTCCTACAAGAACATCAAAGATTGAGAATTGAGCTAGGAGAGGTCATGCCAAATAATATACTGAATGTAGCTATCCAGAACAGAGAGAACTTCGATTTTGTGGTAGAAATAATAACGAGAATTGTAAAAAAAGAATGTGTGTGTACTTTGTACGCACGTAAGAAGTTATACTTCTATTATAATATAATTTCAACGAAATAAATATACCTACTTAACAGTTACAATACAAAAAATTAACAATAATTACCAAAAATGAACCAAAACTTAACAATGCCAAATATTAAAAAAAAAAATATGAATCGTCCGGGATTTGAACCCGCAATCTCGCGATTTTTTGATCTCTGGTCCAATGCTCTACCAACAAGGCCATCAAGCCGCATGCCAGCTACCTTTCAGATATACATAATTATACATCACGGTGACAAGTGAAATATAAAAATAGATGTTTTATTATTTTACGCCCAAGGAAGACAAATCCAAAGACACAAAATTATAATAAAAAACCTTTTAAACCACCTTTTTCAAATTGCGCAAGTTGTATTATTAATATTAATGTTAATAAATGAAATATAAATATTTTGACGTTTCACAATTTGACAATTCACTTTTAACTGCAGTGCCTTAAAAATTTTAAAGCACTAGTGCCTTAAAGTAGCATTTTTAACACGTTTGTAGAAAAATATATTTAAAAACACTAATATATTCTTTCCACACATTTTCTGGACTGATAGATACATAAATTAAAACATTTTGAAGTATAACTTCAAAAATATAATATGAAAACTATTTAAAAAGGCAGTATAGCTATTAACTAACCTTTGTTGTTTCTCTTCCCACAAATTTTAAAACGCAACAACCATACATAACCAAACCGTCAACCGTCCAAACCACAGCTGCGCTACAGCTGCCATATTGGATAATTTTTGACATGTCATTTGAACATCCAATCAGAACAAAGTTATAATGCGTATGCGCCGGGATCGTAGGTTTTAACATATAAAAATTCACCCTCATAGCGCGCGTAAAGAAGTATAACTTCAAAAAACGGATACACTCACTGAGCAGTCTTACAATGCTTACGTTTCAACGATGGAAGTGAGAAAAAATGAGAACGCTGGTGAATTTTGGAAGTTCATCAAAAATAAAACCAACGGACATGGTGCTCTCCCTGGCTCTATGTTTCTAGGTGAGGAAAGTGAGAATGACAAACAAAAAATAACAGAGTTGTTTGCGAAACATTTTGGTACTGTATACAGTATACAGCACTTTTAATGGTAAATCTCTGGATAACCTGGAGAGTAATGAAATTTTCTCACAACAGCTGGAGGTGGAAATTAGTAACCTCGAAGTCACTTTTGACAATTTACTGAATGTGTTGTTGTCATTAAATGTCAATAAAGGGGCTGGCCCTGATTTGATACCGAATTTGTTCCTAAGAGAAAGTGCAGTGTCCTTGTGTGAACCATTAGTATATGTTCTTAATAAATCTCTCCAGACGGGAATTTTCCCGAACAGATGGAAACTTTCCTTTGTGTGTCCTATTTTCAAGGCAGGAGATCATAGTGATATCAAAAATTATCGGCCAGTTTGTATTCAGTCAGCCTTATCTAAAGTATTTGAAAAAAATGGTTTTGCCAAGTTTGGATAATTGTTTTAGGAACATTATTATGGACAACCAACATGCATTTGTAGGCGGACGTTCTACTCTCACTAACCTCTTTTTGTATATCGATAGTATAGGTACAGCAATGGATGAGGGTTACGAGGTGCACTCTATATACACCGATTTCAGTAAGGCCTTTGACCTACTAGATCATAATGTCTTAATTACAAAGCTGAGAAACTTTGGTATCACTGGTTCTTTATTAGCTTGGTTTACTTCGTATTTGCAAGGAAGAACATTGCAAGTAAGATCAGCAGGATGTGTTTCTAATGGATTTGAAGCCATGTCGGGGGTTCCGCAGGGTTCCCATTTGGGTCCTAAGCTTTTTCTGTTGTTGGTAAATGATATTGGTAGGAACTTTAAATCTGAATATCTGATATTTGCAGACGACTTAAAGATATTTAAATGCATTAGGTCAGAATCTGATTGTGAGGGTTTGCAGAGAGACTTGGATTCTTTAGTACATTGGTGCCAGGAAAATAATCTTAGGATTGAATGCTTCGAAATGCTCATATATTATTTTTTTCACGTAATAAGACCACCAGTGATTTTAAATACAAGATAGGAGATGTGGATTTATCTAGGGTTCAGGTAATTAAGGATTTAGGTGTGTTACTGGATAGTAAGCTAAGTTTCGTGGACCATTATGATGCCATAATTGCGCGTGCTAATCGGACATTAGGGTTAGTCATCAGAATGTCATATGATTTTAATAATTTGTTTGTAATTGTGAGATTGTTTTTGAGTTATGTTCGTTCATTACTAGAGTATTGTTCAGTGATTTGGAGTCCAAGTTATGAGAATCACAAATATCGAATTGAATCGATTCAAAATAAATTCGTTAGATATCTGCGGTATAGATTAGGTACTAGAGGAATGCAATTGAATTCCAGTCAGATCATGCAGATGTTTCATTTGCACCGTCTAGAGGATCGCAGGAGATACTTCGACCTTAATTTCGTATTTAAGGTGTTACATTATTGTTGCACCTAGCATTCTGGGTCGAATAGATTTTTATGTTCCAGCTAGGAATTTGAGAAGATGTCCCTTGCTATCCGCTAGATCGTGCAATACAAGTCATGCAGAAAATATGCCTTTAAATAGAATTGTTTCTAGTGTAAATGAGTTTCCAAATATAGACTTTATGGGAGTCACACTAAATGCTTTTAATAGGTCTATTTCAAATGAATTATTTTAATTTGATTTAAATTTTTTGATGTCGTTAGTTTAATTGTAAGTAATAAGTTAACTTGTGTTCAATGTTTAATTTTGACTTTTAATTTTAATTGTAAAATGGAGTTTTCCGTCAATATATATATTAATTTAATTTAACTAAAGAGAGTGAGCCAGGATGTGGTAATAGGCTGAAAGACTAGTAGCACAATTTTTAATTTGAGCTTTTGATACACTAGACATATTTTAGTAAAACGTATTAGTTTTTATCTATGTATCTTTCATATTTATCTACTAATAAGTTTGTTTTTATACCAGTCATTATACGTACATACTCTTAAACCATGGTCCTAGACATTATACAACAATACTGGCCCTTTATAGATAGTTATCTTGTAGAATCTAGACCATTGGATACAAATAGTCTAACGCAGGAGTTCCCAACCTTTTAGCAACTGCGTACCACCTGAAATATTCTGAAGATTTTGGCGTACCACCAAACACCGGGCGAGGGCATAAAATGGAAGAAACCCCCCCCCCCGATCCTAATTTTTTAGAAATATATCTACTAATGACTTCTAATTCTAATTCTTCTCGACATTCGATATTTTTGCTAGCCCTTTCAATTTACCTGACATATGAGTTCCTCTGTAGTGTTTGATTCAAGTGGTTTACAGAACAAAAACTCTTCTATAACTACGTCTTCATAAAAATCAAATCGTACAAATACAAGTAGCTGTGATGTTTGTTATATCAGTGCTTTCGTCTACTTGAAGTGCAAAATATGTGCATTCTTGAAGTTTTAAACAAAGTTGTTCTTCAAATATTGGAAGACATATCAGTAATTCGCCTTCTCACTGTGTTGTTTGGCAATGGTATTTTTTAAATTTCTTTGGTTGCCTTTTCTCCTAACACAGTTTGGGCTTTTTGCAATTCTACATCTAGCAAGGTAGGATGCCTTTAAGTTAGTATCATATTTACAAAGCTTTTCTGTCTTAAAAAATCGATCAGCTTACCAAGCACATCAGAGTACTTTGTGTGTTGGTGACATATCAGCATAGAAGGCTTCATGCTTTGGTTTGAAAGCGTTTCGAAACAAGCAACACATTGAGGAATAGGATTGTCACCATTGTCTGTGCAAGACTTCACTATAAAACCACACTGTAAGTAGCTTTCGTGGTATTTCCCATTGGCCTGCGGTTTAGGTTTTTTAGCACTATCACTTTGATCCAGGATTCACCAAAAACTGCTTCATAGCAAGGAAGCAGGGATGATATGGAAGCACAACAACTGCACTGGCACTTTTGCAGACAGAGGCCCAGCGTTTGTTCTAACCACATGACGTGTACCGCCTGAAATCTTCCCGCGTACCACCAGTGGTACGTGTACCACCGGTTGGGAAACCCTGGTCTAACGTATTAGTTTTATCTACGTATCTGTCCTGTTTATCTACTATTTTTTTATTTTTATTTATTTATTTAACGGAAAATTCCACACCTGTAATTTTTAACCAATCAAAATACGTTATTTTGACAGATCACCATGGCAACGGAGGTATTTTATCGGAAATTTTTTGCTCGTGGGGTACCCAACAGCGAATTATAGTGGAAATTTTTTGACGTTTACAATAACAGAACATTTTTGACAGACTGGTTTTTATTTGTTTACATAATTTAGTTTTGATTCATTTTAGTTACAAAGCTAAGATGTTTTCTATATTCTTCGGACACCTCCTCTCTTCTTAATGGCGAAAATGCAGGACTTTGAATGTTTTCAATTAAGTTTCTATGTCTAATAAAATATATATAATATTTAGACACTAATTTATTTACCTTTTTCCCATTCAGTACTTTCAATTTTGCGTAGTTTAGACGCAAATATTCGTGAACAATTTGGAACAGATTTTCTTTCTTTAAGTTGAAGCCACAATCGTCTATTAATTCAAATAAATAAGCCATGGTACGATGATTGATCTTTACATCAGATAATTTCACGCATATTTTGCATATTGTATGATTTTCAAATCGATTCATTTTTTAAACAAAGAATTTTATTGGTTTTACTGACTGTGCAATATTATTTATTGTAACAAAACGCGAGTTTTTTTTTGATGTTTTGAAGTGTCAAAATATAATGATCACAGCCTCCTATGATTGATGCTTGCTGACGCTGGTTATGAATTCCATACCATTAAAACGCGCATAACGCACGTTAAGAAAAACGCCAAAAAATAATTTTCTATCACTTGTAGTTACTCAAAACTTATGTAAAATTGAAGAATATACTATTTTCTATCTTGAAATGGTATTCCCATGCAACTACAATGAGTAGAAATTACGAATTTGAAAGCCTAAATAATTGCTGACAAAGCTATGGCGCGCTATTAATCTGTTCATGCAGCTTCCCGAAAAACCTCTAAAATTATAATTTTCTACCACTTGTCCTAAGCTCAAGTAACTATAAAATAAAATAATATTATATTTTTTATCAAAATTATACGATTTTTCTGCGCAAAAGTTTGTAAACTGCCTCCATACGCTTGCCTTCAATTTCCTGGTATTCGCGGGTGTCAACTGCTTAATCTCCTGGCGAATATTTTCTTTACTTTCTTGACCAAAGCGAAACATTTTTTTACGTCGTGCTACTTGACAGCTTCAAAAGTAAAATAATAATTTCGTGGTTAGGTTCTCACTTAGTTACCATAGCAACTCAACAATCAAGTCGACCACACATTTTATGTTTCACTGGTGACTTGATGAAGAAAATAATTTGCATTGTTGAAATAAATTTTAAAAATATTTGATTTCCCACCACAATTTGGTGTGGAATTTTCTTACCGAATACCACGCGAAGTCAAATTAATATCCGGAAATTTTTTTTTGATCATGAATATTTTTAGAAAATTTCCCTCGTCTGCGACTCGGGAAATTTTCAAAATATTCATGATCTCAAAAAAATTTCCGGAAATAATTTGACCTCTAGTGGTATTACTAGTGAAAATCTCCTTTTTACAATATAAAGATATATAGACATTTTTAACACTAACCTACTAACAAGTAAATATATCACAATAACATATTACCTACATAAAATACTTAAATTATATAAAATACATAAATTACATAAATACTCCCTCAGTTGGTTCCTAACAAATAAATATATCACAATAACATATTACATTAAATACTCCCTCAGCTGGTTCTTAAACCTGGTTTGACTAACTACCAGCAGATCTGTAGATTTATTAATTTCATTACTCAGTCTATGAAATCTAGGTATAGGACTATTATATCCGTAGTTAGTATGATGAAAACTAATCGAGAATAATGGTTTATCTCTAATATTTATAGTGTTTAATTTAAAGTTGATTAGCTCCAACAAATCCGGGCAAGTTATATTACCCTCCAAGATTTTATGAAGAAATAAAAGATCATTAATAATTAAAGTTTTTTCAATAGACAACAACTTTAAATGATTATTTATTCTCTGATAAGAAGAAAATTGAGGCATATGTAATCTCCACCGACAAGTTCTCAAAAACCTATTCTGGACTGCTTCCAAAGATAAAATATGTGATCTATAATGAGGTGACCACACTGGTGAAACATACAATAGGAGGCTGCGTACTAAAGATAAATACAAAGTCCTGAATGTAGAAACAGAAAATTCTCTAGAGTTTCTAGTTATAAATCCTAAAGTTTTCAAAGCTCTACTAATAATAGATCTTAAGTGTGAGACAAATGTCAAAGAACTGTCAAAAATTACTCCTAGATCCTTGATTTCACTAATTTTCTCTAAAGGAACAGAATTAATATTATAAACAAAATTTACAGGATTTGTGGATCTCGAGAAAGTTATTGTAAAACATTTGCGTGGATTTAAAGACATGGCATTAATGGTAGCCCAATTAATAAAGTAATTTAAATCATCTTGTAACTTGAAACAGTCAGATAATTCAGAAATTTCCATAAATAATTTCAGGTCATCAGCAAATAATAAAAACTTACAATATTTAAAACATGAAGCTACATCGTTAATGAAAATATTAAATAGTAAGGGTCCCAAATGTGACCCCTGTGGTACGCCAGAACTTGCGTTTATAGGAATGGAAGTAATATTTTTTATTTTCACATACTGAATCCTGCATTGTAGGTAACTTTCCAACCAATTCACTAAATAGTGTGGAAATCCGATTTTAATGATTTTTTGTAAGAGTAAATCGTGGTTCACTGTATCAAATGCCTTCGAAAAGTCAGTGTAAATCGAATCAACTTGGCACCTCTTTTCAAAGGCAGAAATGATACAATGTTGATAAAGCAGTAAGTTTGTGTTGGTAGACTTACCACTCGTAAAACCATGCTGTTGTTCAATCAGAATATTTTTACAATACCATGACAAGGGTTTATATAACAACAGTTCAAATAATTTAGGTATTGCAGAAAGTAATACTACGGGACGATAATTAGCAATATCATTTTTCAGACCATTTTTGAATACAGGGGTAATAAAACTATCCCGCCATTTAACAGGAAATTGATGTAATTTTAACGAAGAATTAAATAAATAATTTAGTGGTTTGGAAAGACTACATTTACAATTTATCAAAAAATACGTAGGGATACCATCCGGACCACTAACCAGTTTATCTTTTAAAGAGCTAATTCCTTCATAAACATCGCTTAGGGAAAATTGTATAAATGGAATATCAGGCTGCCTAAAAATTTCGTATTGCATATTTGACACATCTATATTATCATTTTTATAAACACTAGAGAAATGAGTAGCAAATAAATTACTAATGTCTGTACCACTTTCAGCAATTGTACCATTATAATGCATTTTATTGGGGATACCGTGATCTTGTTTCAATGAGTTATTGTGATTCCAGAAGTATTTTGTATTTTCACTAACCTTCAGATCAATACTAGAAATATAATTATCATAACATGTTCTTGTCAAAGTTTTACACTGAGCTCGAAGATTAGAAAAGTTTGAATAATCACCAGCTGAGTTAGTATTTTTAAACTTAGCATGAGCTGCCTTCTTACAAGATATCAACTTTTTAAGTTCAGATGAGAACCAACGAGGATATACAGATGGTTTGTATCTTCTAATAGGTACAAACAAATCTAATGCTATTTTTAGAATCTGATAAAAAATTTCAATGCTAATGTTAATATCATCATTAGCTAAGAAATACTCCCAATTAATTGGAGCAAAATAATTATTTAAAGCTATATAATCAGCATTCTTAAAATCATAATACAGAATATCGCAAGACAAAGGATTAATATCACTAACAGTTAATTCACATGAAAGTGCAACATGGTGGTAATTGTTTGGCAATAAAGTGTCCACCACTGTGTCAACAGTAATTGATTCCAGAGCATCATCATTACAAAAACATAAGTCAAGTAATACTCCATGCTGATTTGCAACTACATTGGCCTGCCTTAAATTCAAATATGAAAAACTTTCACAAACTGTTAATGCAGGATATTCTGCAGGGCAAGAGACAGAAAGACCATCCTCAGTAGAATAATTCCAAGTTGCTTGTGGAAGATTATAGTCTCCAAAAAGATATAAGCTACTATTAGGGTTGTTTTCAACAATAAACTCTACTGCAGAGCAATGATCCACATAAATATCCTGATTTGATGATGGTGGAATCTAAACAGCTCCAATAATAACAGTTTAGTTATGGCTTGACAAAGAAACAAACAGATGTTCAACATTAATAAAGTGAGTGGTAAGATGCGTAGATTTAAACTTACTATTAACTAAAATTAAAACTCCACCACCTCTATTCTTTGAACTAGTATTTAAGTTTCTATCAGCTCTGAAAACACTATAATTCTTGAAACAAAGCTCATGATCAGTAAAGATTCAAGTGGTTTACAGAACAAAAACTCTTCTATAACTACGTCTTCATAAAAATCAAATCGTACAAATATAAGTAGCTGTGATGTTTGTTATATCGGTGCTTTCGTCTACTTGAAGTGCAAAATATGTGCATTCTTGAAGTTTTAAACAAAGGAATAGGATTGTCACCATTGTCTGTGCCAGACTTCACTATAAAACCAAACTGTAAGTAGCTTTCGTGATATTTCCCATTGGCCTGTGGTTTAGGTTTTTTAGCGCTATCACTTTGATCCAGGATTCACCAAAAACATAGCAGGGATGATATGGAAGCACAACAACTGCACTGGCACTTTCGCAGACAGAGGCCCAGCGTTTGTTCTACCCACGTGACGCGTACTGCCTAAAATCTTCCCGCATACCACCAGTGGTACACGTACCACCAGTTGGGAACCCCTGGTCTAACGTATTAGTTTTATCTACGTATCTGTCCTGTTTATCTACTTATATGCTTTGTCTTTTATACTCTTATTATCTACAAAGATTGCACTGGGCAGGTCACCTGATATGAATAAATATCGACAGAAGATCTAGTAGAACACTTATCTGAACTATGGTGGGACCTAGGCCAGTAGGAAGGCCAAGGAAGAGATGGATAGAAGAAGTGAGAACTGATGCTAAAGAGATATTGAGAGTGGACAACTGGAGGAGCGCAGCAAGGTACAGATCCGGGCCTCCCTCGGAGGCAGATGCTGGGAGGCCAGCACCCGACTTGGGCTGTAGCTTGCTTCTGTATTTCTCATTCAAAAAACCTATTTTCACAGAATTTCTCTTCCTTAGGCCATTATTAGACTAGGTAACTGGTGGCGCAACTAGTGGGGCAACTGGTGGCGCAACTAGTGGCTCCACCAAATTAAAGCACACAAAATATTACGGGCAACTGGTGGCCGATATGGGCAACTGGTGGCACAACCAGTTACCATAGTCTAATAGGTCTCATTTACTTAAATGCCCCGTGACGTAATGAGTCACTGGTGGAGCAACTTGGTGGCGTCACCAGTTGCCTAATATAATACTGGCCTTAAATATTCTAATCTCTTGAGATTTCAATTTAATTCCTATTATTTATACTACTTCTTGTTACTTGTATGTTTAAGTTATACCTCGAGTTATACTAACCTTTTTCACTGGTTTGGTTTTCTTCCAATGGATTCAGTTTATTTGGATCTTGGTGTATTTCAGTATTTGTAGGAATTTCCTCTAAATAATCATATGTGCCAGGTGTACTTTGTATATTGGATTCCTCTTTAATTTCACATTTAAAGCCATCTAGAAGAGCATCATCCAAGTCATTATCCTCTGTTTCTATTTTGCACGTCTCCTCATTAAATTCTTGTTTCACTTCCATTTTATTATGTTTCAAAACCAACGATTCAAAACTCTACATTACATTTATTATATTTACAAATTTAGTTTGCTCATGCTCTACCGAGATGTCCCAGATTCACGTTTGAGTTTGACTTGACAGTTTGACCAAAGAATACTCCATCCAACAAGAAGCGAAAGCATCGACTATTTCAGGATCCAAATTTCTTTGCGCATGTACGATCCGCCATGTTTCATGTATTATTTCTTATTTCTCAACCTAACCCCTAACACGAAGCGTTAAATACCGCTATGAATTCCAAGATTTCATTGGTTAGAACTACCCACGTGATATCTGTGTTCGTATTGGTCAAATGATTAAGAATGACAGAGCGGGATATTTAAATACCAATATTGTATGCAAAGTGTCGTTTCAAGAAAACAAGTCAGCTGACTGAGGATGATGGATAAATATTAATTTCTTGTTTATCTTTGACAATTTTTATGACAGAAATAAAAGTGTGGTAGAAAATCAATATGTATATTGAAAAACGGTATTGATTAAAAAAACACTATTTATTCGTTTCTACTAGTCTTCTTTCTAGACTCTACCTAGTCTCATAAAATATTTCTTTTTATCTCATAAAAAATATAAACAATTATTGTATAGTTATAATATTCTTTTAATTTATTTCAGTTGTTCAATACAAACACGGCAGTACTAGAATATATCTTATAAATTAAATTATAAATGCATGAAAATTAAAAAGAGATAATTTACATAAAAGTTAATATAGGTACTGGATATGGGGAAAAGTAATTTAGGGGAAATTATATGTTATATAATAATTATGATTTTCTTCGGCATTTTGTGAAGTATAGGGCATGTTGTGTCTAGTGTCCTTTTAAAAAGTCTGAAATTTCATTTACATTTGGATTTTTAAACGTATCACTTATTAATATGTTGCTACGATTTTTGTTCCTTTGTGGAGAAAAACCGTTTCTGTGGTTCATCAATGTTTTTACATATTGAAACCTTTAAAACACTTCAATTTTTTTATGCAAATTTTTATTAAATTTTTTGTTGCATGTGTATATTTGACAAAACAATCTAAACATTGCTGTCACTTAAATTATCTAAATCGGGTGTATGTATTTACAAGCATCGTCAAATCTTCATGATCTTTTTTATTGCAAATTAAATTGATGTTACTTAAATTCTTAAAGTCGTGGTTTCACTATCAAATAATTTGATCAAACAGTTTGAGCAAACTCAGGAAGTGACGTCACAACTACAGTTTGTTCAAATTATAAAAATCTAGTCGTCACACTATCAGTTTGATCAAAGTTTGTATTGACAGTTGTGGTAGTAGGTACATATATCAAAACCCACAAGCATTCCAACACTTTAGCGAATAATAAGCCCCAAACTCTCTATTGTAGAAGGGAGTTACTAACAAACCAAAAAGAAATCAAGTCCTGATTAGGAAAAATCTAGAAAACAAACAAGAGTAACTATTGGCTACAAAAGCTGCTGTACAAAAATCAGTGTGCACGCTGAAGAAAGCAACGCAGGGAATGATAACGAAACAATTTTAACGTGTAGCTAGGCCATGACTGATAAACATATACAGGGGCTCACAGCTTAAATGATGCAGTCACTACTCAATAAAGCTAGCTTGTGTCAGTCGCTCAATATTTATTAGAAAAAACTTACATACTGAAGGTAGGTAAGTTAGTATGAGTCTTCTAAAATAGCATAAGCTATGTTTTGGGTTTCAAATATGCAATAATTAACACCCTCAGCGCCAGTGTATCCTTTTAGATATACACTGTCCTCAACACTGTGTACTAAAAAAGATACACATGGCTCGTTGTGTTCGATCTATTGTGTCACCTAAAAGGACACACTTTCCTAAGTTTTTATATGTAGAGAATAATGCTATGGCCTGAGCCAATTTCCTGGTATAACTGGGTTTGGCCTTATGACATAAAAAGATAGATTGTATGTAACTAGAAATTCGTATGAAAAATGTTGCCATGTATGGGCCAAAACAACTTGCTCCAACTCATTATGCAGGGAAAGATTCAAGGAAAAAGAAGCATAGGGAGATGCAGAATATCTTGGCTGCGCAACTTGAGAGAATGGTATGGATGAACATCAAATGAACTTTTCAGAGCAGTCGTCTGCAAAGTCCTAATAGCTAAGATGTATTGTCAGAGAAATAGCAAATAATCCCAAAAAAGTGCACCAAAATTGAGAGATGAGGTGGAAACACAGTTTGGAAAAATAGGTAACCCTAAAACAATTAAACGGATATTACAAAAGAATAATCTACCTACATAGCTGAACTGCAAGAAATAAATCTTTTATCAGCCAAAGAAATAAGCAACAAGGAGTTTTGTTTTCTTTATTAATATTCTCCTTTAAAAGTTTACATCATTTTAGCTGATATCAAAATCGTACACAAAATAATAAAAGAACTATTGTTATTTAAGTATGGTATATGGTATATTTGAAACCCAAAACATAGCTTTGCTATTTTAGAGGACTTATAGTTAGTAACTTACTGTCAGTATGTAATTTTTTTTCTTATATTGGGTCACTGACACAAGCTAGTTTTATTGAGTAACGACTGTATCATTTCAGAATTGAAGCTGTGAGTCACTGTAGGTGCAGTACAATAATTTTGCTTATACAAATTATCAGTAATAATATTTATTTACATCAAAATAAAAATTCCATCACATAATGATGTCTAACAGCTGATTGTCATTTGTCTTTATTGCTTAATTCTCTGACCAATACGAACACAGATATCACGTGGGTAGTTCTAACCAATAAAATCGTGGAATTCATAGCGGTATTTAACGGCTCGTCCCCTAACAACTGTTTGTTGAACCGGGTTCAACAAACAGTTGTTAGGGGTTAGGTTGAGAAATAAGAAATAATACATGAAACATGGCGGATCGTACATGCGCAAAGAAATTTGGATCCTGAAATAGTCGATGATTTCGCTTCTTGTTGGATGGAGTATTCTTTGGTTTGACCATGGCCCTGATTCTAAATCAAATTTCGACCAAAAACAAGTCGCTTTCAATCATAGAGGTATATATTAACATAGAGGGAGCCTACCTTCCGCGCTTCCTGACGACAAGATCTCATGAACTGGCTTGCAGCATCTCTTTCTAACACATTGTATCGAAAATCTATGATGACATTCAGTGTGAATATAGGCACGGAAGAGGAGGACAACTGTAGTAGCTTTACTATGCGTAAGAGTGAAACAGCACTAATCCAAATAAAAAAGATGGTGTCGTCACTTCGCTCTGAATGACACTCTCTCTATGCTAATATATAACTCTATGCTTTCAATATGGCGACTGTCGAAATTATTTGACACGGAGATGAATCATGGTACAATAAAATGAAACTTTATTGTACCATGGAGATGAATGAATGGCCAAAAGCGAGGTTAGGTTTAGTTTAGATGTGTTTTGTTTATTTCTTGCAAGGAAAACTAAATCAAAAGGTATTATAATATTAGGGAATCCATCGACCTGTCAAAGTTAAATCACGTGATCTTTGGTTGGCACACAAAACCGTTCTTAACCTAAACTCAATGTAATTTTTGATTTTTCGTATTTGTTTTTCGTCGTGATTTTTTAGCTAATTTAGTATTAAAAGACATTCATTAGATTAATTAGTTTATAAACTTTACGTTTTTGGTGATCTTGAGTGCTGACAACATGCCTGTGACTTGTATAGTAGTGAACTGTGGAAGTCCAACTGATCAGAATAATGTTAATTTTAATTTGTTTTTTGTCGTGATTTTGAGCTTAATATAGTATTTAAAGACATTCATTGGATTAATTATTTTATAAACTTTACGTTTTTGGTGATTTTGAGTGCTGACAACATGCCTGTGACTTGTATAGTAGTGAACTGTGGAAGTCCAACTGATCAGAATAATGTTAATTTTAATTTGTTTTTTATCGTGATTTTGAGCTTAATATAGTATTTAAAGACATTCATTAGATTGATTATTTTATAAACTTTTCGTTTTTGGTGATTTTAAGTGCTGAAAATGGCTAATTGGCTATGTCAAAGCCATTAATAAAAAAAAAAGTGCTGAAAACATGCCTGTAACTTGTATAGTAGTGAACTGTGAAAGTCGAGCTGATCAGATAATGTTAATTTTTTTCGTGTTCCCTCTATAGGGCTTTTCATTCACAGTCATTTGTTTTGAGCTTCTGTCATATGTCCTATAATCCGTGTATAGTAATATTATACACGAATTATACAACATCTAACGGAAGCTCGAAACAAATGACAATCAATGAAAAGCCCTATTAGAAACTCATTTATGTTTCCTCGCCTAACTAAATTATCAAAAAACAGGACGCACTCATGCTAGGAATTATGGTTTTTATTAATATTATTACAATTATTTATATGTGACACTAACGTAACTAGTGACATTAATTTTAGGCCAATGTGACAAACTTTATTAATACTAAATTTTAACATTTATCCCCTATTTTGTTAAAACAATATTATTTTGTTTTTCATTCTATTCAAAATAAATGCAGTTTTGACAGGGAATTTGTTTTGTTATTTATTTATTCCATATAGACCTGGATCCCGCGTACCAAAAAAAAGTTGATTAATAGCAAGCTGAAAATTTATTAATAGCTTAACAGTGTCTAGTCCGACAAACTTTGATGTATGGGAACACTAGAAGTTTTAACTGTAGAACAGGTTAAAAATTTGGAATGTCAAACTACGAAAATGTTTATGTAATTTGTCAGATAAAACTTCCGATTGATTTGCTACCAATTCATTAAACTCTCATGCAAAAACCAGACTGGTGAAAAAATCACCAACTGGGCATTTTAATGAGTAGAACACGAAGACCATGTCAAACTACAGGAATCATGTTGGTTAGTAATAGCAGTCTGATTTTTGCATGAGAATTTAATGAAAGGGTAACAGATCAATTGGATGTTCTGTCCGACAAAATTTATGGGATGTTTTCGTAATCTGATGTTCCAAATCTGAGTTTCCAAACTGTTTCACAATTAAAACTACCCCTGTTCCAGTGTCACAATACATCAAAGTTTGTCCAACTGGACACCGTTAAACTATTAACAAATTTTCAGCTTGCTATTAATCAATTTTTTTGGTACACAGGATCCAGACCTAATAGGTTTGTTCGTAGTACGACACAAACGATTAGCAACTGCTGCCAACCATCAGATGCATGAGCAGTTAACAGTTAGGGTTGTGCAGTTAATAGTTAGCATTCATAGACTACGAATGCGCATGTGTCTGATGGTTGGCAAGAGTTGCTGATCGTTCTACGAACAAACCTATCAGTAAGCACAATTTGTGATATCCATGGGTAGTTACTAACAGAAAGAGGCAGGATTCGATTTTTAAAACATTTATTTTAGAGTCAAAACATAGTCGTACCTTAAACGATAAATGTATATTATCATTACAAGTTGATACTAATTACAAAAATAAATACACATCTAAAAGACCAATACATAATTACTCATGATGAAGAAGTACATTATAATTAAAAATGAATAACCATTTTCATATCGCTGCAACACAATGCCAAAGACTTCTTATATTTCAGTTCGTTTAGTGAGCGCAACAAGCACTCTGACCGAACAGTTTCAAAACTCGTTAGTTTTTCATCAGAGAATGCATATGTTGCTATCTCCAAACCATGTAGCTGTAACATATGTACATGCATTGGGTTCTTCTTCGTCTGTCTTGCTCTGGGCATACTCGGCTAAAAATAGGATTGCTGCAATATGGCTGCAGACTTCACTATTACCGGCCATACGCATACAATGTGCATTTGCTATGTCATCAGAACTGGCTATCACCCCACCCAAGCATTTAGTCGTTTAGCATTAGCTTTTTGGAAATGCTTCACCTAAAAAAATATTTTATTTTTTTTGGAAATTCTTCAACTACAAAAATTTATTTTTATTAGAGTATTTGCGTTCTTTACAATGATTGAGAATACTTTATTTAAAATCAGACATTCATATAATATAATTTTAGAACAATCATGACAGTAATTCAAATAGATGGCAGTAATAAATCATTTTCAGAGAATTATGGAGTTCGCAGTTTACAGATTAGGACGACAATATGTCTGGTTTCATACAGATATATAAACGTAAATAAATCTAATATTTAGAACCAATTTATCCAAAAGACACTAATACTGTTATCCATATATTTCTTAATGGTGAATAAATAAAATAAAGGCATACCTTTCCAACAATAATATGGAAATCAGGAAATCATTAACAATTTTTACTCCATTCAAAACAAATCCAGCTGTAAAATATTTATGTGCCTGAAGGCTTTTGTATGCTTTCATCTGCTGCTTAGAGTAGCAACTGTGAGACTCCACCAGATCTGTATAAATACATATCTATAATAGTAACTTGATGGACTGCACTTTACTGTAAAATCCAATTCTGACTGAATTCCGTATGGATCTAAATCCCCAATTATTTTCAGCTTCAATAAATATCTAAAACAATAAAAGAAATAATGTTATTGCTTGCAAAATTCATCATTATTGATAAATATCGGGGCAAAATGAACAGTAAATAAACATTGTTTCGCCTACCTTTCTCGCAACATCTGGAGTTTCCAATAATAATTTCCTTAAATAATCAGTTCGCATTGTGGTAAAGTTTATAAAGTTCACAAAAACAGGAAACGAAATCCAAATGAATCCAAAATACGACGATAAACAATGAAAAATCATTGAAAAATAGATACAAACATAACCTCTTCTTTAGTTTGTGTGCCAACCAGAGGTCACGTGGTTTGGATTGCCTAATAGCTGGGTTTAATTGAAATTTGCTTGTTTTGAGGAATTAGATAGAATAGTAAATTAGAAATATAATAATTGAGAATGTCCACAACATGAATCATCAACTCAATGAAAGATGTGAGGTAATAATCTGGGAAAATTAGTAAAAAACAAGGAAAATTAATTACCAGCTATTTTATTGCTGGACATGCTGAAATCAAATCTTAAGATTTCCTATATTAGTAATATAGCTGTGCAAAGTCCACAGAAAGTGTGCTATTTTGTTTATAAACAAATTAGCACTCCGAAATCTTTTTTTTTATTATTGCTCTATAACTCCGAAAATTTTAACTTTAAACCAAAACACTCACATAAAAATTGACAGTAATTTAATTCTGCACATTGATAATTTATTCCAATTTCCTTCGACGGAAATTTTCTTCGGAAAATTCGGGTTTTCCAAACAAAATCTTTAATTTTCAACTAAAATTTGAGGGAAGTAATTATTTATCAATAATTAAATAATTTGGTGACAGTGACATAAATCTTTTTTGTTATGAGTGTCTTGAAGATATGAAAATTTGTATGTACAAAGAGGACCGGAATTAAAAGGTATCTAATGGTTCAAAGATTAAAATCCTGTTGTTTATAACTCTGTCGCAAATGCCGGTCAAATTTGACCGGTTATACCTGGAATCACTCCTCGCAATTCAATTTGATTTTCTTCGAAAAGGACACAGAAGCCGTGCTCTTTTCAACAGCGTTAACTTAATTTAATTTAATCTAATATTTTCTGAGGGGTTCTATTTGTTTATAAGCCAAAAAATTGTTTCTTTATAACATTCCTGAGACCGCTCAAATGGTCCAATTTCAATCCTGTAAGGTACGTTGAATAGGTATAGTGCTTTTTTATATGAAAATCATAGTTATTCTGGTGTATCATAATCTTTCTGGTTATTATTTCGACCGAAATTTTTTAATTAACATTTTAATTATTGCTGAACTATTGGTTAGATTGTCGCCGGTCTCCTGATATACAGAGAGGGGCTAAATTATGGAATAAATTCATTTTCTCTAAAATGGACGATTTTAGAGAAAAATCCCGAAACAGGTCGATTTAATTTAATCTAATATTTTCTGAGGGGTTCTATTTGTTTATAAGCCAAAAAATTGTTTCTTTATAACACTCCTGAGACCGCTCAAATGGTCCAATTTCAATCCTGTAAGGTACGTTGAATAGGTATAGTGCTTTTTTATATGAAAATCATAGTTATTCTGGTGTATCATAATCTTTCTGGTTATGATTTCGACCGAAATTTTTTAATTAATATTTTAATTATTGCTAAACTATTGGTTAGATTGTCGCCGGTCTCCTGATATACAGAGAGGGGCTAAATTATGGAATAAATTCATTTTCTCTAAAATGGACGATTTTAGAGAAAAATCCCGAAACAGGTCGATTTTTATTTTTAAATTAAATTTCTTGGCATATATTTCAAACTAGTGACGTCATCCATCCGAGCGTGATGACGTAATTATTTTTTTAAATAGGAATATGGGTTCGTGTTGTAGCTCATTTACAAAGGCGTTCAATGCTCTATTCAGTATTATAAACATTAATATCATTATTTATACAGGGAGGCCAAAAAAAAATTTGAATTAAATTAATTGACGCAAGAAGAAGAATGCATGTAATTTATTTAACTCAAAATACATTCTATTGCTGTCAGAAAATAGAAAAAAATGTTTATTTTGCAAATAAACATTGCTTTTAGCTTAAATTAAAAGTTCAAACTGCCAATAGGTAGGAGGGAGGCTGTTTGTGATTTAATTTAAGCGAAAAGAAATGTTTATTTGTGAAATAAACCTTTTTTTCTATTTTCTGACAGCAGTACAATGTATTTTGAGTTAAATAAATTACATACATTCTTCTTGTTGCGCCAATTAATTTAATTCAAAATTTTTTTTGGCAACCCTGTATAAATACCTAATGATATTAATGTTTATATTACTGAATAGAGAATTAAACGCCCTTTCAAATGACCTACCACACGACCCCTATTCCCATTAACAAAATTATCGATTACGTCATCACGCTCAGATGGATGACGTCACTAGTATGAAATATATGCCAAAAAATTGTAATTTAAAAATAAAAATCGACCTCTTTGGGGATTTTGCTCCAAAATCGTCCGTTTTAAAGAAATGAATTTATTCCATAATTTAGCCCCTCTGTATAATCTACTATAATAAATCTTTCATGTCTTCAATTATTTAATTATTGATAAATAATTAGGTACTTCCCTAAAATTTTAATTGAAAATGGCAGATTTTTTGGGAAAACTCGGATTTTCTGAGTAAAATTTTTGTTGAAGGAAATCGGAAAAAAAATAACTTTGTGCAGAACTAAATTACGGTGAATTTTTATTTGAGTGTTTTTGGCTCAAAGGAAAAATTATAGGAGTTACAGACCACTAATTGAAAAAAAAAGAAGATTTAGGAGTGCTAATTTGTTTATAAATAAAATAACACACTTTCTGCGGACTTGTCATACCCCATATTACTAATATATGCAATCTTAAGATTCGATTTTAGCAATAAAATAGCTGGTAAATAATTTTTCCCAAAAATGGTATTTTTTCGATAATTTTCCCAGACTATCAACAAAATCCAAGAAACCGAAGCGCCAACCCAAATTCTGAGCAGTCTCAACATGATAAGGTTAATATCCCCAAGAATCGCTATACTCTCCGGCTGTCATGGCGGTGTCGAAATAAAATTGCGACTGTCGAAATGAATTAGAATCAGGCCCCATTTGCACTTGCACTTTTGGCATTCGGATCGGAATCTGTCGGTGTCGGGGAATCAACTGTCGAAAGTGACTATTACATTGAGAGTGTCTACTGCCACCTACGTACGTAATGATACAAGTATCATATGTAACAACCTCATCTCTTTTCTCTTTAAATTCTGATAGCATTTGTTTAAATTCCGATAACATTTCTTTCATCATTTCTTCCATTTTGTTGGACTAATAGTGTTAAATATAGTGGTTAAAAATGAATAACCATTTTCAATTTCGTTGCAACACGAAACTACAGCAGCATCATTATTCCAGTTCAATCAGAGTACAGCAAGCACCGCTACCGGTTTCGAAACTTATTAGTCTCTCATCAGGAGGCACATATGCTGCTTTCTCTGACCCAACTCATCTTCCTTACTCTCAGCATCCGTTATGGCTTGCAAATTGTAGAAGCCTCGGAGGTGTTACCAGAGAAGGTTCCCATTGTTTTCAGTCTGGTGGGATGTAGAATAACATTTTTGGATGTTGTTTTATGTGCTATTAGATTGAAAACTTAGTTTTTGGCTAGCAGTTGCCGCTAGTGCATCCCTGCCATTTCGTTCGTTGCAATCCGTGACTGTACGCCGGGGTTTGTCCTAGTTGGATCAGAGAGAGAGCAGCATTTGTGCCTCCTGATGAGAGACTAATAAGTTTAAAAACCGATAGAGGTGCTTGCTGCACTCTCTGATTGAACTGGAATAATGATACGGCTGTAGTTTAGTGTTGCAACGAAATTGAAAATGGTTATTCATTTTTGATTTACATGTTTACTCTGATTGAAGTACGAAGGGAACCATTCTCGTTGGAACTTTACCGCGCTGAGCAGATGGGACGTGAATTATAAATTGTAAAATTCCCTCATCTTCCTTAGTCTCAGTATCCGTTATGGCTTGCAAATTGTAGAAGCCTCGGAGGTGTTACCAGAGTAGGTTCCCATTGTTTTCAGTCTGGTGGAATGTAGAATAACATTTTTGGATGTTGTTTTATGTGATATATAGCGTTTCCCAACCGGTGGGTCGCGGCGTGGCGCTTACAGTAGCTGAGTGACGTTCAGAGTACAGAATAGCGTATGATCATGAGTGAGGGATGGCTCGCGAATATGAAAAAACATCAGAAGGTGGGTCGCCAGACATTATAGCTTGGGAACCACTGTGCTATTAGATCAAAAACTTAGTTTTTGAAGTTTATTAATAAAAAAATATCGTTAAAACACAACTGTAGAATTTCGCTGTGGTTCTCTTTATACAACGATAGCATAAGTTTAGACCTTACTGTTAGACATTTTTTTAAACATAACATTAAAACAGTCTGTATCGTCTTTGGTAAAACTCATTTTTAAACTACGAGCACTTTCCCATCCAACTTTTTCACCTAGTCTCTTGGATCCGTGGGTTGTAAAAATAACAGCAATCATTTTTGGTATGGGTTCTAAAGGCAGATCACTGTCATCTAATGACTGTTTCACAGGTTTCCCATGAGATAGTTGTCGAGTCAGTTCTTCAGTTACTTTCGCTAATGTCAAAGCAATTCCTCTTCTTCTGTATTCTGGTAATATGGATAAGCAAAATAATTCTATGTAGCAATCGACTTTGCAATTTTCAAAAATGCTGAGGAGATCGTCCGCTTCTTCTACATATTTCAAAAAACTTTTGGTAGCTGTGTGCCTTGCCTTATCGACACAATGTGTGACTACGGGATGGGTATTGATCTACAAGAAAAATTGAATATTAGTATGTACCTATATGAATCGGTCATATTAAACTGCTTAACACCTTAACGTGTACGCTCGAGTTAACTCGAGCGCGCTAATCTGGCCAAACTGTGCATTAGCACTCGAGATAATTCGAGAGATGATTAATGGGAGATTATTATAAACTTAACTAAGATATTACAACTACATCTTATATTACCTCTCGAATTTCGTTGACTGCGACACCACATACAGTATTTGTTTTCCTCTCCACCGCTACAATGGAAACTCCATGTTTTGCCATATTAGTCATAAAATTATCCACTTCGCACATAGCATCCTCGCTGTTTGCCACACCTGCCGCTAGGCAGTCGCTTTCTTCGCGATAAAACGATTTTCTAAGAACATTTAGGGCTCCTGGTACATATTCTTTTGTTAGAGAGATATAATCTATAGTACCTAAAATTTAGAAAATAATGTTACGTTACGTGCCTGTCAATGACCTACTAGAGAATTCGATAGGACCCCAAGTAAACAACGCGCAACGCACCTCGATGTCCCAGGAGCAATTTTATTTTTTTCAAACGAGACCATTGAAATTTCTAGTGAAGTCGAGAATGTAGGGCCAGAGTATTTATACAGTGATGAGCGCGCTAATAACCGGCAAAATAACGCAAAAGATGGAAAACATAATACATCGCGAAACAAAAAGGGATGAAATTAGTGGAGGTGGAAATTATCGTTATAAACGTATAAATTAACATTACATTACATAGTTTCCCACCTTTAGACGTATCAGAGGAGTATGACAACTGTCACTGTGACAGTAGAGTTTTATAAAATACTCCTGTCACAGACGTGTAAACAGAGACATGTAAAGAGGATAGACTTGACTAGGGATATGCCACTCAATGCATCGGGGTGTAACGTCGCCATAGGATTGAGTGGTCTAGCCATCTTTGTCAGTCACATGCGCGGGATCGTTTGGTTAAAAGAGATAGATAGAGCACCGATCGACTGTTTCCATGCTGTTTCCGCGTTACGCTTTTTTGGTGAGTATGCCGAGTCTAGGCTTAATATGTCAATGCGTGTAAAGGTGGGAAACTATGTAATGTTGTTCTGAAGCTATTTCCTTGTGGCATTTTTATAATTAAGTATTTTCTATCGGAAATAAGCCACAATTTTACTAAAAAATGTATGTATTAACGTTTCGAAGCCCAAATCGGGTATATAATAGTATTTTGTATTTTGACAACGAAACCCGATTTGGGCTTAGAAACGTTAATACATTCATTTTTTAGTAAAATTGTGGCTTATTTCCCATAGAAAATACTTAAACTAATTATGTAATGTAATGTTAATTTTTTGTACGTCTATAACGATCATTTCCACCTCCACTAGTTTCATCTCTTTTTGTTTCGCAATGTATTATTTCCATCTTTTGCGTTATTTTGCCGGTTATTAACGCGCTCATCACTGTATAGAGGAGCGGTTCTCAATCTTTTTGTGTCATGTACCACCAAATACTTTTTATTATTTTTGGTACCACCTAACTGAAATACATATCTAACTAGGTGATCTAATTAACTATAATAGTGGTGCTGATTTTGGCTGTTTTTTTGTGTACCTCCTCAAAAAATGAAATGTACCACCAGTGGTACATGTACCACAGATTGAGAAACGCTGGTATAGAGTATAGAGAATTCTTATTCTATGATTCAGTCAGAATAAGAAATCTACATTGTTTGTGCGAATTTAAGTCCTTCTTTTTCTTATTGTGTAGACAATGACTCTGTTTTTCAATGTGCCTCCAGTAAGTTGTCATTTCATCGTTTTTTGGCCGTCCCACTGATCGTATTCCTATTGGAGGACAGCAAGATCTCTCACTATCCTTACTACTCTATTTGTCGTCATTCCGCTTATGTGGTCATTCCATTCTACTCTTCTGTTTTTACTCAGTTATTGATGTTGTCCACCTTACATCTCCGTCGTATATCTTCACTTGTAGCTCTATCCCATAGTACCTATCTTACCATCGATTTTTCGAAGGGTTTTCATCTCTTTGGTCTGATGACTGTTTTGTAAATTCTGCGATTCACTTCTTTTCCGATATTTTTATTTCTCCATATTGTTTCAAACAACCTGCGACACTGTTTGCTTTATTAATTTGATCTTCCACTTCTGCTTCGAGCTATTCGTAGCTAGATAGTGTGATATCTAGATATTTAAACTCCATGACTTGTTCTATTATCTAACCCTCCAGCAATAATTTACATTTTATTAGATTTGCTGTTATAACCACGCATTTGGTCTTTTTTGGGGAAATTAGCATCAATATATAAACATATTTGTGCTTTGTTGACTACTCCAAGGCTTCTTTGGCAAGTACGCCAAAACATCTAATACTATATAATTAATCTATTTATAATTACGTATTTTCGATGGGAAATAAGCCACAATTTTACTAAAAAATGAATTTATTAACGTTTCGAAGCCCAAATCAGGTTTCGTTGTCAAAATACAAAATACTATTAAAATAAACAAACATGTTGTTGCTAAGTAAAAAAATTCTTCTATAATTTATTTAATCTGACTCATTTATATTGGCAATTCAGACGTATATTATACATTTTAAAGTAGAAGACATTAAAATGATATCGCCAATATTTATGAGTTGCGTTCCTGGGACGACTTTACTAAAAGATAGTTCATTTGATTACATGAAATCAATCCCAACTCAAGAATATCCGTCGCAAAAAAATCATAGCATGTGATCTGTCTTTAAAAAGACAACCAAATGCAACGATGACAGTAAAATTCTCGCGTTAGAGATTCCATAGTAAATCACGAGGGAAAACCAGGAAAAAACCTCGTGATACTATCCCGACATCGTAAGTATTTGGTCGTACATTTAATCTACCTTCAAGAAAACTAATACCAAATACTGACTTTAATATGTTTAAATTATAAGTAATATTAATATTACATAGATATACAATAAGTAAAACTAAAATATAAAATTTGTACTAACTCGATATGTTATTGACTTACTAATCGTGGTATTTTCTTTCTATTGACTTCCTCTTTCAGTATGGGTAACCACATCCTACTGCATTCTACCGAGGAATTTGCGACACAATTGGTTTCATTTAGCATAATTAGAGCCGCTTCTTTGATTTTTCTCTTTTTACTATCTGATTCTTTCAGGACTATACTTGAATCTCTCCACTGAACTCTATGTTCATTATCCCATGCGTGTTGACATATTTGAGATCTATCAAATTCTCTATTTTTAATATAAGATTGATGTTCACTTATTCTAACGTTTAATGGTCTTGATGTTTCACCTAAATAAAATTGTTCGCATTCACAAGGTATTCTATAAATGCAATTCTTTGTTCTTTCTTGTTCATTGTTAGGTTTAGTTTTAGATAGAATAGATCTCAATGTGTTGAATGAATGAATGAAATGAAAAAGAAAGAACAAAGAATTGCATTTATAGAATACCTTGTGAATGCGAATAATTTTATTTAGGTGAAACATCAAGACCATTAAACGTTAGAATAAATGAACATCAATCTTATATTAAAAATAGAGAATTTGATAGATCTCAAATATGTCGACACGCATGGGATAATGAACATAGAGTTCAGTGGAGAGATTCAAGTATAGTCCTGAAAGAATCAGATAGTAAAAAGAGAAAAATCAAAGAAGCGGCTCTAATTATGCTAAATGAAACCAATTGTGTCACAAATTCCTCGGTAGAATGCAGTAGGATGCGGTTACTCATACTGAAAGAGGAAGTCAATAGAAAGAAAATACCACGATTAGTAAGTCAATAACATATCGAGTTAGTACAAATTTTATATTTTAGTATTACTTATTGTATATCTATGTAATATTAATATTATTTATAATTTAAACATATTAAAGTCAGAATTTGGTATTAGTTTTCTTGAAGGTAGATTAAATGTACGACCAAATACTTACGATGTCGGGATAGTATCACGAGGTTTTTTCCTGGTTTTCCCTCGTGATTTACTATGGAATCTCTAACGCGAGAATTTTACTGTCATCGTTGCATTTGGTTGTCTTTTTAAAGACAGATCACATGCTATGATTTTTTTGCGACGGATATTCTTGAGTTGGGATTGATTTCATGTAATCAAATGAACTATCTTTTAGTAAAGTCGTCCCAGGAACGCAACTCATAAATATTGGCGATATCATTTTAAAGTCTTCTACTTTAAAATGTATAATATACGTCTGAATTGCCAATATAAATGAGTCAGATTAAATAAATTATAGAAGAATTTTTTTACTTAGCAACAACATGTTTGTTTATTTTAATAGTATTTTGTATTTTGACAACGAAACCCGATTTGGGCTCAATGAACTGTCAACACCGATGGAATGGGCAAGAAGTGAATTTAATGACGCCAGGATGAGATAGCGCTAGTCAGGGAAGGAGGGAAGATAATGGCCATCTTTCGTAAACAAAAAATTTATAGTAATAGTCAGCGTTGCCAGCTTGGGGTATTTTTCCATAATTTTGGAGTAATTTGAAAGCGTCTAGAGGAATTTTTCTAAGCAGAAATGGTTGGGGAGGGACAATTATGAGATATTTTTAGGGGTCATGATAAATTAAATTTGCGTATATACGTAGAACTGTAAAATTATACTCTCATATAATCGAAGACGATAGGACCCATGAATTATTTCCAGGACCTTCTGTTGATAAGTAGTATAATTTTGGTTTACTGTTCTCTACATTTATTAAAATTACTAATTTATTAAAATGCGGCAAAAATTTAAATTTAAGGGGTTTGAGCTTCAATTTGAGGGAATTTCAGTTTCTAAGTGGGGGATTTATAAAATCACATCTGGCAACTCTGGTCATTATGATAATATCCAACGAATGAAGAAGTCAAATTTTCCCTGACAAGCTCTGTCTCTCTCTAGGACCTCTCACTTGTATGTTGGCCGCAATCTCGCTTCACTGTTTGAATGGGATGGGGCCATTCCATCCGTGTTGACAGTTCATTGTTTGGGCTTCGAAACGTTAATAAATTCATTTTTTTAGTAAAATTGTGGCTTATTTCCCATAAAAAATACGTAATTATAAAAATGCCACAAGGAAATAGCTTCAGAACAACATTAATCTATTTATGACAAGAACTGTACGCTATGTTAATAATACCGATAATGTAAAAGATAATAATGTGGTTTCGAAAAGCTTAAAATCGAAATCTGGAGTTTGGCAGTGCAGTAATGTATAATGTATACATAATATCCCCCATTGCACCATTCTATTCAATATTTATTATAGTAAAAACATCATGCGACAAGTTTTTGAGAAGTGGCAACACGGAGCAACTATAGGAGGAAGAAAAAGAAAAATCAAAAACCTACGATATGCTGATGACACAATTATATTCGCGTCTTCATCAAAAGAACTGGAACAAATTATGAATAGTCTAGGCACGGTAAGTACGGAATATGGTTTAAAAATAAATATACAAAAATCAAAGTAATGATCATCGATAGAAACAGATATAAAGAAACATGGCAGGTTACGAAGTGGTCAGACAATTTAATTACTTAGGCTCCGACATCACTAATAGTGGAGGCTGCGAAGACGAGATCCGTCGACGCATCACAATGGCCAGCAGTCCCGGATTAAGAATATTGAGACCCCTAGTCAAACCATGCTGAGGCCCCTAAAGAAATCTGTATCTTCTCCTTTCAAAACCTCGGATAGCCTCTCCATCTCCGAGCGGTATTCTTTAGATAAGTGGATAACTCTATCTAGTGCTGCTTGGTCTTTTATGGACTAGATTACTAGATCGTGGCGAATTGGATTGCTTAGTCGAGTTTCATTTAAGCATTTGATGATAACTTCCCAACGGTGGGTAGAGGTTGAAAAAAAGTTGTACACGGACTGAACAAACCCAAAATACGATATTGCTACAACGCAACTTTTAGCAACACTTACTCCAACAAAATTAAGTGAGTGTGAGGCACAAGGAATGTAAATGGCAAGTTTGTTAATATTAGATAAATGAGCCTGGAGACTATTGTATTTGCCTTACCTACATGTAGGGCTTACAATACCGAGCCAAAATCTCAATACCGGTATTTGGTATTTAAAATTTAAAATACCGGGATCCCGGTATTAAAACCGGTATTATGAATAAAAAATATACACGTTATATTTATACTATCCTCAGTTGTTATATGGACTTGTCATTAAATAATATATGAAACCTATTAAATTTTTGTTTTCAAATGAGTAGATGTTGTTTATAATAAGTATTAGATAGATAGTAGGGATACATAGATACAAAAAATGTGGAAATAGAAAAACTATATATTTGATTCTAGGATAAATTCTTCATAAAATAAGATAGCACTTTTACTTATGAAATTTGCTATTTGTAAATTAATTTAACTTTAAAACAAAGGAGGAACGGAAGAGGACGTAAAACGGAGAATAGGAATAGCTCAAAACACATTCAATATGCTAAGGAAAATGTGGTCTTCACGTCAGATGACAATTAAAACCAAGATAAGGCTATTCAACAGCAACGTGAAGACTGTATGGAGCAGAAACTTGGAAAGTGTCAAGAAAATGTATCGGACAGATGCAGGTATTCATAAATAAATGCCTAAGGAAGATTCTTAATATTTACTGGCCAAACCGTATATCAAACCAAGAGCTATGGACAAGAACTAACCAGGAACCTATGGAAAAGAACTAACCGTAGAAACGTGGAAAAGTGTCGAAAAAGAAATTATGCTATTGGGAAAACCTGGGCAGAAATAAAGATCAGTGCAAAGGATAAGACAGAATGGAGGCAGACAGTTGACGCCCTATGCTCCGCATGGAGTGAAGAGGGATAAGTATGTAAGTAATATTTTCAATTATTATAAATAATCCAGAAAATAAGTAAGCCTAATTTATACACCACAATACACAAAAAAAATAAAAAAAGATCTAAAAATGTTAAAACAATTCTGAATGATAAATCGTACGGCTTTTTAACAATTTAAGAATTTTTATACAACTCATTTTATGTACATATTTGTATAGACGAGATTTAATAATTTGGTTGTAGAAACTGATATAACCCTTCGCCTTAAATTAACGACTTAATACGACGTGTAATAAACGTGTTTAATAAATATTTTTTACAGTGATATTGGTTGTTTATCTTCAAAAATAATTTCTTGTAATAGCAAAAAATATTTTAGAAGAAAGTTTATTGTGCATCAATTCACTTTTTATAAATTAAGCTAATACCGAAATACCGGTATTTTTATTATAAATACCAGTATCGAATACCGGACAAAAATCGTCCGGGATTCCGGTATTCGGGATCCCGGAATCCCGGAATCCCGGTATTGTAAGCCCTACCTACATATTTGCTGCAGTGTCATATGATTGTCCCCTCATGTCGTTTTAACATGAGTGCCATATTCGCTTAAAAAAGTTAAAACTGCAGAAGAAATATTTTCTACACTATGGCTACTTATGGGTATGAATGTGAGAAAACGCTCATACACTTAACCATCAGATGAACTAACTTAATTATAGTTAACTGGTCAATATGAGACAAACCTGATGTTGAATCGACACTTAAGGAGTAGTACCTATTCGGCTTCCTTAATTTCTTCAACAATTATATTCAAAATGTGTTTTCCCATTACTTCTATTCATAGGCGTAACCAGATGATCCTAAGGGGGGGTTACAACTACCTGAAAGGGGGGGTTACAACTACTGGAAGGTCTCTGAGGGCTATTGTGTTAAGCGTATAGAGCTCAAAGTACATCCCAATGGGGGGGGGTTACAACCCCCAAAACCCCCCCTGGTTACGCTTATGCTTCTATTAATTGAATTTCCAAAGAGCTGTCAATTCGACCACGAAGGCGCCTCCTGTCGATGAGTGTTTTCACATATATATGATCGGTGAGCTTGACTATCTTGATGTGACTTAATTCTATGAGAAGTATTTTTCTAATCTGAATATCCTGTTGTGAAGTATCCAAACTAAGAAGGAATAAGAGGCTAAATGATCAATTCCGCGGAAAACTAGAGCGAAAGGCTTGGGTAGTGGAGGAGAAGGTAGGGAGGGGGCGCTGACTCAAACCTTCCTCCTATACTGTGCTCAAACTCTTACTACTTTTCTAAGAAATCGTGCAGCCAGCCAGCCACATTGTTTGATTTGCTTGTCTAGATAATGTTTAGAAGAAATGCGTTCAATGTGCTTCCCCGTTTAGGATTTTGTCCTCTTCAGGGTTTGAGGTGAATGTATTGTGTTGGCAGCAAAAACAAACAGTCCGGGCAAGCGCCGTGTCCTGGTGTTCTTGGATCCTGGGTTATGCCGGACGGTGGTGTCCAGAAGGCTAAGAAGTCAACAGAGAAGAAAGTTTGATGGATTGTTGTTGGTTCCATAGACATTTACGTGTACTGTCCGTGCTTTGCTCTCGACCAGTCTCCCTAGAAACCATTGTACAACGACAGGCGAACCATGGTTTCTAGGGAGACTGGTCGAGAGCAAAGCACGGACAGTACACGTAAATCGTGCAGACTGACAGGTACTGTTTCTTCTACCAAACGGCATTCACAACATAGTATTTCTATGTGAACAAAAGTATGCATTGTAATGTAATTTTATGCGTCCACCATCACTTTTATGGTATTGAGTGATATTTGAATTTTTCAACATAAATGATTTATAGTTTTTATTTAATTCTAATTATTATTGTAACAGTCAAACTCATAAAAATATTGAAGTACACTGAAGAATTCAATACTAAAAGAACTTAAGATAAAACTAAACACTAGATTACCACAATTACATACCACATACCAGCTAATATTTTGGACATATAACTAGAAAAAGAGAAGGCATGGAACGAATGATAGTTGAGGGTAACGTAGAGGGCAGAAGATCCAGAAGAAGATCTCCATTACGATGGTCGGACCAAACAAAAGAACATGACTGGTTAATGATTTTCCGAAGCAAAACAACACGACCAGGAGAGAGATAATTGGACAGAAACAAATTACATGACGCAACTACGTCCTTAGGATGGAGAAAAGATACGGGTAGAGGGGTATAAAAACATATTTAAACTATATGGTACTTACCATCTTCACTTCTAGCCCAAATTTTGATTGTCATTGTTAGGGCTTCGTTCAACAATAAATGACTTAATTTTTTTAAAATTTAAATAAAAAATATTTTTTATCTTACTTTATCTGGCAAATTATGTATAATTTAGAAGATAAAAATTAGGTTTTTAATTGGTGCCATTTTCCTTTTTGTACCTTTATACCTTTTCATATATAATAGCTTGGAAAGATTAGATTAGATAAATAGTTTTGAGACGTTTCTTGTTATTAGAACAGGCTGCTGTATAAGTGGCCTTTGTTTCGATGTGGATGGTTGATATAGATCTTCTTCACTTTCAGTTCCGGTATAGTCCTGGTCCGTTAACACAGTTCTGAATCATTAGCGTGATTACCAGAGGAAAGTTGTTTAAAATCATAAATTTTGTCGGTTCTATATGGCTCTCTTGGTAGTAATAGGTAGTCTTAAATCAATATTTGCGACAACGCAACTATGCAAATAAATGTATCAGAAGGTCTAACAACTTTACTCTCATAAAAGCTGTCCAAAATTTATACAGTGACATGAAAACTGCAGTAAAATTAGGAAACAAAATAACAGATTTGTTTACAGTCAACAAAGGTCTACGACAAGGATGTTGCATATCACCGAGTCTGTTTAAGATTTATGTCCCCAAAGCCCTTACAATATGGAAAAGAAAATGCAGTGGAATGGGAATCCAAATCGACGACAACACCTGCCTGTACAGTGTACACCGTTCAGTTTGCAGACGATCAGATAATATGTGCAAACGATAAAGAAGATTTGGAATATATGACTCGCAAATTGAAGGAAGAATACGAAAAATGGGACTGCAGATGAATGTAGAAAAAATACAATATTTATGCCTAGGTGAGTATTCAACTGATATGATATTGGACAATAATCAGAAAATAACTAGCTGTGATAAATATAAATATTTGGGAATTAATTTCAACAAGGAAGGTACTGACGATGCAGAAATTAAGAGCAGAATAAATAAAGCAAGAACGATAATTAAATCGTTGAACGGAGTTTTGTGGAGTACCGAGATAGGGAAACAAAGAAAAATGAGAATATGCAACACCATGATTAATGGAGAATAAAGGAACGCCAAAAAAAGAAAAATAGAAGCTACTGAGATGGACGCCCTAAGAAGAGCAAGAAAAGAACATCGAGATTGGACCGGGTTAGAAATGAGGAAGTAAAGCGAAGAATGAATTTACAGGAAACGGTTGTAGAATGCATTGAGAAGAAACAATTAACGTGGTACGGACATGTTCAGAGAATGGGGGAGGAAAGACTGCCAAATAAAATTATGAAATGGATACCTATAGAAAACAGGAAAAGAGGAAGACCAAGAAAAGAACGACATGGATACAAGGAGTAAGACGATCAATGAGTGTACGAGGATTAGAAGATTAAAACTGCAATGATAGAAGATATTGGCAACAAGACATCGGACAACGTCGGAGGACGTTTTGAACCCGAATTTATAAGGTCTAACAACAAGCAAAATAATAACAGAGAGAGGAGTTAGACAGGGAGACATTATCTCTCCAAAATTATTTACTCTTGCATTAGAAGATGTGTTTAAGAAGTTAAATTGGGAACAACGTGGAATTAAAATTGGTGGCAGATTTTTAAGTCATCTAAGATTTGCCGATGACATAGTACATACTTGTAACGCCAATGAGTTTTATGACGGCGACGACATATAATATTAGGAAATCGTATGTCCTTGAAATTCTTCACGCATAATCAAATATTTCGCCTGGAACTGGAGAAAATGAAAGGGAAAAGGGGACGAATTTGCAACAGCTTGGACATTAGTGCACCCTAATATGTCTCTGTAGATTTTGGCATTGGATCCGAGCATGACATGTTACACCGTTGCCGTATCCTCTATTTTTTCATCACATTACAATTTTTTGTGATATTTATTATATTTGTGTGTGACATGTATCATTGTGTATTTTAGGTATGTTCTAATATTATGCATAGATAGGTTTTTACTTGATTATTTTAAATCATTGTGAAATTTAATTTGCTAGAAACCTTGTAAGTAATGTGTAAAAAATAAGTAGTTTTGAAACACCAATTAATAAGTAAAGTTTATTTTGTTGTAGTTTTCACCAATTTTTAAAAAATGTGAAAACGTTGAATTATCCACGTCCGTCTGTCCGTCCGTCCGTCTTGTCTGTCTGTTTATAAACTCAACTCCTCCGTTATTATAGCAGGAAGAATGACAAATGAGGTGTCAAATGAAAGCTTATAATCCAAGGTTGGTACTAAAGGTGAGAAATTTGACCTAGGCTGTCTGTCCGTCTATCCGTCCGACCGCGAATATAACTCCTCCGTCACTATACCAGGTAGAATGACAAAAGATGAGAAATTTGACATCGGACTTCCGGTTTTAGATTCGCAACCGTAAGTACTGTTTTAAAGTCACCGAAATAGTATAAGCGATATATCATTGGATTATAAGCTTTCATTTGACACCTCATTTGTCATTCTACCTGGTATAGTGACGGAGAAGTAAACGTTCTTATAAAATTATTCTATTATTCTTGTAGGTACATTTAACATTGATTGAAATTATGAAAGAAATAAAGAAAACAGTATGGCAACACTGTGACGCACAAACATAAGATTCCGCTGTGGGTTACATAGGGTGCACTAATATCCAAGCTGTCCCGAATTTGTGTGTTTGCAGCGGACTCGAATTCAGGGAGATCATATGGATGAAGGAGAGTATTTTAAAGTAATATATGGTGAGATTCAGCGGGCACCAAAGGATTGGCGAATAAGAACAATTTGCAGCGGAGTTTGTCAGAAAAATTGGGAGCCAGCTGAAGTGATACTAAAAATAGGGCCAACTACCAGCATTGAATGAAACTATACTAAAAGCCAAAATTAGAAGATCAAACCAACCAGAGGAAATAATTGTCGAGCAGTTTGGACACTTACCATCAGGTGTTAGAGTGGATCGAGTGATGGCAACGCGAATGGGAGATAATGTATGGGCGAAGTTCATAAATTGTAACCAGGAACCCGCGGAGATAAGTGCGGGAAGAGTCGTAGAAAAGGGCAATAATCGCTCGAGGTAATACAAGGATGATGAGGCAGGTGAGAACTGAATCTCAAGGATCCGACTTCACATAGGAAATTCACGAGAAGTTGGAACATTTGTCAGTTGGACAGGAAAAAATACAGGGGAGATATTGCTTGAATACCGCGATGTGATGGATGTAGAAACGGAGGGGGAATTCTCATGTACTAATCAGGTGCAATATAAGATCATCACGGGGATGCTGCTCCGATAGCTAAATCGGCTTATAGAGTGCCTTTCCGCTTGCAGGACGATATGAGACGGCAAATGCAGGATCTTCTGAGCAAGAGTATAATTGGAACTTCGACTTCACCATGGGCAGCGCCAGTGGTGTTAGTAAAGAGAAAGGCTCTGGAGGGAGAGGAGGCAAAGTATAGTACTCATAAGCAACAATACAGAAAAACTAATCTACATGCTAAAGGAGGAAGAATCCGAATGACTTGGGCAGCAGTAGTAAGACTCGGTGATGTGTTGAAAAACAAAAAGATACCAATAAATCTTAAGAAAAGGGTACTCAACAGTTGTATTCTACTTGTATTCATGACACTTACAGATGTATCAGTCAATAGATTGAGAACGACACAGAGGGCGATCGAACGGGCTATGTTAGGAGTATCTCTAAGGGAACATATACGAAATGAGGACGTAAGAAGCAGGACGAAGGTGGAAGATGTAATTGGAAGAATTACGCAAATGAAATGAAACTGGCAAGGACACGACAAAACAACGACAGGTGGACGAGAAACATTGTACATACATTGGAGACCACGCGAACACAGTCGCAATAGAGGAAGACAACAAAAACGATGGCTAGACGACATCAAAGTCGAAGTGGGGAGAAACTGGCACCAAATAGCACAAAACAGAGGAGAATGGAGAACTTATGTGGAGGCATTTGTCAAGGAGTGAATGCAAACAGGCTGAAAAAGAAAAAGGAGAAGAATCTGTAAAAAAGATACAACCTTGGGATTTATCAACAATTTATTAAACGTGATCAGTGATCATTTTGAAAGTTTGGCCCGTACATTTTTTATTTTTCGTAGCAATTGAATTTCTTCTTAGCCTTCTATCGGCCAGTTTTGGACATAGACCTTCCCCAACTCCTATCGATCTCTGTCTTGCGCAACATACTTTCAATTTATTCTGGCTATTTTTTTATGTCATCTACCCATCTCATCTGCGGTCTACCTCTTGGTCATCTACCTTTATAGTAGAGTCTACTGCCTGAATCTAAGTCCACATACTCTTCTCCTTTCCTTTTAAATTCTGATGGTCCCACTTTGTTAGAATGTAGGTTCCCCAATTCCTTCTTTGTTTTTTGGAGTTAAAATAAAAAATAAACTTAAACCACGTTCGATTCACTTAATCTCTGAACTCAAAGAAAAACGTAACAATACGTCATAATTTGTTAAACTGATATCAGAAAGAAGTACCTCCGATACTTACGAATGTACTATAAAATCAGACACGAGACACGAGCTAATCAACCTTGTACACCTACATTATAATTTAGCAAAGATAAGCAAAGGTCATGGAAAAATACTGTAGTTGAGTGTATAATAAGTAGGTACTCACAAATGTATTAAGTAAATTGATATTGTAAATAAAATAATGAATAAATAATGAAGATCGATTATTTGATTATTATCTAATGATTCTAAATTTTGCGAAACAAGCTTTGGCTTTGTCTACACACTTGCTCATTGATAATTACATTCAGTTTATCTAAACAGTAGAGTTCAATTAGTTGAGATAGCTATGAAAAATTAAAGGATTGTTTACTGCATTTTGTTTCTAGGCATTACAATCTGATAAGAGATCAGTGACTCTGACTAGAGCTCTTCTCCTCTCTTTTCTCCTTCGTAAGGATGTAGTGTGGGAACATAAGAGAAGGAGAGGAAGGCCTCAGATGAGATGGAGCGACGACTTATTACGCTCTAGACTCTAGATGGTATAAGATCATCATCGTAAGATCGCCATCCTAATTTACTGTTCCTCTTCCACCAAATACAATAATAAACTAAGTATAGATTAGAATCATTTAATTGTTCTGATTAATAAAATATAGTATCATTTTTTATCCTAATGGTACATAGAGTAAGCAAAGATAATCATGTTGCATTCCTTGTTTATGTTTTCTTAATCAAATGATCATCAGTAATGCTATAGAAATCCTCACAACCATTTTCGATATAAAGAAATTCTTCCATTACCAATTTTAAAAAATGATTCAATATCTTCTGTTCTACAATCTTGCTAATGATTCAAATCTTCTTGCATGCAACCGTGATATACTTGACATAATTTCCCAAAACGGTGGAAATAAATGGTTTACCCCTGGAAAAAGCATTGGAAAAGAGCAACTGAATCAAATGTCTGCAATCAATATAGAGATTTAATTGGACTCGGCGTTGACATGGGTTATATGAGTGATGTGTGATGAGTATTCTAATTATGTAAATTGGATATTTAAGATTAGATGTGGTGTATTGTATCTCAATGAGAGACCTGGTAGGGCTGATGATAAGATAATGTGTGCTTTGTTCAATGAGGCATTTCATGGTGCGATGCTCGGTACTACTTGCATAAAGAATGAAGTGGTTCGGAAAAAGTAGATTGAAAATGGAAGAATTGTTAGAACTTATGAGAGGTTTGGGCTGGAAGGAACTATTTTGATATGCAAGGAATTCATGGGGATATAGACATAATCTTGTGTTGGAATATAACCATTAGTTTCCTCTTTATATTATGTTCCTATAACCATTAATGTCTTTTCCTCTTTATTAAATCGATTAATAATGTTGTTTTATATTCTGGTCAATCCCCCAGACGACCAATGGTCATGGGGAAATAAATGTTTATTATAATAAAAAAGTAAGTATAGAGTAGAATCATTTATTTTTGTTCTGATTAATAACATATCGTATCATTTTTTATCCTAACAGTACATAGAGTAAACAAAGATGACCATGTTGCATTCCTTGTTTATGGTATCTTGATCAAATCATCAGTAATGTTATAGAACTCTTCTATTTTCGACTTAAAAGAGGTCTTCCATTACCAATTTGAAAAAAATGATTCAATATCTTCTATTCTACAATCTTGCGAATGATTCAAATCTTCTTGCACTCAACCGTAATATACTTGACATAATTTCCCAAAACGCTGGAAAATGGTTTACCTCTAGTGTAGAACTTGTCGAAACTGATCTTATCAATAATGGTCCAGTTCAGCTTCCTTCCAATCTTTTGCGAATACGGTGACGTAAAGATTGCAGACACTGCTTGAGGAGTTGGTTCTAATGGCAAAACTCTTCCATCTAGCGAGTGCTTTACATTTTGCTTCATTTTCAGTGCTTTTGCAAGTTCAGTTGATGCTTCGCAGAGTTGTAAGGCAATTCCCCTCTTCGTAAAATCAGGTGAGGTGGCTAGAAACATGATTTCCATGACGCTACTGACATTAAATGGAGTGAATACATCCATCAGCTCGTCACATTTTTGCATGAATAGGAATATTTCTCTGGTTGGTCGTGTCTTAAACATGTTCAAGTAGTTCTTGTAATAATTTTTGCCGCTTGGTCCGTGGTCCAACTATAACGAAAAAGAAATTGTTATTAAGAAGAACTTATTACTGTAAAGTTGTAAAAGACTTTGGATAACAATAAAAAAAATGGATGGCGCATAAGTTCCATATATAAATTAAATGGAACAGAATGAAAGTAGAATGCTCAATTCCAATAAAGTTGGAGAACAGAGCCTTGTGGTGGTATGGGCAGGTACAAAGAATGCCAGAGCTCAAGTGGCCGAAAAGAATATTGGAATGGGACCTGCCCGGAAGAAGACGGAGAGGAAGACCTGTATGGTGGCTCCTGGCTTCTGAGCCACCTTAGATAATTAGGGGTTGGTTACCCCCTACCATAAGGGTTGATGAAATAACTCGTATCACCGTAGATGCATTTATTTTATAAGTTAGAGTACTAACGGTAAATAGCTGGTGGTACGTTAGTTCTCAGTAGCTGTGATGTTTTCCCTTTGGGTTCTCAAATATTAATTAAATTACTGTTCGCGATGGAATTAGAACTAAACCTCGATATTCTCTTGTTATTGTTTTGATATATAATGAAAGTAAGATTATTTTGATTAAAAGCGCTGAGTCTACTAATATATAAAAATAATGAATATTATTGTTATTTTAAACCGACCTTGGTCAAACCTAAACTGTTACACCGATATTTGCTAATGTAGGTCGAATGTATTTACTATAAACAAACGTAGTTTGTTTTGCTAAAGACATTTAAAATTATTAAAAGGATTTGTTTTAATAAGAAGATTACTAAGAGATGCCGTGTATCCCAACACACCTGCTATAAGATGGGAAAAACCTATATAGGAGATGCTATGGTAGATACAGACCTCTGATAAGATGTCTGGGAGAATAAAGTGTCGTGGAGGAAAAAAACGGCGAATTCATAATGAAAAAAAGCCGAAGAAAGAAGGTTTATTACTCGTGGCTCCACTGCACGAGTGGAAGTGCTGCATGCCGCATGTCCAAAGTCATTTATTTTAAAGACAAAACCATTTCATGCCTTGAATGGCCAGAAAACTCACCGGATCTAACTCCGATTGAAAATCTGTTTGCTGTTGTAAAATATACACTTTTTAAATTATATTGTGTAACAAATACAAAACTGATTGAGGATATAATCCAGATATGGTTTCTAAGACCAGCTTATATCAAAAAGCTGTAAAAACGCCAAAACGCGCTCAAGAAGTTAGAAAAGTTAAGGGGGTGGTCGCAAAATTTGGTCCAGTGCAATTTAAATGCCTTAATTTTTTGTAATTAGAAAACTAATAAGTATTTTTGAAAAATGTAAACTCAGAATGAAAGATTGCATCAAATACTATTGACTGTAATACATCCAACTGTGAAACTACGTTGTGACAACGTAAAATTTGACGTAAACATTCAAATTTAATTTTATAAATTTTTAAATAACAAGCTAATTTTGCTAAATTAAATTAAAATAAAAATAGTTAAAACACTTTTATACAAAAACAATAATAAAGCAATTTTATAAATGTAAGGTTACATTGCTCTGGTTATCACCGTAGACCGCCTAGATGGCGCTATTTTTTTGCTTCCTCAAATGTAATGGGAAATGTTAAGAGTTGTATGTATTACAGTTCATAGTATTTGGTTGTATGTATTACAGTCAGTTGTATGTATTACAGTATTACAGTATTTGATTACATTATTACGGAGGGCCGAAAGTTCCTGAAAACTTCTATGTTTATTTAACCCGGCACCTGCCACGTGGCTTTGCAAGGCGCCAACTGCCACGTGGGGTGCTCACAGCACCCCTTAAAAATTTTCTGTGATCTACTTATTTAAAAAATAAAATAATGTGTCGAGTAACACAAGAATATAAAAAAACATGTTTTATTAACTTATCAGCCACTAATATGTTATAAAAATTAAAAAATAAAATGAAAAAGGTGTTATAAGCAAATTAGCAAGTACCAAGCCATAATAAATGAAGTCAAGTAAAATATCTAAAAAAAAAATAAGATTTAGTGAGTGTAGAGTCTATATTAATAATTTAAATCAGTTATTTCAATAAAAAATGTAAATTTGACCTGTTTTTCAAAAATACAAAAAAAATTTAAAACTTAAAGTGCCAGATGATGACACCCCAATTCGACTTTAGAGCTATAAGTTCAGAATGACACTAAATAACCACTTCAAACACTAACACATCTATGCTATATAATATTATAGAAAGCTACTATGACGCACAGCTCGGTTACCAAACTTGAAATACCAAATATTTGATAAAAATGTGTTATGGGGTGCTGGTAGCACCCCACGTGGCAGGTGCCGGGTTAAAAAAGTTACAGGGGTGAAAAAAAAAGGGAAAATTTAGTGTGATTTTTAATTTCAAATATTTCATTCAAAAGAAACTTTTTGTTTATTCTAAGGGACTTTCGGCCCTCAGTAATAATGTAATCTTTCATTCTGCATTTTTTCAAAAATATTTATTAGGTTTCCTAGGATTCGAAACAAATTAATGCATTTAAATAGCACTGATCGAATAGATCAGATCGAAAAACCGCAAAATACACTTATCAATATTTTTGAAAAATCTATTGAATGGTACCAAACACGACCCCATACGGAGGTGGGGTGTGAGGTTACTTTAAAATATTAAATGGGAGCACCAAATTTTTATTGCAGATTTGGATTCTTTACGTAAAAATAAGCAACTTTTATTCGAGACATTTTTTCGAATTATGGATAGATGGCGCTATAATCGGAAAAACGATTGTTGGAAATAGAAAATTAAATTTAAAAAATGGAAAGTCCCCACTAAAACGGAAAACTTAATTTTTTTTTATTTTAGGACCTTCTCTTCACAACCCAATAGGTCTCGAAAGCGCTCGAGTAACTGCAAATTTAGCATACTTTCCTCCCTTTACTATAAATTAATAAATAAATGTTGATTTTAAATTGTGAGTTGTGCTACTTTAATCCACACAATAGTGCAGTATATTTGATGTAATTAATAAATAGTTAAATAATATTATACCTGAATTTTGTTGAAAGCAACGCCACAAACAATATTAGTTGCTTTCTCCACTGCCACTATGGACACCCCTCCTTTGGCCACTTCAATCATGTAGCTATCCATTTCAGCCATAGCTTCGAGGTCTTCCGACAAACCTGTAGCAAAACATCCTGCTTCATATCGATAAAAGCTTTTCCGCAGGACATCCAAGGCGTCCTCGAGATATTCTGATGTCAACGAAATGTACTCGATTGCACCTATTAAATTAAATAAAATTATAAGAATAATTATAAATTTATACCGAAATAAGAAAGCCATAATTCGAGTAGACCAAAAAAATACGACAAGAAAGTCAATGCACAAAGGTGTGAGGATCACAGACTCATTAGCCTGATAAGTCACACTTTAAAGATATTCTTAAAAATACTAAATCAAAGATTAATGTTGTTCTGAAGCTATTTCCTTGTGGCATTTTTTATAATCAACTATTTTTAATGGGAAATAAGCCACAATTTTACCAAAAAATGTTTTTATTAACGTTTTGAAGCCCAAATCGGGTTTCGTTGTCAAAATACAAAATACTACTAAAATAAACAAAAATGTTGTAGCTAAGTAAAAAAAATTCTTCTAATAATTTATTTAATCTAACTATCCGGGAAACTTAAAACAATAGGAAATAAATTCAACATTTCAACAACATTCAAAACAACAAACACATTGAGATCTATTCTATCTAAAACTAAACCTAACAATGAACAAGAAAGAACAAAGAATTGCATTTATAAAATACCTTGTGAATGCGAACAATTTTATTTAGGTGAAACATCAAGACCATTAAACGTTAGAATAAGTGAACATCAGTCTTATATTAAAAATAGATAATTTGATAGATCTCAAATATGTCAACACGCATGGGATAATGAACATAGAGTTCAGTGGAGAGATTCAAGTATAGTCCTGAAAGAATCAGATAGTAAAAAGAGAAAAATCAAAGAAGCGGCACTAATTATGCTAAATAAAACCAATTGTGTCGCAAATTCCTCGGTAGAATGCAGTAGGATGTGGTTACCCATACTGAAAGAGGAAGTCAATAGAAAGAAAATACCACGATTAGTAAGTCAATAACATATTATCGAGTTTTATATTTTAGTATTACTTATTGTATATCTATGTAATATTAATGTTATATTCAAAGCCCGAATTTCAGGCACTCCTAGGTTTTGACTAGGCAATCCTCAGGTCTGACTGACGGTCTTAGTTAAAGCCCGAAGTAAATTACAATTTGGCCTACAACGGCCTTTGACTAGTCAAACCTAGGAGAGACTAAGATGGTCAGGCAAAGGTCGAAATTTAATTTTATGAAATCGGGGTTTGACTAGTCAAACCCCGATCAGCTATTAAAATGTCGTAATTTGTTAGATTAGGTTTAATAAAATGTCATTTTGTAATTTTAATGTTTATTATTTTTATATTGTCGTAATTAAAATAAAAAAAAATAGTGTTTATTCTCACATGTTGACGCATATGGCATTTAGAGTTGCACAATACGTTAGACCTTTTACGCTTACGTAATTTGAAAGAGCATTTCTTATTGCAGTAGTATTTTATAAATCCTTGTCCTCCAAATTTAGAATCTTTTGTACTAATTTCTCTTAGAGACAGAGACAGCTTAACGTCTGGAACATCTTCGAAATTAGGAAATTTCTCTTTGAATTATCTTATTTGATTTCTTGAAAAAAGTGTGTTTATTGTTCCGTATTTCGTACCAACTATATATAAACCGTCAATTGTTTTATCTTGTATGCTACTCAAAATATATCGAGCATCCTCTTTGGCTCTATCAAAGCTGGGGATAGGTATTGTTACAGTTTTTCCGATCGAAATTGGAGGGCATTTTTTTTCACTTAATTATTCCATAGCATTAGACTGGGCATGAAGACCTTCAGTCGCATTTCCTTTATTTATTTTAATCTTTTCTGTCTGTGCACAACGCATGCTCCGAACGCGTGCCAAGGAGATGCTCGAAATATTTTGGGTATCATATAAGATAAAACAATAACTGACGGTTTATATAAAGTTGGTACGAAATACGGAACAATAAACACACTTTTTTCAAGAAATCAAATGCAAAGAGAATGCAAAGAGAATTTTCCTAATTTCGAAGATGTTCCAGACGTTAAGCTGTCTCTAAGAGAAATTAGTACAAAAGATTCTAAATTTGTAGGACAAGGATTTATAAAATACCACTGTAATAAGAAGTACTCTTCAAAACCATGTAAGTGTAAAAGGTCTAACGTATTGTGCAACTCTAAATACCATAATGCCTCAACATGCGAGAATAAACACTAATTTTTTTTTATTTTAATTACGACAATATAAAAATATAAAGCATTACAATTAAAAATGACATTCTATTAAACCTAATATAACAAATTAGGACATTTTAATAGCTGATCGGGGTTTGACTAGTCAAACCCCGATTTCAAAAAATTAAATTTCGGCCTTTGCCTGACCAACGTTGTCTCTCCTAGGTTTGACTAGTCAAAGGCCGAAACTGTAATTTATTTCGGGCTTTGACTAAGACCGTCAGTCAAACCTGAGGATTGCCTAGTCAAACCTAGGAGTGCCTGAAATTCGAGCTTTGACTATAACATTAATATTATTTATAATTTAAACATATTAAAGTCAGAATTTGGTATTAGTTTTTTGAAAGTAAATTAAATGTAAGACCAAATACTTACGATGTCGGGATAGTATTACGAGGTTTTTTCCTGGTTTTCCCTCGTGATTTACTATGGAATCTCTAACGCGAGAATTTTACTGTCATCGTTGCATTTGGTTGTCTTTTTCAAGACAGATCACATGCTATGATTTTTTGTGACGGATATTCTTGAGTTGGGATTGATTTCATGTAATCGAATGAACTATCTTTTAGTAAAGTTTTAGTAAAGTCGTAAGTCCAGGAACGCAACTCATAAATATTGGCGATATCATTTTAAAGTCTTCTACTTTAAAATGTATAATATACGTCTGAATTGCCAATATAAATGAGTCAGATTAAATAAATTATTAGAAGAATTTTTTTTACTTAGCAACAACATTTTTGTTTATTTTAGTAGTATTTTGTATTTGACAACGAAACCCAATTTGGGCTTCTAAACGTTAATAAAATCATTTTTTGGTAAAATTGTGGCTTATTTCCCATTAAAAATAGTTGATTATAAATCAAAGATTATACAGAAAATGTGGATGGGGCATCAGTGATTCTAATTTCGGATTTAGGCAAGGTTTAGGAACAAGAGAAACAATCGTAGCAACACAGGTGCTGCACCACAAGTTAATGCAGATTCTCAAGAAACTATATAGATCAAAAGACATACGATGCATTGAAAACTTGTACTAATATCGAACGGCACAATTAAAAATAGAAAATTCTATATACTTACAAACCCATACATATAAGAAGGGGTATTCGACAGGGGTGTGTGCTTTCCCATATATTATTTAATACTTATTCGGAAACCATATTTCAAGTTTCAAGAGTCTTTGGAAGATGCAGAGATGGGAATCAAAGTGAATGGAGTATTAATCAACAACATACGATATGCTGATGATGGTGTCTTAATGTGTGACAACATAGTCCATCTTCAACAACTTGACACTATAATCGGAGAATACAGTAAGATAATGGGGTTAGAGATTAATACCAAAAAGACCAAATTCATGATAATCTCCAGAAACTTGGATGCCAACTGAAAATTGGTTGGAAACTCCATAATAACACTGAATATCAAGTCCATTAAAAGAGTGAGCAAATTTAAATACCTGGGAACGTAGTTTTTTGAAGACTGGGCATCAGAGAGGGAAGTAAAATGTCGCATTGATCAAGCTCGACAAGCTTTCGTAAAATTCAGGAAGGTACTGATGTGTTCAGAGTTCGATTTTTAACTGAGACTAAGGTTTACTAACCAAAATATACCTCAACTTTGCACAATAAACGGGCACATTTTAGAACAGGTCAATAAATTTAAGTAAATACCTGGGATGTTGGATCGATAGGCCTAAATCCTGATCTAGAAATAAGATGGAAAATCAGGGCCAAAAAAAACTTTCGAAAAAATTAAAAATGCTACATCTGGTCGACTCTTCTCTATGAAGTTGAGACGTGGACCCCTAAAACATCAACTGTAAATAAATTGGATGCTCTTGAAATGTGGATCTACCCAAGAATCCTCAAAATTTCTGCAAAAGTGCTGCATAGCTAAGCAAGGAACGAAAACTTTTCAACACAGTGAAGGTTAGAAAAACATCATACCTAGACCACATACTGAGAAACAATAAGTACCAACATGCTCAACGAATAGTGAAAGGAAAGATCTAGGGAAAAAGAGGACTAGAAGGAAAATACTGTCGTGGCTAAGAAACAGCCGACAATGGCAATGGACATTTCTAAATTTTGAAAAGCTAATAAGAACAGCTGAATACAGAGAAATGTTTGCAATTGTAGTAGCCAACCTCCATTGAGAATAGGGCACTTTAAATAGAAGAAGAAAATATTAAGGGGTCATATACGTTTCTCGAGCTTAAAAAGTAGTCTAAATGTAATGATAAATTGTACGAAAACTATTGGGCTAATTGATTTCATTTTTTTTTTAATTTTAAAGGTGGACTCTTAAGGAGCATAAAACATATGTTAAAAGTTAAAAAAATAATTAAAAACATGGCGGCCGCGTCCAGTGGCTTAGAACGTGTTTTTTTTTTCAGGTCAAATGGTCGGCATGATTCAGCTCGTAATATTTATTTGAAACAAAAATTGTTTATTTGTTATCATATTTTAGAGTCATAGTTCTCGTGTGACGAGAGGAATTTAAGAAAAAAAAATTAATTACGGAAATGGTCGAAATTTAAAAAAAAAAGTCGTAATTTTCACCAAAAAAATTGTCTGTTTTTTTATTGCTATTCGAAAATGGTTAAATTTAATCAAAAAATCTCTCGTCGCACGATAGTGAATCTAATTTAGAATATGTGTGCCAAAAAATGAAGTTAATCGGACGAACGGTTAAGCAGTTATCATGCCCACCGTTATGAAAAATGCTATTTCGAGAAAAACGTGTTTAAAGTTTTGCAAGACCCGCGGAGCGACCCGACTAGTTCCGTTTAAAGCAGCTGTAACTTCGTCAATAATTTGAATATTGAACTCTTTCTGGTCTTAAAATGTTTCTAAGAGATGTACCTTTTAAAATAACCAAAAAAAATAAAATCGATTTTTTGAAGCCGAGAAGCCTAACCTATATATGACCCCTTAAGTAAATAAATAAAATTATCATTCATCCATCAAAAAAAAAACATTTTAAATAAAAATAAATAACCCAAAGTTATATTATAACTCTTCCCGGTTCTTATAACCCTAAGCAACCTTTTAGACTGCGTAATTCTCCGATGTAACCCTAGAGAAAGAAAAGTTTAAACTGCTTTATTGTGCTATCAGTGTTTTAGTGAACTTCGCCAATACCATTAAATTCAATTCATTAATTTCATATAAACTATAAACAGTATTGTATATTGCCATGAGCAAGACCAAATGCAATAGTACTAAGAAATGTGCTGGAAAATGCACTAGTATGCACGACAAAAGTGAAGAAAGAAGAAGAAATAAAAATAAATGATGTGACTCACCGTCGTTGCTCGCTGCCCAGACTTTTTTCTGCACCATATTTTTTTTTATTTAGTAAATAACAGTTAAGTTATAAACAGAAAATTTGAAATAGGTCAATATTCAGTATCTACCGGTGAAGGTCAGGAAAGAGTTGAAAGTTCTGAAGGTTTGTACTGGTTTGTATTACCACTAGACAGTCTTTATATACATAAAATATTTGCGAATTTGCAGAATTACCGTGTTTGTGGTTTCTTATCAGCGGTTACTGATAATGTTTAGAGATAAGTATTTTTTTGTGCACTTGGGAAATTATTTTAATATCGGATATTTTAATACCCTAATAGGCGGGATCTGTTTTAGACCGGGCAGTATCGTCGCCCCCGCTAGCGAAATTATTCCGATTCGATTTTTTTGCACAAACTTACTCAAAAGGAGGTCCTTATAACATATCCACAGGGTGCCGGTCGGTGCCGTGGTCGAAAAATTGTTTAAACAATTTTTTTTAAACAAATTCACAAAAATAATTTTTTTATTTCAAACAATTTATTTTAGATAAATTGGTTCATTCTGAGCAAAAAAGGTATCTTCTCATTTTTTTCTAAAATTGATTGTTGTTGAGTTATATGCGATTAAAAATTTGAAAAATGCGAAAATGACCATTTTCAAGAATTAAAAATAGCAGCTTTGTTATAAAATAATGACAAAAATCTCTAACTCGATTAAAAAATATTATTATGGAATTCAAAAAGTGACCAAATCAAGTTTCAAACCCCTTCTTTAAGGTCCTGAATAGATTTTTGTCAATAATTTATTATAAAGCTGTTATTGTTAATTATTAACAATTAGCGCTATAGTCCAGGATGTATCGTCGCCCCCGTTAGTGAAATTATTTCGATTCAATTTTTTTACACAAACTTACTCAAAAAGAGGTCCTTATAACATACCCACAGGGTGCCGGGCGGTGCTGTGGTCGAAAAATTGTTTAAACAATTTTTTAAAACAAATTCACAAAAATATTTTTTTCACTTCAAACAAATTGTTTTTACATAATTTGAGACATTCTGAGCAAAAAAGGTCTCTTGTGATTTTTCTCTAAAATTGATTGTTGTCAAGTTATACGCGATTTAAAATTTGAAAAATGCGAAAATGGCCATATAACTCGACAACAATCAATTTTAGAGAAAAATCACAAGAGACCTTTTTTGCTCAGAATCACCCAAATTATCTAAAAAAAATCGTTCGCAATGAAAAAATTATTTTTTTGAATTTGTCTAAAAAAAGTAGTTTAAACAATTTTTCAACCACGACACCGCCCGGAATCCTGTGGATATGTTATAAGGACCACTTTTTGAGTAAGTTTGTGCAAAAAAATCGAATCGGAATAATTTCGCTAGGCGGGGGTGACGATACAGTTGGACTATAGCGCTAATTGTTAATAATTAAAAATAGCAGCTTTGTTATAAAATAATGACAAAAATCTCTTCAGGACCTTGAAGAAGGGGTTTGCAACTAGATTTGGTCACGTTTTGAATTTCATAATATTAATTTTTAATCGAGTTATTAAGCTTTGATAATAGCCATTTTCGCATTTTTCAAATTTTTAATCGCATATAACTCGACAACAATAAATTTTAGAGAAAAATGACAAGAGACTTTTTTTGCTCACAGTGACCCAACTTATCTAAAAATAATATATTGTACAACAAGAGAGAAAAAAGACATATTTCTCACGAGCGCAGAAGTTTGTTGGCACGAGCCGAGGCACGAGGCGAGTGCCGCAAATCAAGCGAGAGAGAAATATGTCATTTTCTCTCTTGTTGTACACTGTACTTTTCCTATGGATGCGTTTTTGTCAAGAGTTCAAACTTCAAAATTAAATAATTTAGGTGCTTCTAGGTATATTATATGCCTAAATTGAAATAAAATACATATATACACATATGTATTCAATATTCTTAATATTTATATATATATATATATATATCCAATCCTGTTACTCCGTGAAGGATCATAGGGCATCCACGAAGCTTCTCCATTCTCCTCTATTTCTGGCCATGGTTGCTATTTCTCCCCAGGTTTTCTTCATACTTTTGTGGTCTTCTTCAACGGTACTCCTCCATGGAGTTATACTCCTTAAGTATACTCTTATAAAGTTGATAAAGTTCGTTGTTTTATCGACTTCTGAAGATTCCGTTTTCCCTCACAGGTCCTAGTATTCTCCTCAGTACTTTCCTTTCAAATGTGTCGGGTTTGTTTTTGGATGTTTCTTTCAGGACCCAGGATTCACTGCCATAACATGTTATTAGACGAATTAAGGTTTTATAGATTCTTATCTTTGTATTTCGGTGGATACTTTTAGACCTAAATATATGGGAGAGGGCAAAATAGGCTCTGTTTGCCTGCTTTATTCTCTTTCGTATTTCTCCATCTTCTGATCCGTCGGCATATATTTCTACTCCCAGGTATGTAAACTTTCCAACCGTTTCAATGTCATCTTCATGTATAATGTTTTGTGGGACTATATTTCTTCTCGTCTGAGTCATTATTTTTGTTTTTCTGTGTTAATTTCGAGACCTAGCATTTTTGTTTGTGTTTTTAACTCTGCGTATGTCTCCTGTGCTCCTGTTGATGTTTTACTCATGATATTAATAATTAATATCATCTGCATAAGCGGCCAATTGAACCGTTCAGTTGGTCAGTAGGTTTCCTCGTCCAGTTTGCATTTGCCTAACCGCATACTCCAGTGCCAGATTAAACAATGTTGGTGCCAGCCCATCTCCCTGCTTTAGTCCCTGCGAAATTTTGAAAAAGTATGTCCGGTGGTTTTGTATTCGTGCACATGCCTGAGTTCCATCCATTGTGGCTTTAATGAGTCTTATTAGCTTGTGTGGTATTGCCAATTCAGCCAATATATAGTATAGTTTGTTCCTTTTGACTGAGTCGTATGCCTGTTTGAAGTCTACAAACACGTTGTGAACATCAATATCGTGTTCCCATGATTTGCTCAAGATCTGTTTGACTGTAAATATTTGATCCAGTGTCGATCTTCCCCGTCGAAAGCCCGTCTGATACTCTCCAATAATATTTTCTGCTAGTGGTTGGAACCGCTGGTTTATAATATACGTGAGGACTTTATATGCTGTACATAGTAAAGAGATTCCACGCTAGTTTTTGCATTGGAGTTTGTCTCCTTTTTATAGATCGGGCATACTATACTTTTCTTCCAGTCGTCGGGTATTTTCTCTTCTTGCCATATGTCTTTGATGAGCGCGTGGATGTGACTTGCTAGGTGGTCGCCACCTACCTTATACAGTTCTGCTGGTATTTCATCAACTCCCGGAGCTAATCACAATATACGCCAGACGCAAATCTTGTGCTTCATTTTTTTAACAAAATCTGAAAAAAATATAAATTTTTGCTTTTTGTGGCCACATTTTTGCCTATAACACGAGAGACATTGCTTCTGCACACTGATTCTGACAATATTGACCAACTCAACCTAAAGAACATACAGCTGCTACCGTTCCCTTTGAGTCTGACAACATTCACACAGACCTAGACCTATCATCTGCATCCACGTCTAGTGCAGCTCCCTCCTAGTCGACAGTTACCTAAGTCTATCACTGAACCCACGTCTGTTACCGCCCCCTCTCAGTCCAACGACAGTCACCTAGAACTATCACCAGCATCTACGTCTGATGGCGTCCCCTCTCAGTCCAACGACAGTCGACAGTCACCTAGGACAATCATTAGTATCCACGTTTTTGCCGCTCCTTCTTAGTCAAATAATGATAGGCACCTAGGCCTATCATCAGCATCCACTTGTACTGCCGCCCTCTCTCAGTCCAACGACAGTCACCTAGGACAATCATCAGCATCTACCAGTGCCGGTTTAACCTAACTTCGGGCCCTGGGAGCTGAATATTTAGGGGCCCCCTTAATTGCTATTCGTTGTCAGTTTTTTAACAAGAAAACACTTGTATTTATTGTAAAATCCATACTTTTTTAAACCAAACAAGAAGAATAGCAAACGTAAAAAATATTCCAAAAAATACATTTAAAAATAAAAAAAAACAGAAATTTACACAAAACAACACATGACGAACAAAAAAATATATTATAAAAAATACATACCTACTTATGTTGCTCCAGTTTTATTACAATTCAGTTGCTCCAGGGCTTCATTTTCTATAATACAATAGTGACATGAGTCTAGATTTTCTTGACCCTAATTTGGCGTTAAATATATTTTTATTCTTTTTAAAGCCGTAAAAGACCGCTTGCCTTACGCATTAGAAGTTGGCATCGTGAAATAAACTTGCAGTAAAGGTAACATATTGGGAATTGTTGCCTTTACAATCTTTACATCCTGGACGACACTAAATTTTATAAATGTTTATTTAACTTTTGGCATAATGTTATAGAATGAGTAATTTCATTATGCAAGTTCTCTTTGGTTTCATCAACATCTTTTTTATATTTCACACGTAAAGAAGTATTAATTGACGTCTTGGCTGCTTCTTTATCTAGCGTAAAAGAACATCTAAAAGCTGATGTTAGGGGCCGTCCATTAATCACGTGAGGTTTTTTTTTAGCATTTTTTAGCCCCCCCTCCCCCTTGGTGATACATTTTGAGGTTTAAGACCACGTATATCACGTGGATTGAGACATTTCGTGATTTTTTATAGACCCCCTCCCCCCTTTCGAGCCTCACGTGATTAATGGACGGCCCCTTACATCCTTGTAGTATTCAATTCACTTTAAAAGATCTTGAGTAGGTAATATTGTGGCCTATAACATTAAATACTTCAATTCCGAATCTTTCTTGCCCCTTTAATTGTTTCACTTTCACCTGCTTCATCGAAAAATGTTTTTCCCTTCTTTGTTCTTTGAAGGTCAGTTGTATATAATATGTTTAAGATATCGTCGTTTTCGTAAAAAATATTTTTGGCTTCTATTAAATTTTGCTTAACATATTTCTTACGTCTCCAACAAATCTCAAAATTGGTGTCATTAATTCTACTCCAATTGACACAAGTCCACAGTTTCATCACGTTCACGTTTTGCTTGTTGCATTAACTCTTTCCAAAGTTTTTGTCCAAATCACTGTCAATGGAGCTGTCTCAAAGGTATCCATTTTATTCTGCAATGTCTTGGCTTCATTTTTAATTGCTAATTTTTCGTCTCTGTTATTGCGTAACTGGAAAAAATAGGTTTGATGGATCCCTAGAACTCATTGCAAATTTGGTGAGACAAATAGAATCCTTTCATTTATTCGCATCCTGTTGTAAATGCTCAGCTAAGAAGTAGTCAAATTTAGCCTAGTATACAATTTCTTTGACGACTCGCTAAATCATTGGATCAACGGAAAGCTAGTCCTTGAGAAGCAAGTAATTTAGCAGTGACAACAACTCTTCTTAGGACGTTTATCCAATAGTCAGCTTCGCGTTCTCTTGTTTTTTCAAGACAGCAGCGTCTATAACTCCAATTATTGATGATCTTGTTATTAATGTAACCATAGAGTTGTAACCAATTTCAGGTGAAATTTACTTTCTTCGTGAGATTTGAACAAACTATTTAAATGTTTTCAGTGGGTCCATCCAAAATCAGTTAAACTATTTTTTCAATTGAAAATAATTTGCACGGATAACAATAAACAGCTTTAGCACTTGCGTAGTATATTAGCCAATCTCTCTTTTCTTTGCTTCCATTGAGTTTTCCTCTATAAATTTGCTTTCATTTAATCTTCTATAATAAGCTTTGTCTTCTTCTAGATACATTTTTTTACAATTTTCTAAGGAATCACTCTTTGGTTTAAAAGTTCATGGTTTTTATAAAGTCATCAGTCTTAAAATCAGACCATTTCGAAATCGCAGGTATTTCATCGTCGTTTTTTCTATTTTGGAAAATATTCAGATTACTTAGCGGACTTTACTTTTTTATTAATAAAAGGAACGGGTCGCTACGGGCCCCTCTGGGGCCCGGGCCCCTGAGGGGCAAAAACCGGCACTGGCATAAACCGGCACTGGCATCTACGTCAGCTACTGATGACACTACTACTATCACAGGTAGGTAATAAACACTGTTATTATTGATTATATAAACCAGGAAAGTGGCCCAATAAAATTAATAATTTTGGTTGAAACAACTTTGGTAACAAGAGGCCCTCCACCAAAATTATCCGTCGCAGAGACTCAGTTGTGCACGAAAGAAAAAACTACTACAGTTACAAAATGTACAATGGTGAAGCTGTTGAGAGAAAGTGGTTAATTTATTCTAAGACAAACAATAATGTGTATTGTTTTTTCTGTAAAATATTTTGCAAAGTCAAAATAAAAATGGTTATAATGGGTACATAATTGGAAACGTATGGCTGAAGGCAAACTGGGTAGAACTAGCAATTAGACTAGAATCTAGTTTTTAAGCGTGTATCGTTCAAATAAAGTGGAAAATGGTGTATTAAATAATTATGATTAGAATGAGAATGAGAAATGGGAGCACTTTTATAAAAATTATATGTTTAAAAAAAAGTAATAATTTATCTTTTGTTTATTAGTTTTTGTTTATTTGTTATTATTTGTTCATTAGAATTGTTTACAATTTGTAGTTTTCATAATTAGTAGTAGATTAGGGCTATTGTTAATTAGTCAAATAGAAAAAATTCTTAAAGTAATAATATTGTAATAAACTACTGTAATCCCATAAGGAAACGACCTGGATTAGTCACAAGAGGCCAGGTCAATTGTATAGTACTATAAATAAATAAATAAATAAATAAATAAATACATAAATGAATACATAAATAAATAAATAAATAAATAAATAAATAAATAAATATTAAATAATTTAGCACAAAGCAAACGTCAATAAAAATACAACCGTGGTTTAAGTTGGAGATCGCTGAAGGAAGGTGGTGAGTCATGGGCTACCAAGGGGGGGCGGTCGCTGATCTTGCCCAGGGCGCCAAAATTCCAGTAGTATTGTTCCTTATGCTTTAAGTTTGAGGCCCTCCCGGCCATGGGGATTTTGCCGCCCTGGTTATATCGGCAACCGCGCCCCTTCTCACTTGATAGACCCAAGTCAATTTCAAAAATTGGTTGTCATCTAAAATTTGCCGCCCAAAAAATTTTACCGCCCGATTCGCCCACCCCTGGGCCCTTGTTTTCTAAGGGTATAATTGTAATTCAACGGTAAGATTTGGCTAGACAATGTTTCTATCTATTTGTTCAATTATCTATCAATCAATTTATTCAATTATATATCAATCAAATCTATTAATAATGTAAAACAATTATATCCTCTCAGGAACACCTGAGAAGTGACTATCTCATGCTGTGTTGATGCAAAATATTGATTTTTAAAAGATAAAAGTAATAGTCACATAGGAACCGAGACGTTTTATAAAACTGTTTTAAATATTGCAATACTTCTCAGGCTACAAGTGTTTTGTTATTCCTCTTCACATTAAGAGCACTCAACTCAACAATATAGACTAAGAGCCGCTATAGGTGAAATTTCTTAATCATTTTAGGCACGATGGGACCCTATAACTTAAATAGTAGAACCTAAAAGAAAACGTTCGAAAACTGTGCCGTCACTTTTCAGTGGCACATGCGTCGACAGTGGCGCATCAAACTTTCCACTTATGGACGGGATAAATAAATTAAAAGTTACCCTCCCTTACTAACAGAATTAAATTTTTTTTATTTTTTTAAGTTCTATGTGATTAACATATAGGAATCAGCGTAATTTTAACCCACCACCCCCTTCCCCCTGCCCCCACCATCAAAAACTTCATCTTTCGTTTTTATTTTTTTTTGGTGGGATGCAATCAATTTTAAAATTTCAAAAAATTCACACGCATAGCTGAGGCTTTTATAAAACATGTCTATTTTTTATAGACCCATAGGTAGAGTGTACATAACCTCAAAAAATTAAAAGACATTTTTTTTTCAAAAAAGCGTATAACTTTTTTTGAGGAATAGCTGCAGGTCTAATTTTTTCTTAATCTTATGTGTTTTATCAAACACTATATTTTTAATTTTTTTTTCAGATTTTTCCGTAAGGCTCCCCACCTTCAAAAATCCGAAAAACTGTTTTTTGGGGGGTTTTGGGGGATTTTCCCTATTTTATAGACTTCATAATATATCAAATCAATTTTGTTTTTATAGGTTATATGTAACTTGAAGTAACTGAGTCCTTTAGAATATTTAAAAATCAGAAAAACACGTTCAAACCCCCCAAAACCCCCTTAAAAAACAGTTTTTTGGATTTTTAAAGGTGACCAGCGTTACAGAAAAATCTGAAAAAAATTAGAAATATAGTGCTTGATAAAATACACAAGACTAAGAAAAAATTAGATCTTCAGCTATCCCCAAAAAAAAGTTATATACTTTTTTCCAAAAGAAAAATTTTAAAAATTTTTTGAGGTTATGTAAACTCAACCTACAGGTCTATAAAAAATAGACGTCTTTTATAAAAGCCTTAACCATGCTTGTGAATTTTTTGAAATTTTAAAATTGACTGCATCACATCAAAAAAAAAAATAAAATCGAAAAATAAAGTTCTTGATGGTGGGGGCAGGGAGAAGGGGGTGGTGGGTTAAAATTACGATGAATCTTATGTCTTAATCACATAGAACTTAAAAAAATGAAAAAAATTAAATTCTGTTAATGAGGGAGGGTATTTTTTAATTTATGTATCCCGTCCATAAGTGGAAAGTTTGATGCGCCACTGTAGACGCATGTGCCATTGAAAAGTGACGGCACAGTGCTCAAACGTTTTCTTTTAGGTTCTACTATTTAAGTTATAGGGTCCCGTCGTGCCTAAAATGATTAAGAAATTTCACCTATAGCGGCTCTTAGTCTAATATATTGGTACATATTTACTATGAACTTCGCCTGCATGATCATTGGGTGGATCAAGTAGCTCAATGATCATGTTGCCGGTCCTTTAGTGAGTAATGCAGTCTTTTTTTAAAGTCGATGATTTGTGTTTTTTATATTGTTTTAATATATGTGTTATATATGTGTTAGATCTGATAATTTACCTCTACCTTAGGCAAGTAGGTACCTATATGATTTTAACCTTTTGCCACATTTCCGGTACCACCCCCATGCTAAACTGTATCAGTACATCTATTCATACATGCAATAGTATCGGATATATGCCATCTGTTCCTGGAGACTTATATATGGCTGAAATTTATTTCTAACCCATCCAATTCATGTTGCTCTTGTGATTGCTGTGACTATTTCTCAATCTATAGATTTTTACTTAGTTGGCCTTTAGGGCAAGATCGTTAACCGCTGCCCCCTTCCTTGCTTGGTAGACTCTTGGTACCCAAAAATTGGGTGTCATCTATAATTTATATATATATGAGTGGTCGTTAAACCAGTACCTGTGGATCTTTTGATCACTGAGTGTGTTTCAAAGATCTACATCTTTTGTTTATATATATATATATATATATATATATATATATATATATATATATATATATATATATAATATATATATATATAATATATATATATATATATATAAAACAAGGTTGAAATATTGGGGTAGCAGCAATCTCAAAGAAAACTCTTTATAATAATTCAAATTAAAAAACAGCAAAGATTACATACCTGTTATATATATATATATATATATATATATATATATATATATATATATATATATATATATATATATATATATATATATATATATATATATATATTATCGATTCTCCGTCTTTCGATACCCGTTCGCCATTCCTCTCTGTCCTCACATTGATCTACTTGCAGACCTTTTTCATCCATGGCTTTGTTTATTCCTGCATGCCAACTTTTCCTCAGTCTACCTCTTCTTCTTCTGCCTTGCGGTTTCCAATTTTGTACTTATTTTGGGATTCTGTCTTCGTGCATTCTTTGTACGTCACCAAACCATCGTAGTTGTATTTCGTTAATTATTTATATGGTAAATAAGCCACAATTAAAATGAAAAAAATAATTTTATTAACGTTTCGACGCCCAAATCGGGTGCCGTTGTCAAAATACAAAATATTACTAAAATAAACTAAAGTGTTGTTGCTAAGCAAAAAAAATTCTTCTAATAATTTATTTAATCTCACTCATTTATATTGGCAATTCAGACATATATTATACATTTTAAAGTAGAAAATTTAAAGTCAATAGAAAGAAAATACCAAGATTAGTAAGTCAATAATATCGAGCTAGTACATATTTTATATTTTAGTATTACTTATATATCTAGTATTATTAATAATATTTATAATTTAAACATGTTACAAGTCAGAATTTGGTATTATTTTTTGAGAGTAAATTAATGTAAGACCAAATACTTACGATGTCGGGATAGTATCACAGGGTTTTTCCTGGTTTTCCCTTGTGATTTACTATGAAGTCTCTAACGCGAGAATTTTACTGTCGTTGCATTTGGTTGTCTTTTTAAAGACATATCACATGCTATAATTTTTTATGACGGATATTCTTGAGTTGGGGTTAATTTCATGTAATCGAATGAACTATCTTTCAGTAAGTCGTCCCAGGAACGCAACTCATAAATATTGGCAATATCATTTTAAAGTCTTCTACTTTAAAATGTATAATATATGTCTGAATTGCCAATATAAATGAGTGAGATTAAATAAATTATTAGAAGAATTTTTTTTGCTTAGCAACAACACTTTAGTTTATTTTAGTAATATTTTGTATTTTGACAACGGCACCCGATTTGGGCGTCGAAACGTTAATAAAATTATTTTTTTCATTTTAATTGTGGCTTATTTACCATATAAATAATTAATCATAAAAAATGCCACAAGGAAATAGCTTCAGAACAACATTGTATTTCGTTGATTTCGTCATTTCTTGTGTGTGTGACCTGGACTGCTGTTCTCTTCTTGATCTTCCTGCAGCTCTTCTCCAGAAATCCATTTCGGTGACCTCTAACATTCGTTTTGATTTTTCTTTCATATGCCATACTTCTCAGCTGTATGTTATAATGCTTTTCACTAAGGCGTTATAGATCTTTTTCTTGTTTTGGTTGTTTATCTGCTTGTCCCAGAGTACTGAGTTTAGGAGCGTAATTGCTTTCCTGCCCTGAGTATTTCGTTCTTTAATGGCTCCGTCCAGTGTTCCATCATTCGTGATTTTCATACCCAGGTATTTATATTCGTTACATTTACTGATTGTTTCTCCTCCTTCTAGTATCAAGTCCTGCTGCGTTCCACCTATATTCATATACATATTTAGTTTTTGCTATGTTGATCTCTAGTCCCCATTTCCTGTATTCCTCTATTAGCTTTCTTATGATGTAACAGATATCATCGTAGTCTTGTGCTATTAGTATTTGGTCGTCTGCGAAACAAAGAGTATATAGTGTATGGTCATTTAGTGGGAGTCCTATGTTCTTGCATTTCCGTTTCCAATTTTTAAGAGCTTGTTCCAAATATATTTTAACAAGTGTTGGAGAGGCAGCATCCTTGTTTGAGCCCTTTATTTGTCAGAAATCCTTCGGGGAGTTTGTTTCCTTGTTTAATTCTCGTGGTCGTGTTGTTACAAAAATTTTTAATTATTTTTATGATTTCTATGTTTCATCTATAGTTAGCCGCCCCCAAAAATTTTCCGTCCTGGGCAGCCGCCCAGTTCGCGCACCCCTGGGACCAGGCCTGTAGAGCAGTTAGCAATATTTTTAGGTGGAAGTTGTTTATATAAGATGCGCCATAGCGACCATCTTAAATTAAGGATCATCATTAAAACTTTATTTATAACCAGACAACAAACATTGTATAGATATAGAAAATTTATGTACAATAATATGTATTTACTTAAATCTAAACCTAAAGGCTTAATTTTAAACTGATTTTCTAATAATAGATTTCAAATTTAATTCAGTCATATAATCTGTTCAAACACTTTTTTGAGTTATTTTTTTTTGTTAATATTTAAACAAATATTAAATGATTTATTACTTAATCAATGTAAACCACGTTTAATAATATATTCCAACTCATCTCATTGGTATAGTAAAAGAAACACTTAAAGTACAAAGCAGGGTTCGAATTCTAAACGCACTAACAGATACAATCCATGTTAGAACGGGCCTTCGACAGGGAGATGCCCTGTCCTGTATTCTGTTCAACATCACATTAGAGAAAATAATTAGAGAGTCAAAAGTCAACACCAGAGGAACAATAATAACAAAAAGTGTACAAATATTGGCATTTGCAGATGATGTTGATATCATAGCTAGAAGCAAAAGAGAAATGATAGAAGCATTTAATGCTATAGAAAGAGCGGCACAAAACAGTGGTCTAAATATTAATGAAATAAAAACCAAATACATGAAGGCCAGCAAATCGACAGGCCAAAGAAACCTACAGAATCTGACAATAGGAGACTATAACATCGAAAGCGTAAAATTTTTTACATATCTAGGTTCACTAGTTACCGCAGATAACAATGTCAGCGAAGAAGTTAAGAGAAGAATACATATTGCTAATAAAACATATAATGGACTCATTAAACATCTAAAATCTAATATATAACAACATCACGAGAAAAACCAAATGCAAAATATACAAAACCCTGATAAAACCGGTCCTTATATATGGATCAGAGACATGGACACTGTCGAAAAGCAATGAGAACTTATTGGGTACGTTTGGATGAAAAATCCTTAGACACATATTATAAGAGGGTGAAAGAAAATGACGTATGGCGCAGAAGATATAATTTTGAACTATATATATATGCAGCATACAACGAACCCGACGTCATAACATCCATAAAGATCGGACGTCTGCGCTGGATGGGCCATGTTGAACGAATGTTGGAGACCGAAACACCAAAACACATAATGAAGCAAACACCAGTAGGGAGAAGGTCAAAGGGAAGACCCAAACTTAGATACATGGAACAAGTGGAACAAGATCTGAAAACACTTGAGATTACCCACTGGAAGAACAAAGCAAGGAACAGAACAGAATGGCGGAAAATCCTAGAACAAGCCAGGACCCAAAAAGGGTTGTCGAGCTACTGATGATGATGATCCTTCGGTGAGTTTGTTTCCTTGTTTAATTCTCGTGATCGTGTTGTTATAAAATTTTTTAATTATGTTTATGATTTCTATGTTTCATCTATAATTAGCCGCCCCAAAAAAGTTTCCGTCCTGGGCAGCCACCCAGTTCGCGCATCCCTGGGACCAGGCCTGTAGAGCAGTTAGCAATATTTTTTTAGCTGGAAGTTGTTTATATAAGATGCGCCATAGCGACCATCTTAATTTAAGGATCATCATTAAAACTTTATTTATAACCAGACAACAAACATTGCAGTGGCGGCCGGTCAGGGTCGGCAGTGCCGACCCACTCATTTATAGATATAGATTTTTTTAATATTTGTATCTGTGAAGTAAAAAAAATCTGTCATATAATACAGACTAAATTTTATTCATGTTTTTTAAAAGGATTTGATCAATCCGAGCGTTAAGTGATCCCTGCGCATAACAGACTTCTCAAAAAATGAATGATCCGAGCCATTCATCTGACTTTTCGGATAGCCGTCCCCAACTCATTCGTAGCTTGACAATTTACACGTAAAACTCAACGAAATAACAAGCTGATGAGCAAGCTAACATACATTCTCTCCGTAGGCATTAAGCGGCAGGTACGGCACATTTAAATCTGCCGGTCGGTGTTTCATTTGGAAGCATCGGCTGAAATTGTCAAAAATAATCACGCCGTTTTACGTCGTTTAATTGATATTGTAATTTTTTTAAGTTGTCAGGATTTTCATTTATTATAAATTAATGGATGAAAATAGTTTCTGTCCTTGTGGGATCGGTACTCACCGGAGGGACCGCAGACGTTCGGATACAATTAGCGTCTCTTTGCAAAGACAATGACGTCGACTTTGCAAAGTAACAAGACACTTACTCAACACATACACTACACATTACACCTGAGTTAGTGATAAGGTATACAATTACGTGGCTAAAGGTTCTAGTTCTAAACCAAGGCCAGAATCAGAGAAAAAAAAGTTGTCAGGAATTATCATTTAGTGGACATGATGGATCGAAGCATTTGTTAAAAATAAAATTAATTATAGAGAATTAATAAAATTGCTTTAGAAATATTTACTTTCTGATTCGAAGTGTGTTCGTAATGCAGAATGAACTAATACATATAATCAAATAGTTACATTTTGAATAACGTTATTGAATCTGAGATTTAGAAAACCATTTGCTTTTCGCTGGAAGTAGATGAAACTTCTGATTATCATGTCATTCACAATTATCAATTATTGTTGTTCGATACGCGTTACGTGGTAATATTTATGAGAGGTTTTTAGGTTTTAGAGACGTGAGTAAAAGCAATAAGGCAGAATATATTTTTGGTGTTTTAAAGAACAAAGATTCAATGAAAACCATGTCAACTCAAATGGAGAACTCATGGCTAATCTCTGTGCTTTTAACGAACTGCGAATCAATAATACATTTTTCGACCATAAGCTTCAGTATAAATATACGTTTGAAAACTCCAGGGGGCACAAATCTATGATTAACTTTATAGTCACTAATAGAAAAATCCACCCAGAGCAGATTCTAGATATTCGAACTTTAAACTCGGCAGACGCAGGGAGTGAACACAAATTAGTCCTAGCAAAAATAAGAATGAAACTAACACCAAAACATTTTCCACAGGAAATCACCGAGGAAAAATTCAATGTAGAATCACTGTGGAACGATTCTACCAAAGAAATGTACCAAAGGAGGCTAGCACAGAAGATACAGCTGAAGCAGATAGACGACATCGAAGATATAAACGCGAGCTGGGAGAAAATTAAAAACAATATTGAAGAGGCAGCAACAGAAGCTCTAGGAAAACGCAAAGTCATACTGAACAAAAGAAACAACAACAATACACCATGGTTCAGAAAAGAAATAAAAGACAAATGTAAAGAGAAGAGAGACGCCTACATGAAGTATAAAACATCAAACACTCCAGAATCCAGAGACACCATAAGAAGAATACGAAATGAAACAAAGCAATTGGTACGAAGAACAAAAAATGAACACTGGGAACAGTTTACAAAAAGGATGGAAAGCGACTTCTACGGAACACAAAAACAAATATGGAGATTCATAAGAAACCAACGGAAAGAAATGGCAGAATTGAAGGAATACAATAACATACCAGCAAACGAATGGGAAAGATACTTGACGGAACTGTTTAAAGGAAAGGAAAATCATAATCAAAATAATAACCTACCTGAATTAAGACACGAAATTGAAATCAGTTTTCAGGAAGTAGGGGTAGCCATAAATTCACTCAAAAATAGGAAGTCACCAGGACCAGACGGAATAACCAACGAGCTTCTAAAATACGGAGGAGAAAGTATAACCCTAGAGATGACAAAACTTATACAAAAACTAATATTGCACTGCAAGATACCAGACGCATGGAGAAACAGCATAATGATACCAATGTTCAAAAAAGGAGACAAAGAAGACCCCAACAATTATAGAGGTATAAATCTACTAAACACCGCACTTAAGCTAACCACAAAAGTCCTAACCAACAAAATCAATAAACTAACAACTTTATCAGATGAACAACAAGGATTCAGATCCGGAAGATCCTGCGTAGACGCCGTATTTGTACTGAGAGAAATCACAGAAAAGGCCATTGAGTACAATAAACCAGCATATCTATGTTTTATAGACCTGACAAAGGCTTTCGATCGCATCCAAGTCGAAGACGTCTTACATTTACTGTATGGAAGAAACATACCAATCAATATTATACAAACCATCGAAAACATCTACTTTCATAATCGAATACAGGCAAAGATAAATGGAAAACTAACGCAGTTTATACCAGTACAAAGTGGAGTCAGACAAGGTGACTCATTAAGCCCACTGCTCTTTAATATAATAATGGACGAAATAATAGAAGCAGTACGTAAAGGTCGTGGTTACAGAATGGGGAATAAAGAAATCAAAGTATTGTGTTATGCAGACGACGCCGCATTAATCGCCGAGACAGAAGACGATCTCCAAAGATTAACACACATCTTTAATACAACAGCCAAGAAATACAATATGATAATATCAGCAGAAAAAACCAAATGTATGACAACATCTAAATACCCACTACGATGTAAAATCGAAATTGATGGGAAAATAATAAAGCAGGAAGCAAGGTTTAGATATCTGGGAATTGATATAACCAGTTACGGAGATGTTGAAGAGGAAGTACGACAACAAAGCTTAAAAGCAAGTAAAGCGGCGGGATCTCTTAATGACACAATCTGGAAGAACAAACACTTAAGACAAGACACAAAAGCAAGAATCTATAAAGCAGCAATTAGACCTATATTAACATACACGGCGGAGACAAGGCCTGACACATCTAAAACGAGACGACTACTAGAAACAACAGAGATGAAAATACTCCGACGAATATCAGGGAAAAGTCTGTTGGATAGGGAGAGGAGCGAAAACATAAGAAGATCATGCAATATAGAAGACATAAATGGATGGGTGACAAAACGGAAACAGGAGTGGAACGAACACATTAGTAGAATGGCAGAGGATAGGATAGTACGAATAGCACGAGATAAGTCACCAAATGGACGAAGAAGTATTGGCAGACCAAGAAAAAGGTGGTGCGATAACCTAAACACTTTAGGAGGATAATATTGAAGAAGAAACAGGCTTTAAAGCCTACATACAAGAAGGAAGAAGAAGAAGAAGAAAGAACAGATTAAAATTTTTTGATATCAAAAATAAATTGGTAGGGCAAACTGGGGCTATCTTATGACGGCGTTGCTATGATGTGTGGTGAATTGAATGGTCTCCAGCCAAAAGTTAAAACTATTATTATTATATACTATTATTATACTCACTATTATGCGTATATAATGAATTTAGTTTTGTATGATACGTGTAAAAAAATAAAGAATATCGTCTTTTCTTGCCAGTTTAGCTCACCTAAACGGATTACTTCTTTAGAACAAATTTGTTTCGAAAAAAAAAGCGAACAGTTTGTCAGCCGCGATGAAATTTTAAATCTCGGTTAGTTTTATCTAAGCAGATTATCTCTGGTAGTTTTAGTATATGTAGCAGATTTTCGTGAACAGCTTTTGGAAGTTTTTGATTTTATTATCGAAGGCGACGATTTTGAAAGTGGCGATACCTCGATCCATGAAGCAATCGGTTTGAGAACTTTATTAAATAATTACTCTTTCAATATTCTTTTAAATATTTTTAAGACAGAGTTCGCCCAAGATATTCATTGTTGTTCAAAATCAGTCAACTGACATTATTTATTCCAAAAATAGAATAGAAAAGCTGGTGCAATGTCTCGAAAAACGAGTAGGTATATCTTGAAATTTTGGATACCTACTATTATATGCAAATAGATACTCGTTTCTCGAATTTTGAAAATTTGCAAATTTTTGACCTCTTTGACGATTCAAAATTTAAAAGTTACCTTCGCCCAGGAATTTCCAAGATATTTATTATTACAAGTTAGGTACTTAAAAATTATGCCGATCCAAATATTTTCAGGAAGTGGGATAAGTTACAAAATATGTATGTATAATTCTATGTAGTAAGTACTGCAATTCATTACAACAAACTGTTCATCAATTTTCTTATTACCACCAATTTCTGCCTCAAATAAACGGGATTTATCTTGTCTCAAAAGAATCAACACGTATTGTCGAAACACCATGAAACAAGAGAGAATAAAATAAAAAAAAACAAAGAACAACAAAATCTCCTATGATGATTTAAGCCTTTGAGTTTGATGGTATACCTATATGAGGAGACAAAAAAACCTTGCCGACCCTGTCTCCAAGGCCACGAGCCGCCACTGAAACATTGTATAGATATAGAAAATTTATGTACAATAATATGTATTTACCTAAATCTAAACCTAAAGGGTTAATTTTAAACTGATTTTCTAATAATAGATTTCAAATTTAATTCAGTCATATAATCTGTTCAAACACTTTTTTTGAGTTTTTTTTGTAAATATTTAAACAAATATTAAATGATTTATTACTTAATCAATGTAAACCACGTTTAATAATATTTGTATGCACTTGTTAATCTTTAGAGATAACAACCAGACAAAAATAACACTTTGGCAAAATTTAGAACCACCATTTTTCACCAAGAGGGGAATCCATGTTGGGATTTGGAAATATACAATTACCCGATCAGCAAAAAGCACATATTATTTGTCCCTTAAATCATATCTTTGCATATCCTAATTGTAACCAAACATCAGCTGACTGGTATGGGAAAGTGGAAGATTGCTTTCACCTATAACCTCTGGGAGATAGTATTATTTATAAAGTTTGTTTTGTTTCTATATTTAAACTGGAAATTTTCCGTTCAAAAGTTTCCATAGTCAAGTAAAGAAGAACAGCAATGTTGCCAGAATAAAAAATTGAAATTTGCAAAGAAGAGAAAAAATGGAAAAAGATGGTTTATGCTTCCTTTCGATTCAGAGGGACTGTTTGTGTCTTACAGACTTCCTCAGTAGAGCTAGCGTGCACACCTCTGAAGCCAAACAAAGCCCAACCATCTATTTATGTGGAATTTCAAAGATCATTTAAAATCCACTTATACGCAATACGGGACGCAATCAGCGACATCTCTTAAATAAAAATGAAAAGTCGCAGATACAGAATCCACCATTATCTGGGACTTTTTATTTTTATTTAAGAGATGTCGCTGATTGCGTCCCAAAGTGGATTTTAAATGATCCACATAAATAGATGGTTTGGCTTTGTTTTGCTTCAGAGGTGTGCACTCTAGCTCTACTGAGGTATTCTGTAAGACATAAACAGCTGTTTAGGGAATGTGCATCCCTCTGAATCGGAAGGAAGCATAAACCGTCTTTTTCTTTTCTATCTTTACTCAGATTTGAGTACTAGGAAATTTATTTCTGACCTTTTTCTAGTGTCCTAGACGAATGAAAACGGAATGTGACTGCTTATGGTAGAGTCCTTTTCGTTTTCTATATTCGTCGTCTGTTGTCTTATAAATTGTAAAAGCCACAGATTAAGGATGTACATACCAGAAAGAATTTCCAATAAGAAAAGTTTTCAGATTTAAATAATTATTTACCATTTTAATTTTATTATAATGGTGGATTCTGTATCTGAGACTTTTCATTTTTATTGAAAATTGAAGTTCTATGTGGTCGGTCATCGTTTAAGAATCTTAGAAATTTTTTTATTCAAAAAAAGCCGCATCCTCCCCAAGGATATTAGCGACATAACGGTTGTAATTTACAATGTATACAAATATTAGTAATATAACAATGGTAATACCTAGTACTTACATGATTAAATTTTGTACAACATATTGATACAAGATATATTTATAAGCCATTAGTTTTCTCTAAACAAAATTCTTTCCCAGTAACGTTTACAAGCTGTTCGAGATGCTATATAGACGTCTTTCAATAGTATTCGCGATGAAAAACAAAGTATCTGACCTCTGGTGGAATAAATTTAAACTACTATAAGTGGTATAAACAAACCAGAAAATTGTTGATTTGAATGGAATTTGGTCACTATTAAGAAATTTTTAGTAAATTTCAGCATTATGAATACATTAAAATATTTTAAATCAAATCGGTATTGTTCTGTTTATCAATTGAATCTTTGTTTATACCATTTATATCGGCCATTTTCCTGCATTCGACCTGCCCTCTATATTCCGTTTCAATCGCGAATATTTAGGACAATCAATTAAGAAATGATCTGTACTGTCTGCTACATTACAAACGGAACATTTTGGAGCTTCGCTGTTTGTAAATAGGTGTGCGTGTGTATACTTACTATGGCCTAGTCTCAGACGTGTTGAGATTATTTGGGATTTTCTGCTAGTGCTTATCGCTGTCGGTTGCCACGGAGAAATGTCACTTTTAATCAGTTTTAGTTTCGAAACAGAATTTTGCCACTCCCGGTTCCACGCACTTAACAATTTATTTTTGAAAAAGGCTTTTAAATCACTTGCCACACTCCGATATTCGACCTCCGATTCGTCATTACCGATAGCATGGCGAGCACTTACATGTGAATGTTATTTTTGACTTAATTGAGAAGTGTCACTGTCACTGTCAGAGTAAGAAATTTCTTTACCAATCTGAAGATACATTTTCTTCTTAATAGACGTTAATTTGCGCTTTATACTTCTATCTTTTAAGTGGGGATATACTTTTGTAAACATATTAGTTAGACTGACGTAATCTTTTGTGTACGTATTACTTAGGTTAATTATGCAAGGGAAGATACAAGGGAGGAGAAACCCAGGACGACGAAAAATATCCTGGCTAAGAAATTTGAGAGAGTGGTTCGGTTGCAGCTCATTAGAATTATTCAGAAGTGCGGCCAATAAAATTAAAATAGCGATGATGATTTCCAACCTCCGATAGGGGAAGGAACCTGAAGAAGAAGAAGAATATTTTGTGTATTCTTGAATGATAGTTAAGGGATCAGCAGAACCGGTAATGTTAGTTAGAAGCATATCCAGTTGGTTGTAATCAAGAACGAAAGATGGAGAATGATTTTCAATAAACGTTTTTGCGGGTTCTAGTAGCAGTGATACAGAGTTACTACTACTTTTCGTTGAAACAGTTTTAGTTTTCTTGATTTTTTGCCGAATTTTAGGCTCACGGAACAACTTACATTCTGCTGAAGAAGACTCGACTTCAGGTGAAGTTATATCATCAACGGTGCGCTTATGAGGGTTGGATTCTTGAGCAATGTTTGTTATCGTGGTTGTTGTGTTTGAATCGTGGGATGCTAACATCGGTTCTTCTAAAAGTTGATGTACATGTTGGGAATCTGCATTGCTGGGAACGTGGGAGATTAACATTGTTTCTGATAGTGTATGTGTTTGTTGCGAAACTGTATTATCTAGGCTGGGTAAAGATGTTTCATTATTTGAATGTTGATCTTCTAGAACGGTTGATTCGGAACACTGAGATGCTTTGTGGCCAGGCTAGACCAAACTATCTTGTGATATGAAAATCCTATGAAAGGTATTATCAAACTTAAGTAGAAATGATTCCGGAAGTGTTAAATTGTGGGGACTGATGTATATTTGTCTCCTAAAGCTGAGAATATGGTTATATTCAGGTAAGGTGGCACTAATTTTAAGGAATGTCATAGGTGAAGCCGGTACTAAACCAATATTTTGTAATTCGTTGATTAGTATTTCATGAGGTATGGAGGAGCATACGTTGGAGAGGACAATCTTCTCTGCTGGTGTTATTAATTTCCTAGCTCGAACAATTTCGCCTTGAATTTCAATGTATCCTCTGTTGGTCATGAAATCTTCTACCAGTTGTTTGCTAGCTAGGTACATACAGATGCGATTGTTAAGACAGTCGAGAGCAGAATATAATATTTTTGGGTTGGATTATATTTCCCAAGGGGATAAGGTATTCTTGAAGTTTGGTATTGTCTAGTGCATTAAAAATGATCGCGTTCTCTTTAGAAGGAAACTGAACTTTTGAAGTTGCTAAAGAATATGTTAGTGAGACATTTTGTTGATATTGGATATTGGATTGCATTCTGGTAACATTATTTTCCATTGTTAATTAATTTCATTAAACACTATTTGTCAATAAAAAGATCCGACCCTGACCACCTGCAAAAACAGGTATATGGGTCTGTATCAAGACAGGTATAATTTACGTGAAACCACTGATAACGAAAAATTGTTTATAATAGAAATAATAAACTGTCCCAATATATTAAATTCATAACGTTTTTGCAAAGAACTTAATTAAATCTTGTACACTTACAGTTATCGACTATAATTAGGCACAAATTCACAATTTATAACTTTGTTTTACCGCTTAAAAATAACAATTTTACGGAGCCGTGTTAGAAACAACATTACTTATCTCCACGCAGGGCCGAACTCTCCTTAGAAAAAATTGTTAATATTTTAAAAGTGTAGTAATGTTAATATTGAAATGCCAGGCTTTCTCTTTCACAACCATCCCTTTACATGTACACCATTCTCCACTGTTTCGGTCTCCCTGCTTTCAAAGTTACCTTGCGACACTACATATGTACGGGTGAGAATACTGTGCACCGGTGTAGTTGAATAGCAGGCATACTCACCTGGTCGGCACTAAGTCAAACCGTGCTATGCGTATGATAACAGGCACAGTTTATGCCCACCCCCACAATGTGGCTACCCACCCTTAGTAACATAGCACCTACACAACCTACCAAAATTATGGATAGTCGTCAACTTTTAGTCTACAACGACATCACCGATATTCTTGGAATCGTCTCAGATTCAGGTTATCTTCACTGAAATCCGCTTAAGCGGTGTAGCAATCCAATTTTGACTTAAATGCCCGATGGAAATAAGAATGGTATACTAAGACAGATCAGCATTACGATAGTCTACTGGACATCATAGACAAATCTGGCGAATTTGAACGACCCCTAAATATTGGACATTGGGCAGCCCTTAATCGAATCAGGACAAACTGTGGAAGATGCGCCAACTCCCTCTACAGATGGGGTAAACTTCCCTCGCCTTCTGGTGATTACGGCTCAACAAGACAAACGATGAGGCACATATGAAGTTATGTTGAAAAAGTAACTATTCGTTACAAACTACTCGTTACTTACGAATACCGAAAGTAACGATTACTATACAGAGTGGCATATCGTTACTTTGATTACTCTGATTACTTCGTTTCTTCATACCAATCGTATTCGAGCGAGTAACGACTATTTGATCTACTTTGGATACTTTGATTACTCTGATTACTTCGTACCACTTCGTACCAATCGTATCAGAGCGAGTAACTACTATTATATCTACTTTGATTATTTTGATTACTCTGATTACTTCGTACTTCGTGAAGATCGTTATTATATCGGAATACCTATACAAAATACCTACCTACTGAGAAATAAGATTCTCGATATGATTACCGGTACTCAAATGCAAAAGTACAAAAGTAATCATAGTAATCAAATCATTTTTATCCCTTAAACAGATTGGCGAAGGTCGTTGTTATATCGGAATACCTATACAAAATAGCTATCTACTGAGAAATACGATTCTAGATATGATTACCGGTACTCAAATACAAAAGTAACAAAAGTAATCATAGTAATCAAAGTAACGAATACTGTAAATGATTACTTTATACAAAATACCTACCTACTGAGAAATACGATTCTCGATAGGTATGATTACCGGTACTCAAATACAAAAGTAACAAAAGTAATCATAGTAATCAAAGTAACGAATACTGATAATGATTACTTTATACAAAAGTAACGATTTGTAACGAATACTCTAAAGTAACTATAATCAACATCACTAGCACATAGTACCAGGACTGCCCACGCAGAGCATACACAGGCGACCCTGCAAACTTTGTAATGGCAACCGAAGAGTTAGGCAGGGCTGCGATAAGCTGTCCAGTGTGCTTTTATTCACTCTCGTGCCTGCCAACATTACTGACTATGTCACTTTCCCACTCGTACTCGCATTTACTCCTGCACTTTCGACCTCTTTTTCTTCTCCTCTCTCACCTGCGGGCCCAGTTATTTTTGCTCGATTCTTACTAGAACTTTATTTAGCTCCTCCTCTTCCATCTTTTTAGTCGACAACACCGTTCTTAGGTAGTTACGAATTTTGGATCTCGGCCACTTAGCCCTCCCCATCTTCTTTATCATCTCCCTCGCCGACTCAAACCCTCTCTCTGACCGATTCCTTTCTCTCTCCAATCTATCACATCACACTTCAAAATGGTATATGCACTTGTCCGATTTCTTATTTTTGAATCTGAGCAAGTAACTGCTGAAGTTCCCATGTCCTTTGAGCTGCATCCAGTAATCATTCCAGTAACAGTAAATATGATTAAATGGGGCAAAATAGACCAATACTATGTATTCTGTGACTGTGAAGAGATATGTACAACATAGGTAATATGAAACATCTTCTCACGTGCCAAAACTATCCCCATCGGTGTACCATGGAAAGTTTGTAGCTCGTGAATAAAAATGGAAAACCTGGTATTGGACCGAAAAGCTATAAAAATGTGTCCGAATACAACATACAATAAAGTGAGTAAAGTCTTCTTCTAATTTCGCTGAAACCCTTTGTGAGTCTTGGCCTGCTTAACAATGTTCTTCCATTCTGCCCTGTCAGATACTTTCCTTCGACACTGCCTGATGTTCATGGTTTTAAGACCCCCCTCTACGTCGTCTATCCATCTTTTACGGGCCTTGCTCTTGTTCTATTTAAAGTACCTAAGTAAAGTAGTATTTTCAAAATTTTAACAGTTATAAAATCGTACCAATCTGTGGGAATACCTGAATAGAATACCCAATCTGTGGGAAAACGCCGAAATAATACTTTTACACAAGAAAGGAGACACTACTTATATTGAAAACTACAGGCCTATAAGTTTGTTGTCACATTTATATAAATTGCTAAGAAGAATAATAACCAACCGCATAACACAAAAACTTGATTTATATCAACCGGTTGAACAGGCGGGATTTCGAAAAGGGTTTGGTACTAACGATCACTTACAAACCATCAGAACACTGGTAGAAAAAACCACAGAATATAATGTACCCTTACATATGGCATTTATTGACTTTCACAAGGCTTTCGATAGTATTGAAACCTGGTCCTTTTTGTCAGCCCTAAGGGATACTCGAATAGACTCACGGTACACTACACTCATTAAAAACATTTATGAACAGGCCACATTCCACATCAAAATCAATGAAGACCAAAAAACCGAAAGAATACGCCTTGGTAAGGGTATTAGAAAAGGTGATACTATTTCACCAAAACTTTTTACCTTAGCATTGGAAAATGTATTCAAACAGCTCGACTGGGAGGAAAAAAGTATAAACATTGATGGTGTACGTTTGAGTCATTTGAGGTTTGCGGACGACATAGTATTATTCAGTACAGATATCAAGGAACTGGAGCAAATGATGAAGGAACTAAACCAGCAGTCAAATAAAATAGGTCTCAAAATGAATCTTCAGAAAACAAAAATAATGAGTAATGTACAAACTAATCTTGTTATTGACAACGTCAGTCTTGAAAATGTAGACCACTATATATATATATATATATATATATATATATATATATATATATATATATATAATCAAACAAATGAAATAGAGAATGTGGAAAAATCCCCTTACGAACAATTCACACATCCACCATTTCACATTTGGTCGGTAAACCAATAACTTAGATCTTTTGATCACTGAGTGTGTTTCAAAGATTTACATCTTATATATATATATATATATATATATATATATATATATATATATATATATATATATATATATATATATACAGTATGTCCCTGTAAGTTGTATCCATATGGAAAACTTTTTTATTATTAATTTTACGAAAAAAAGTTATTCTTTATAAAAAGCTCTGCATGGTCCAAAACCTAAGATTTAACCATCAAATATCAAATTTTATGAATATTATACGAGGTATGTCAAAAAGTTTGAATTTCACTCAAGAGTAAAGTAGCTTTATTTTTCACAATATTGAAAATTGCTATTTTGAAAAGTTGTTTGGAATTAAAAACTGTATTTTAGTATGCAATTACATCCTTCTAATTGAAAATTTTTTTTTTTTTTGAAATATAGATAACTAACATTATTTTCAGTTATTTTAATTCAGATAACTCTTTTATTATTAATTTTCCGAGAAAAAGTGATTCTTAATAAAAAGTTCTGCATGGTCTAAACTCTAAAATACAACCATCTTTTGTCAAATTTTATCAATTTTATACGAGGTATGTCAAAAAATATGAATTTCGCTCAAGAGTAAAATACGTTTATTTTTCACAATATCGAAAATTGTTATTATGAAAAGTTATTTAGAATTAAAAATTATGTTTCAGTATGTAATTACATCCTTCTAATTGAAATATTCTGAACTATAAAGGTACTTGACTTTTGATCTAAATTTATGTTTTTTGACATACCTCGTATAAAATTGATGAAATTTTAAGTATTTTTAGTTTTAGACCATCCAGAACTTTTTATTAAGAATCACTTTTTTTCGTAAAATTAATAATGAAAGAGTTATCAGAACAGAAATAATTGAAAAAATAATGATAGTTATCCATAATTTCTCAAATTTTTTTTTTCAATTAGAAGGATGTAATTGCATATTAGAATATAGTTTTTAATTCCAAACAACTTTTCATAACAGCAATTTCCAATATTACGAAAAATAAAGCTACTTTACTCTTGAGTGAAATTCAAACTTTTTGACATACCTCGTATAATATTCAAAAAATTTGATATTTGATGGTTAAATCTTAGGTTTTGGACCATGCAGAGCTTTTTATAAAGAACAACTTTTTTTCGTAAAATTAATAATAAAAAAGTTTTCCATATGGATACAACTTACAGGGACATACTATATATATATATATATTGTTATGATCTGCTTCTTATTAATTTTATTTTAATTATTATTTATTTGATTAATTATTTAATTGTCGCAAATCATATATAAAAATTGAATAAAAAATCTCAGGGTGCCTTTTTATACTATTAAAAACAAATCCAAATTATCTCACGTTATACTTATCTTCTCTAGTGGGTTCAGTATTTCTTGGTTGATCCTAATCGGGATAAAATAAGGAAAAGAAATAAAGCAAAATATTAAAATAAAAATACAGAATTGTCTTTTATTTATTAAAATCAATACTCTGAAATCTATCGAATCTAAAAACCTGTGGACACAGATGTCCGAATGAAATTTTTACCACTTAAATTTATTATAGTTAAAAAAAAAACAATTTATCGGTTTGTTCCCGATGACTTTGGTAAAACAAACTAAACAAAACAAATTTATGTATTCGCAAGATTACCTATATTTACTATTTACTTTTTGAAATATTGGAATTTTAATTCATATGCTTTTTACTCAAAAAAATTTAGTTTCCGAACATAAAAATCTCTTTCACATAAATTGACTGACCTTTTGCTTCACTCACTCTGATGTCTTCTCGTGACCCAAAACAGCTCTCCCTCGTTGACTATGTTAAAGGCTACTCATCAAAGCCCTCTCCTTTGTCCAGCTTCAAAACTATCAGCATACCAGTACCAATTCTCCAACAAGCCGGGTCTCTTTTGACACGTACTCGATTCAAACAAAACTCCAAAGATTCTCTGCTCTCCTTCTCACAATAATACAGAATCAAAGAGGTATTTCGTCTCAATTTGATCTGTCTCTCGTTCCACTTTTCACCACTATTCTCCACTATCAAACAGCCACTGGTATCTGCTAACTATCTATCCACTAAACACGTCGAACCGCTCCTCATCGATGCCAAAAACATAATGACTTCTCTTTCAAACTCTCTCAATCATCCAATCCATTTTTCCCCTTCCACATTGCCAAGAATCAAAGACATCGGCTTTTCCATTCACAAACAAAACAGTCACCCTCAAAATTATTCCGATCATCCTAATTACTTTCTGAGAACTATACAATATTTACTCGTGTTGAAACAAAGATACTAAAATTCCAAACTTTCTCCATAAAACCCCTTTTCTAGAAATTGATAATTACCTCTAAACTAAACAATCTTTTTCCATTTTAAATCTAAATACATCGTTATTTTCACTTTAATTATTCACAAAAGTCTTTAATGGTTCATCGGAAAGCTCATTAAAAGAGAAATCTACCTACATCCAAACTACATTCTAAGAAATATCTACAGCTCAATATACAGGGTGTATCAAATTTATGTGCCCGCGTTATTTAAAAAAAAATTTAATTTAATTTTCATTTTGCTTTTGATTGATAAATTGAAAACACAATAATATATATATATATATATATATATATATATATATATCTTGGAAATACTATTAAAATCGGCAAAGAAAACCAAATAGCCGAAATAAAAAGACGCATACAATTGTCTTGGGTAGCTTTCGGCAAGTTAAGCTTTATCTTGAAGAATAGAGATATAAAAATGTGTCCAAAACGTAGAGTTTATGACAAATGTATCTTGCTTGTAACTACATATGGACTGGAGACCATGGCCTGTGCAAAGAAAACCTTAGAGCAGCTCAGTACAACTCAAAGAGCGATGCAGAGGGCCATACTAGGGATTAGTTTGAGAGACAAAATTCGAAATATCGACATTCGTGAAAGAACAAAGATTACTGATGTCGCAGAACGTATAGCAAGGCTCAAGTGGCAATGGGTCGGACATGTTGCCCGAGATAATCCCGAAAAATGGACACAGAGACTAACAAACTGAAGACCAAGAGAGAACAGGCGAGAAGTAGGCAGACCGCAGAAGAGGTGGGCAGATGATATCAAACAAGTCGCGGGCAAACAGTGGATGAGAATTGCCAAGAGTAGAAATCGATGGAAGCAAATGGAAGAGGCCTATGTCCAGCAATGGACGAACACAAGCTGAAGAAGAAGAAGAAAATCGTACCAGAGATCTTCTTGAGATTAAGTTGCGTGTAAATTATAATATTGATTTCTCTAAAAATTAAAAATGCTTTAAAATATGTCTAAAAGGTGGACAAAATATACATTGTGGTGTATAACGTTTCTGTTATTAGGACAGATCATTTTAATAGGGCTTTTCATTCACACTCATTTGTTTCGAGCTTCTGTCATATGTCGTATAATCCGTGTATATTAATATTATACACTGATTATACAACACAAACTTTGCCTCTCAATAACAGCCAGATCAGTACCGCGTTGATTCTGAAAAATTTTTTGGTATTTCTTTAGACAGCAACCTCAAACGGTCCCTTCATATCGACTCGTTAAGTAAGAAACTCGCCTCAGCTTGCTATGCAATAGGATCTGTCTCAAGGGAACTCAATTTAGCTTCTTCTAAAATAACATATTTTTCGTTTTTCGAGTCTCATCTTCGATATGGTCTTCCTTTTTGGGGTTCTAGTACAGCTGCCCAATTTGATGTTATTTTTAAATTGCAAAAAAGACCAATAAGATATCTGTTTGGCCTCAAAAGATCTACACATTGCAGAAGTTACTTCAGAGATCACGGAATTTTATCACTTCCATCTTTATGGATGGCTCAGTGGCGGCTCGTCAGAGGAGGCAAGGGAGGCTCAGCCTCCCCATAAATTTTTTACATACTCTACACTGTTTTGTTTATCATGAATCGCGAAAACAATAAGCACTCTCACTATTATACAACGTGTAAATTCCATATTATCACTAATTATCCATACAGCATTAGCATTAGAACGCATGATCGCGTCTCAGTTTTATTAAATATTATTGTAGGCAGGACCCTGGGTTATCCCGAGATGCATGGACGGAGCCGAGAAGCCCAGCAGTCTCCGTTGCTAATGCTCCGTGCAGCGCAGCAGGCGTTTAAGGAGACCCGGTCTCCTAACAGTGGCATCTACGGCGCCATCACACGCTGCCCGGAGAAATACCAAGGGAGGCAGAGTAGCTTCTCGGCTCCGTTGCGTGGTTGCGTGCGTCTCGGGACAACGAATTTTAGGGTCCTGACTAAAAATAACGAAAAATCTAAAAGTGCGAATTTTGTTATGAAATTTGGTATGTGGTGTTATAATAATATTTGGAACAACTTGCTAAAATAACTTTTTCCGATATCTCTAACTCAAAGCAAAATATCGGTAATTTATCGTGTTTTTGAATTCGCAGTAGGCCGCGTTTAGAATTAAAAAAATTCGGTTGAGTATCTTAAAAAATTTGAAGCTTCATTATGTATGGACTGCAAAACTTCAAATCTGTATTTATTTTGATATGCATAGGTATCTATTTACAAATAGATGGAATTGTTAACAAATAAACGACACAAACTTTGGTATTAAACTTTTACAATTAGACTAACTATTTTTAAAATGATATGATATCATGAAATTATGAATTATGATGATATTATAAAATGTAAATAAAAAATGGTCAAAAAATGGAGCCTTAAATTACATTTTTTGGCGCATTTTTTTGCTAGTGCAAATTTGTCTAGATATTTTACAGTTAGGTATAGCCTCCCCTATTGTAAAAATCACGAGCCGCCACTGGCGATGGCTATATTCTAGAAACGGTTTGTTTAATTCGTAAACACCTTCAGGTCTTTCCAGCAAGGCCCAATCATCTTTACTCCACCAGAAATTCAATCTTTGATATTTATTTACCGATCCCATCGACTGGGCCGCAAAAAAACTTTACAACCATCTCCCTTTACAACTTAAATCTGTAACATCTTTCCCAAATTTCCGTAAAATGACAAAAGTCTATCTATCTAAAAGAGCATACTATTCAATAGAAGAATTTCTTAATAAATAACTAAGAAAATTGGGTTTCATACGCAGTAGCTTAAACTTCAGTTCCTAATGTTGTATTTTATTTATTTATTTATTTGTTGTAAGTACTTATGTTCAATTTGCAATTTATATAAAATTTTGCAATAAATTGTTTTTGTCTTTGCTTTTATATCTTATATACTATATAGGTACTGTATATTGACGATTTATCTAATTTTAGGAAATTGTAGTTGTTATTACCTATTTGTTATTGATATTATTTTTCTTTTGACTATATGTAAGCTTTGTCCATAAAATTATAAAAATTTTCAGTGACAATAAAGCATATTTCTATTTTATAACATATGACAGAAGCTCGAAACAAATGGCAATCGATGAAAAGCCCTATTTATTAGGTATTTGATTGGAGCATAAATTGTTCAAAATACTTAACTTGTTTTAAAATTTATAAAACTGGCAGCCAAGCTGTTAATAAGAGGATATAACATAAAATATGCTTTACGCAATTATTAATTAAGCGTCATTTATTATTTTCGGAAAATATAACAACAATAAAACCGGCATTAGCAATTTTGATAAGAATTTCAACATGTAAACTTTTGCTTATATCAGCCGTTACGTGTTGCATTGGGTAATCTACTCATTAAACACATCCAACACTCAAAAAGTATATAATTTTTGTTTGTTTTGAATTATTTGCATCAACCAATTATTAACGGAATCTGTATTATGTAGTGTATGTATTGATTAAATGCCTTGTTACTAAGTAAATTCCGTTTTATGTTCTTTATAAAGAGTTGCTGGGCTAAAGATCACTGGGCCTTGGTTCATGTAAAGATTTCTAATACCATATTTACCAGATCTTGTATCTTTTCTGATGTTATTGTATCCTTTCCAGGAGCTTACCTTTTTTAATGCTCTTGTTGCTTCTCTCAATTCTTCGTACGTAAAACGATCTAGTCTATCGTCTATTTAATTTTATTTATCTCATAATTGATACTTTCCTGATTATTTTCTCAGTATCGAGCAATCTTTGAAAATACGGTTTCCATGATTTCTTCTTCCTCATTGCTTGTCTGGCTATATGTCCTTCCATTCAGATCTCGCTTGTGCTCTTCTCCTCCATTGTCTCATATTCGTGGTTTTCAGGTCGTCTTCCACGTCTCCTAAGCATGCAACCTCTTCCGTCCACTGCTGGATATAGGTCTCTCCCATTTTTCGTCACTATCAACTAGAGTTGCACAAGTTTGACTTGAATGTTTGAACTTGACTTGAGTTTGACTTAATTTCAAGTTAAACTCAAGTCAATCCTTCTGACAAATATTTCAAGTCAAGTCAAACTGGTCAATCGTACAGGTTTGAAAATTCAAACTGTTTGTCAAACTAGTTTGAAAGAGTTTGAAAAATAATTTATTTAGTAGATATACTTTTTTGTTGTTCTGAAGCTATTTACTTGTGACATTTTTATGATTCTATTTTTATGGGAAATAAGCCACAATTAAATTGAAAAAAATAATTTTATTTTTTTTTATAATTTACTTGGGCGTCGAAACGTTAATAAAATTATTTTTTTCAATTTAATTGTGGCTTATTTCCCATAAAAATAGAATCATATACTTTTTTGTCGAGATAGACATGTTAGTTGCCAATTAAGATAAGAAAATTAAATGTGTTTTTTCAATGTGTTTTAATTTAAAACTTTTAAATGTAGATTTTTATCGTTTTCGAATCCTGAGAAAACTAATAGGTAAGTATTTTTGAAACATTTAAACGCAGAATGATAGATTGCGTTATTACCGAGGGCCAAAAGTCTCTTAGAATAAATAAAAAGTTTCTTTTGAATGAAATATTTGCAATTAATAATAACACTAAATTTTCCTTTTTATGTTCACCCCCGTAACTTATTAAAATAAAAATTATAGAAGTTTTCAGGGATGTTCGTCCCTCAGAAATAATGTAATATTTTATGCTGCGTTTAAATTTTTTTTAAATTCTTATTAGTTTTCTCAGGATTTGAAAACAAAATAATACATTTAAAACGCATTGAACATTTTGATAAGCGACATGTTACGCCTATGCCCTTAAGGGTTACAATAAAATAAGTATTATTTAGTTTTTCAATGGACAGCTCAAAATAAAATAATTTGGAATTTGTATGACTTTCTTTTATTAAAAAAGGCATTTATTTATCTTAGGGACAGTTCGAAAAACATGTGGTACCAAGCTGCTAGTTCACTCGAAAATATGTACCACATTACAAAAGTTAGTATTGCTGTATTTATATTCGTTGGTATTTCTTTAAAATTCAAAACTAACAATAAGGATATTAGACCTGGATCCCCCGTACCAAAAAAAGTTGATCAATAGCAAGCTGAAAATTTGTTAATAGCTTAACGGTGTCTAGTCAGACAAACTTTGATGTACGGGAACACTGGAACAGGGGAAGTTTTAATTGTGGAACAGTTTAAAAATTTGGAACGTCAGATTACGAAAACGTCCCATGTATTTTGTCGGTCAGAACATCCAATTGATTTGTTACCCTTTAATTAAACTCTCATGCAAAAATCAGACTGCTATTACTAACCAACATGATTCCTGTCATTTGACATGTTCTTCGTGTTCCACTCATTAAAATGCCCAGTTGGTGATAAACACCAGTCTGATTTTTGCATGAGAGTTTAATGAAATGGTAACAAATTAATTGGAAGTTCTGTCCGACAAAATACATGGACCGTTTACGTAGTCTGACGTTCCAAATTTTTAACCTTTTCCACAATTAAAACTTCTTCTGTTCCAGTGTTCCCATACATCAAAGTTTGCTATTAATCAACTTTTTTTGGTACGCGGGACCCAGGTCTATATGGTTTTATATCTACAATTTAAATTTTTTTTGGATACAGGCTACAAATGTTGGGTTTAAATAAAAAAAAATTAATGTATAAATATGCATTAAGCTTTCTTAATAATTATCCTAACTGGCGCGTTTATTGGGTTTTATTTGTCTGCCTGCGGTTTAAATATCGTATCAGCCAATAAATTTCTGTTTATTAGTCCTGTCGCCAGGGGGGGTACAACGGCCTCGTTAATTCAGATGGACTTACCCAAATTTTTTTTATGTATTTTGACCCGTAGAACACGAATTTTTTGGGTAACAGTTGATCCGGATGTCGATAAGATTGTTATAGACCAAGAACTTGAGGAATCAAATAACAGCGATTTTTGGCAAAACAAAACAATATTTTGTATTTTTTGGGTCATTTTAAGCAAAAAATATTTCTACAAGTTTTTTAGTAGGATGCACAGTTTTCGAGATAAACGCGGTTGAACTTTCAAAAAATCGAAAAACTGCAATTTTTAAACCCGAATAACTTTTGATTAAAAAATAAAATAGCAATTCTGCTTAGCGCCTTTGAAAGTTCAAGTCAAATTATGTCGGTTTTGATTATTTGCATTGCTAAAAATTTATTGTGTTATTGCTAAACAAAGCTACAAACAACTAGTGCGTGAGTGATGTTTCTATGATTTCTCATTTAAAATCGAACGAGTAGGTAGAATAGGTACTAGTGCAATCAAGACTATTTCTACGTTACATGCGTTAAAACGCATGTAAAAGCACGGGAAACCCTACGTGTTTATAGCTTTGTTAAACAATAAAAAAATAAATTTTTACCAATGCAAATAATCAAAACCGATATAATTTGACTTAAACTTTCAAATGCGGTAAGCAGACTTGCTATTTTATTTTTTAATCAAAAGTTATTCGGGTTCAAAAATTGCAATTTTTCGATTTTTTTAAAGTTCAACCGCGTTTATCTCGAAAACTGTGCATCCTACGAAAAAACTTGTAGAAATATTTTTTACTTAAAATGGCCCAAAAAATACAAAATATTGTTTTGTTTTGCCAAAAATCGCTGTTATTTGATTCCTCAAGTTCTTGGTCTATAACAATCTTATCGACATCCGGATCAACTGTTACCCAAAAAATTCGTGTTCTACGGGTCAAAATACATAAAAAAAACTTGAGTAAGTCCATCTGAATTAACGAGGCCGTTGTACCCCCCCTGGCGACAGGACTATATTGAAATTTGTCAAAAAAAATTTTTTTGACCTTGTTGGGAGAGGGGGGAATTTCCCCTACCCCTCCCCCTCCTCCCGGAGATCCAAAACCAGATATAAAATATATACCAGATATATTATATTATATTATCTATACATATATATATATATATATATATATATATATATATTGTTTAAGGAGGAGAAAATAATTGGGTAACCAGCTGAATATGGACAAAGTGTACTCTTTTTACTTATTCCAATATATTTCGCCCATTTTCATGGGCATCATCAGGGAAAGCTACAATGTTGGTTATTAGGTAGGTACATAAGATGAATTAGCAGTATACTTACTAAGTGAGAATTGTTGTCACGATGTTTTAAAAGAAGCAAATATAAATAAAATGATAAAAAACTAAAATACAGAAATAACATATCACAAAAGTCCATAATTTAAAATATACATGATGATAGATAAAATTTATATATTGACACAATGAATTGAAAACAAGGTCTGACATTATTTATTTACTTTTATGTTAATTGTCAGTCAAATTTTTTTTTTGGTCATTATCCTATTAAGTTAAACAGTTAAAATAGGTTATCAGCAATCAATATTATTAATTATTTAAGTGAGAGATATTAGCTAAACCTGTTAAATTTTGATTATTTTTATTTTTGTCTAAGAATAGTAAATAAGAGTATATTTCACTCAGGTGATTAATGTCTGATTTTTTGTTGATGCAATTATCACATTGTGCTATAAAAGCCATCTCCAAAAAGATTCTTTTAGTATAATTTTTTTCTATATCTAAAATTTTGAATGAATTATAGTCCATGGTATGGTTATTGTCATTTACATGTGTAGCAAGAGTGCATCTTTCTGGATATAGTCTACTGTCACTTTTGTGGGAAGTAATTCGATCTTTTATCGATCTTGAACTTTGTCCGATATATTCTCTGTCACAATCTGCACATGGGATACTGTAGATTACGTTTGTTGTCAATTCTTTTGGATGTTTATCCTTCAATTTTGAGAACACTTTTCTGATGGTTAGAACTGTTTTATTTGAAATTTTGATATCGGTCACATTCTTAAGTATTCTGGTTAAAGCTGGAGTAATTTCTTTGATGTAAGGTAATGTAGCAAATTTAGGGTGTCCTTGGGATGTAGTGTGATGATTTAAGTTATTGTCTTCTTGGATTATTACTGTATTAATAGATGTGGTGTTAAAGAGGATTTTCTTGATTAATGCTTGTGGATAAGAGTTTTCAATAAATAGGTTGTACAGGATGTCGAGGTTTTTTTTATGAAACAATTTGTCCGATATAAGAATCACTCTATTCTTCATTTGTTTTACCAAATTTACCTTCATGGAATATTTATGATACGACATATAGTTAAGGTATCTTCCTGAGCTCATTGGTTTCCTATACCAATCAATGACTATTTTATTATCAGGTAAACGAATGAGACGTGTATCCAAGAATGGAACAGAAAGATCATTATCTTCCATTTCAACTGTAAATTTTATATAAGGATCATAGGTGTTAAATGTGCAGATTGTGACAGAGAATATATCGGACAAAGTTCAAGATCGATAAAAGATCGAATTACTTCCCACAAAAGTGACAGTAGACTATATCCAGAAAGATGCACTCTTGCTACACATGTAAATGACAATAACCATACCATGGACTATAATTCATTCAAAATTTTAGATATAGAAAAAAATTATACTAAAAGAATCTTTTTGGAGATGGCTTTTATAGCACAATGTGATAATTGCATCAACAAAAAATCAGACATTAATCACCTGAGTGAAATATACTCTTATTTACTATTCTTAGACAAAAATAAAAATAATCAAAATTTAACAGGTTTAGCTAATATCTCTCACTTAAATAATTAATAATATTGATTGCTGATAACCTATTTTAACTGTTTAACTTAATAGGATAATGACCAAAAAAAAATTTGACTGACAATTAACATAAAAGTAAATAAATAATGTCAGACCTTGTTTTCAATTCATTGTGTCAATATATAAATTTTATCTATCATCATGTATATTTTAAATTATGGACTTTTGTGATATGTTATTTCTGTATTTTAGTTTTTTATCATTTTATTTATATTTGCTTCTTTTAAAACATCGTGACAACAATTCTCACTTAGTAAGTATACTGCTAATTCATCTTATGTACCTACCTAATAACCAACATTGTAGCTTTCCCTGATGATGCCCATGAAAATGGGCGAAATATATTGGAATAAGTAAAAAGAGTACACTTTGTCCATATTCAGCTGGTTACCCAATTATTTTCTCCTCCTTAAACAATTTAAATTGAGTCAGCTATTATTAAACCAAGTTTTCTATATATATATATATATATATATATATATATATATATATATATATATATATATATATATAATGTATTTTATAAATATTTTTATATATACAGTGTTCCCATACATCAAAGTTTGTTCGACTAGACACCGTGAATTTTCAGCTTACTATTAATCAACTTTTTTTTGGTACGCGCGATCCAGGTCTATTATAAAAATAGATGAAATAAAATTAAAAAATTAAAAATTTAAGAAATTATATAAAGTATCTACAAACTAAAAACATATTTGTTGTTTTTAGGTAAAATATGTATTATATCACCTTTATACTTTATTAGAAAATCCAAATTGTATAATTAGTATACTAATCAGTACATTCATTTGTCATTTTTAGCCTCTAATATTAAATAATTTTTATTTTATTGATTATACACTACAATGTACTGTATAATCAATATTATTATATGTCATATTATAATAATGTTGTTGTTAATTAATATATTTCGACAAGTAATTAAAATCGATTAATATGATTTATATAGGATAAAAAGGTATAGATATATTATCTGTATAATAAGCAAGTACAGTTACAAGTTATAAACTAATAATTAATAATGCATATTATGCAATAATCGAATCCAAAGGGCCGGTACGGTTAACTAACCGGAGTTTAATCGAGAAAATACCGGCCCTAAGAATAACAGACTTCATAAATGGAATTATAATTATTACCTATAATTATAATAATAATTAAAATTGCATTTATTAAGTCTGATATTCTTACGGTCGGTATTTTCTGTCCCGATAGACACCGGCCCTACCTAGCGTCACCAAATTAAAATTTGGTAACACCAATACGCGGTTTCAGAGCCATCGTCCCCGCAAAATTTTCAGAGACGATCCAGTCAAAGATCCTACTATCGTTGCCACTCACAGAAGTGGTAAACGGCGCGGCGTACGGTAAGGGCACAGTATAATAAATATGGAACCTCTTTATACTGTGGTAAGGGCGTATTATAATAACGTGCAACCGATTTTACATAAACTCGCTGATATTTTCGTGCGTCTAGTTGGCTATTTTACTGAATTAGGTAGATACTATTAACAAATATTTCTATTTTAAAAAAATATAAATGGAATTATTTCATAGTAGTCATAAAATATTTATTAACAAATTTTAACTGTTACCAATGGTAACAATGGTTACATGGACGCTTCGCCAGTGGTAAAATCAAACTAGTTTGACTTGATGCATATCTACTATCAACGGTTCTGTGCGTCGTGTTGCCATTTCTTGGCCATTCGTTTGATGTTGTCCATCCAGCGCCACCGTGTGGGTGGTCGTCCTCTGCTGCATTTGTCTTCTCTTGGGCGCCGGTTAATTAGTTTTCTGGTCCATCTTGCGTCTTGGGCAGGAGTGACCTGCCCAATTCCATTTCAGCGTGGATATACAGGGTGAGTTTTTAGTGCGGGATCGGTCGATAACTCCATTATGGTATAAAATATCGAGAAAAGTTATTTAAAAAAAAATGTAGGCAATGATATTCTCCACGCTTGGAAAATATGTCCATTTCTACAGGTTGATCGGTAACTGCGTGGTATATCAAACATATAATTTTTTAAATGGAACACCCTATATATTTTTTCATATTTATATTCCCCTCATAATTCTTGTTCATATAATATATGGTTTTGCATTCTATACAGAGTATTTAACAAGTTATGACCATTTTTATTTCGAAATCACTATGAGATTAACACCCTGTATATAAAGAAGTTTATTCGTAGACAATAATTTGTTTTATGTAATAAGATAAACAATATACTGTAGTTTTTAAATTAAGTCCAATTCACATCATTGACGAATATTTGCATACAGGGTGAACTACAAAACCAAATTACGATTTTCTCTATTTTTTTAAATGGATCACCCTATATTTTATTTTTCACCATTATTGTATTTAATATACTCTTTCATTTTTATATAGCATTATCTATATCTAAACTGATTACTTTCCGAGATATTTTTAGTTTTCTTCAAATTTCGGGAATACATTCAATTTTTCTAGTAGAAATAAGTTAGTATTGAGTGATAATTAAACAAAATTATTTTTATTAGATAAATAACTAACACAAAATATAAACCATAGCAATATGCAGTGAATATACCAATAAATGTGATATTAAGAAATTATCATATTTCCCTAATATACAAGAATCGTAAAATTCCTACAAAAAAACTTTGTATTGTATATAATAATATAACAAGATTATTTTTATTTAATAAATAACTTACAGTCCATCTAATTTACTTACCGTTGCACGTCATTATTTACGCCAGAGATCTAAGTTGACATAGTTGCCAAAGTATAAAAAAATCCTGAATCCATTTTAAATCAAATAGATCACACAATTACTGTAAACGTGGATTATACAACAAAACAAATTAATATTCAATGTAAATAAGTAAAAACTTAAGAAATAGAGAACAAGAATTAAGTTATAATCTTTTAATATTTGCAGTGCAAGCGTTTTTTCACTGCATTGTTAATAATTAAAGAACGGCTCCGAACTCTCTCGGCATGAAGCCGGTAGGTTTCTTTGTATATGTCTACAATAACAACTAAAAAAGTTGTCAGATACCTTGATTATTCCAAGTCGTGATAAAATTAGGTGAAATTTATATTTTTATAGTAAAGGATGTTTTTATAGTAAAGTAAATAATAAAAACAGTAAATATAATAAAACAGATACTTATAGTAAAGAATATAAACAAATATGAAGTGTCATCACCGCAACTGTCAAATAAATGTTACCAATTTATTCTAAAATGTCACCTTCGTTCGATTACAGTTACAGTGTGATTCGAGTAAATGTGCTTCATAAAAACGCTTTATAATCCATTTATACAAATTAAATGTAACATATTATTGTGTATTTCTTTAGATTAACATTAATAGAAATCTTCAAATATTATTTCCACGCATATATAATAAAATATGTCTAGTGGCTGTAATTGCAGTGTATTCGGCAACGTGATTCTAAAAAAGAACACACCTACTGCCTAAATATTTCGTGTTGGTATCATGTGACGTCACAGGCTATGACGCGGATGACGTGCAACGGTTAGTAAATTAGATGAAGTATACATGAAACATAAATCAAAACAATATACAACTGATGTAACAGTTTTTAGATTGGTATATCAACAGCATTTCTAAGCCAAGCATTTTTTAATAGAACATTCATTTTTATAAGCACTTTTAAACTACAAAACAAAATTACGATTTTCTCAATTTTTTTTAATAGATCACCCTATATTTTATTTTTTTTTAATATTGTATTTATGATACTCTTTCATTTTTGTTTAGCTTTCCTATACCTAAACTTATTAGTTTCTGAGATATTTTTAGTTTTCTTCATTTGCCGGGAATACATTCAATTCTTATAAATATAAATAACTTAACAAATAAGTATTATGTAATAATATAACAAATATTTTCATTCAATAAATAACTAACAAAAAAATAATAAACCATAACAAAATTTAATGAATGTACCAATTAATGTGATGTTAAGAATATAAGTCTAAAGTAAATTTTGAATATGACCACTTTCAACGTCTATGCAATTTTGTAACCGATATTCAAATGACCGAGCCACATTTCTAACATTTTTGTAAGTCAATATTATTAAAAGCTTTTATTCTATTTTTCATATCATCAAGCGCGTTGGATGCTTCTGGTATACAAGGTTTTTTTATATAGCCCCACTTAAAAAAAATCAATTTTGGAAGAACTGGAGCACCGTCGTATAATAACCTCAACCGTCAAAAAATGTGGACCAATCACATAATCTCTAACAATATCACCTTAATTAAACATTTATAGATCACCTAGTTTGAATGTTAACAAAGTAGGGATTTCTTGATGCATATTAATGAAATTTAATAAGAAAATTGTATTATTAATAACTGCGGGTCACAATCTGCAATTAGGAATGTGTTACTAAAAACTTCTTGGCTTAGAATGCTGTTGATATAATAATCTAAAAACTATTAAATTAGTTGTATATTGTATTGATTTATGTTTTGTGTGAGTTGTTTATTAAATAAAAATAATCTTGTAATTTTATTATACACAAGATACCTATATTCTTTTTGTAGGAATTGTATGATTCTTGTATATTAGGGAAATATGATAATTCCTTAATATCACATTTATTGATACATTCATTGCATATTGCTATGGTTTATATTTTGTGCTAGTTATTTATTGAATAAAATTAATTTTGTTTAATTATCATTCAATACCAACTTATTTATACTAGAAAAATTGAATGTATTCCCGAAAGTTGAAGAAAACTAAAAATATCTCCGAAAGTAATAAGTTTAGATATAGGGAATGCTAAATAAAAATGAAAGAGTATAATAAATACAATATTTTTGAAAAATAAAATATAGGGTGATCCATTTAAAAAAATAGAGAAAATCGTAATTTGGTTTTGTAGTTCACCCTGTATACAAACATTCGTCGATGATTTCAATTGGACTTAATTTAAAAACTACAGTATATTGTTTATCTTACTACATAAAACAAATTATTGTCTATGAATTACTTCTTTAAATACAGGGTGTTAATCTCATAGGGATTTCGAAATAAAAATGGTCATAACTTGTTAAATACTCTGTATAGTAATGCAAAACCCTATATTATATGAACAAGAATTATGAGGGGAATATAAATATGAAAAAATATATAGGTTGTCCCATTTAAAAAATTATATGTTTGATATACCACGCTGTTATTGATGACCCTGTAGAAATGGACATATTTTCCAAGCGTGGAGAATATCATTGGCTACATTTTTTCTAAATAACTTTTTTTGATATTCTATACCGTAATGGAATTATCGACCGATCCCGCACTAAAAACTCACCCTGTATGTACGTTCGACGATATCAGTGATACCTGTTCTTTTCCTTAGGTCTTGGTTCTTTATTTTGTCTTTTTTTTTGTCACGCTTTTGTTTAACAATATCATACCCTTCATTCAATTCATTAACTTCGTCGTTTCTCCTGATTCTCCATGTGCCGTCTTCCTCTTGCACCGGCCCATACACTTTTCTCAGTATCTTTCTTGTATCGCTGTTGAATGGCCAGATGTTTTATAATTGAATGATGCTCCTGTGTGAGCTTTTACCAAATAATGGACATATCCACATTCTATACCTTTGAAGACTATAGTGTCTTGTACTTTAAATCCAGATTTTTGTTTTATTATGATGTAATTTATTATCTTATTATCGAAATCTGTTCCTTTGTATATGGGTATCTTGTACATTTGCGTAAGCCTTTATGTGTGAAGAAACCGTTTAAAATTTGTCAAGTCACATTGTCGACAAATATTTATGAATCTTCTTCCACACTCATTGGACAAATCTTCGTTATAGTTCCCTATTGTTGGATAATTTTGACTTCTTCCTTTTCTTGCTTTTAAGTCGTCCATCAATATTATCTCTCGTTGCATCTGTTAGATAGTCATCTCTCTTTCGTCCCTATAATTTTTTTTCAGTTTCCCGGAATGAATTTGTATCACAAATTTTGTGAACTTTTCAGAGCAGCACAAAAGTAGATAATTGTAAGTGAATTGTAATATCTTTACGTTTTTTGTTTCTATCTGACTTTTTATTACTTCTTTGTACTGTTGTTCATGGCCGCATTTTAATGGTAGGGGAGCAAAGTATGCTAAATGCGCAGTCACTCGAGCGCTATGGGGACCTATTGGGTTGTGATTATTAGGTCCTAAAACCAAAAAAAAGTTAAGTAAAATTTTCCATTTTAGTGGGGACTTTCCATTTTTTAATTTAATTTTCCATTTCCAACAATCGTTTTTTCCGATTATAGCGCCATTTATCTATAGTTCAAAAAGATGTTTCGAATAAAAGTGGCTTATTTTTACGTACAGAATCCAAATCTGCAATACAAATTTTGGGCTCCTATTTAAAATTTTAAAGTAACCCCCTCCCCGCCTTCTTGGGGGGTCGTGTTTGGTACCATTCGATAGATTTTTCAAAAATATTGAATAAGTGTATTTTGCAGTTTTCGATCTGATGTTTATTTTGCGAAATATCGAGGGATTTGTATTTAAAATTTTATTACCCCCACCCCTCTCCATGGGAGGTCATATTTGGTATCATTCGATAGATATTTGAAAAATATTGAAAACGTAGTTTTTACTTTTTCGATCTGACGTTCATTTCGCGAAATATTCGCTTTGTTTGTGAAACTTTTTGACTCACCCATTTCCTTACGCCCCGCTCAAATCGTCAGATTTGTGAAATATACACTCTTTTGCATGTACTTAACTTACCTTATCTTAATCTGACAATTTCGAGTATTTTTAAGGATAGATTTTTTTCGGGCCCCCTTAACGAACTTGCCTGTGTTAAGAGTCAATATATGGCAGGGTACCAGGTTTCTCCCCATATGATAATCTGACGTGCTCGAGTAACTGCAAAAGTCCCCGCTTGGGCTCCCCTACCATAACTGTTTTATTTTGTTTTGGCTTCAGATATTTCTAATATTATCTAATGGGGATGGGGAAGCACAAGTAGGGCAAACACCCCATTAATGATCCAGAGCGATACGCCCTAGTCAGTCAATCATGGTAATGCTCAACACTAAAATAAATTCCGGAGTAAGTCCTCCGATCAGTTCTCCGGGGAGGACAGTTTTGAGTTCACCACAAGATAATAAATTGAAGTGCAGGAAAAATATCAAGATCTGTACATTGAATGTCAAAACCTTATACATATAAAGCAAGAAAAAGCCACCATGCAATACAGGAGATGAAGAGAATGCATATTGAAATAATAAGAATAGCAGAAATGAGATGGCCAGATTCTGGAAAAATTCAAGTGGAAAATCACAAGGTATACTACTCGGGAAAAAGTGATGGATCACATGAATATGGAGGCGGATTTATCGTATCACCCAAAGTTGCCAAATGCGTCACTAACTTTACGCCAATATCAAAGAGAGTGATGTTACTACAAGTACAAGCCAACCCCGTCAATATAAATATTATCCAAGTTTATGCTCCCACTGCAGACAAAGAAGAGGAAGAAGCTATTGAGTTTTATGAGAATATCATCAACAGAATTATACAGAAAATTCCACGACAGGAAGTTCTTATCATTATGGGAGACTTTAATGCCAAGATTGGAGCTGGAGATAAGACGCAGTACATCGGCGCACATGGACTTGGAGTCAGAAACGACAGAGGAGACCTCCTAGACTAATTCGCAGAAGACTCATAGAACTCGTTGTCACTAACACATTTTTCCAATTACCACCTCGAAAGCTGTACACATGGAAATCACCTCAAGACAAACCCGGGAGAATTATTAGAAATCAAATAGATTACATTTTAGTAAACAAAAGATTCCGAATCAGCTTTACATCTGCCAAGACTTATCCTGAAGCAGACTTAGAGACGGACCACGTTCCACGGTGGGAGTATTTCGCGTCAAATTTAAAATAGTGCAGAAAAAGAAATCACAATCATACGACCTACGTATGCTAAAAGATCCTGACACGAAAATGAGGGTCCAAGCCACGTTAAACGAGCAAGTGACTGCAATTAGAGACGCATCGAATGAAGAACAAATGATCAAACAGATGACCGAAATAGTTCAAAATGTAAAGGATAGACACTTAAAGGCAGATAAATTAACCAAGAAGACATCATGGATGACAGATGAGATCCTGAAACTAATGGACGAAAGAAGAAATGCCAAAAATGACCCCGACACATACAAAACAATCAATTTATCAATAAGAAGAAAAATTAGAGAAGCGAAAGAAAAAGAAGCAATGGAGAGATGCCAAGAAATTGAGATTCTACAATCAAAGTACCTTAGTCACAATGTACAAACAGAGTAAAATTAGAACGTGCAAAGAATATCTAGAAAAACTATTTGAAGATCAAAGAGATAACACCTTTGAGCTAGAAGAAGAGGTAAATGATGGACCAAGAATATTACAGCAGGAAGTTTATTCTGCCATAACATAGCTAAAAGATGGCAAAGCAGCAGGTCCCGATAATATACAAGCAGAACTACTCAAACTGATGGACCACGAATCAATAGCAATAATCACAAAGATACTCAACAACATATACAACTCTGGACAAATACCAACAGAATGGCTGAAGTCTGAGTTTATTGCACTTCCAAAAAAACCAGGAACCAAAAAGTGCGAAGAATACCGTACGATAAGCCTGGGCCTGGATTCCGTGCACTGTAGATATCTACAGTCGCCTTCTATCGATGTCACGTGTCATGAAAATATTTGAATTTTTAGCTTTAATTGAATTATTTTCTAGTTTTGCTAGGTTATACTCTAATTGATGCTGAAGTGACACTTAGTAAAACAAGAAAATATTTGAATTAAAACTAAAAATTCAAATATTTTCATGACAATTGCCATCGACAGAAAGCGACTGTAGATATCTACAGTGCACGGAATCTAGGCCCTGATGAGTCATCTCCTAAAATTGTTCCTAAAGGTAATCCATACGAGAATTTACAAGCTATGTGAAAGTCAAATTTCTCCCAACCAGTTCGGGTTCATAAATGCTGTTGGTACGAGAGAGGCTTTGTTTTCAATACAAGTCTTATTCCAGAGATGCAGAGACGTAAATTGCGACGTATACGCATGTCTGGTTGATTACGAGAAGGCGTTTGATCGAGTACAACACGCCAAGATGATGCAAATACTAAAAGAAGCAGGAATTAACAACCAAGATCTGAAAATAATTAGAAACCTTTACTGGAATCAGACTGCAAACCTCAGAGTTGACGGTGAACTTACCGAATATGTCAAAATCATGCGTGGAGTGAGGCAAGGCTGCATTTTGTCCCCCCTAATTTTCAATCTTTACTCTGAAAGAATATTTATCGAAGCTTTGCACGAAACTGAAAAAGGTATTCTACTAAACAGGTACCGGTTAAATAATATCAGGTATGCAGATGACACCATAGTATTTGCTGACAACCTAGAAGACCTACAAGTCCTCATGGACAAAATCACGTATTACAGTCAACAATATGGACTCAATATAAACGTAAAGAAAACAAAGCTTATGATCGTCAGCAAGAAAAAGATAACAGAAGGTCAACTCCATATCAACCAAACCCCTGTAGAAAGAGTGAGGCACTACAACTACCTCGGCACCATAATAAATGAAAAATGGACCAACAACCAAGAAATAAGAGCGCGCATCGGAAAAGCTAGATCAATCTTCAACCGTATGGGGGCGTTTTTCAAGAGCCACAACCTTTCTCTTGGTATAAAAGTAAGAATGCTGAGATGTTACGTCTTCTCTGTCCTTTTTTATGGTGTTGAATCATGGACCTTGAACGAGGATATGTGCCGAAAATTTCAAGCATTTGAGATGTGGCTATATCGGAGAATTCTTAAAATCCCATGGACTGATCGGGTCACAAATGAGGAGGTTCTTAGAAGAATGGGGAAGAACCGAGAAGTACTAACCACCATCAAATCTCGAAAGTTGGAATACTTTGGACACATTATGCGAAATGAATCCAGATATGCCCTCCTACAAGCCATCCTGCAAGGAAAAATATTTGGAAAGCGAGGTCCAGGAAGAAGAAGAACATCCTGGTTAAAGAACCTCAGAACCTGGTTCAACACAACATCTGTGCAGCTTTTCCGCGTTGCTGCAGATAAAGTAAAGATTTCTATGATGATCGCCAACATTCGTCACGGATAGGCACATCAAAGAAGAAGACCTAATGCCTTAGTAAACTTCAGAGTTTATTATGAAACATGATAAAAATATTTACAAAATATTTACAATTTGATTTAATATGGATTTAGGATTTCTTTATACTTTGGCAACAATGTCAACTTAGACCCCTAACGTAAATAATGAAGTATAACGGTATTTACACTGTACGGACTATACAATCTGCGAATATGTATGTTAAAATCCCCATTATTTAGACAACACAAAATACGTTATAGTGCAGTATGATAGTTCCTCATTAGAAAAACGAAAAACTTTTTATATAAATAAAATATTTTTGAATCTTTGAATCTTTGAATCTTATCGTATTTCGTACTATGTACCCACGGTTCTTAGACATTACTACGGTTGCCTAAATCGACTAACCAATGAACATTAAGGGTGAGATTACGTCACGAGAGTTTACTGTCATTTGAATCGTAATATGATTTTTTTCGAATCCTGAGAAAACCAAGTATTTTAGAAAAATTTAAACGCAGGATGCAAGATTACATTATTACCGAGTGCGGAAAGCCCCTTAGAATAAACAAGCAGATTCTATTGAATGAAATATTTGAAATTAAATATCACACTTCTCTTTTATTTTCAGCCCTGTAACTTATTAAAATAAACATTATAGAAGTTTTCAGGGACTTTCAGCCCTCGGTAATAATGTAGTCTTTCATTCTGAGTTTAAATTATTCAAAAATATTTATTAGTTTTCTCAGGATTCGATAAAAATGAATACAATTAAAACACATTGAGAATTTTGACATGCGTCAAAGTTTTGCATTCTCAATGTAAAATTCTGAACTGTTGAATTCCAGCTTCCCTAATAATTATTTTACATCAAAAGACATTAGAAACTATTTGAAGAGGATTGAAATCTGTATTGGAAATAACTGTTAAAATTGGTCTACGTAATTAAACATATTCCAAAATTTTGTAAAAATGAATGTAATACATTTTAGTTTTCAGCCCAAACTTAGGCCACACACAATGCAATAATGTTCACATTTTTGAACTGTCAATATTTTTATTTTATCATCTATTGTTTAAAAACAATACAGTTGATAAGATACCCTCAGTTGCGGAGAAAGGATTAATAATAAAGATTTTTTTATTCAGTCAATGGTGTGAGCACTGTCAGTTAAATAGTAACGTGTGGCCTTACTTTTACACGCATACCTATTGTGGCAAATGTATCATATTTTTCAAAATTTTGGAATGCATTTAAATCGTAGAACAATTTTAACTTTTGATTTTAATAGATTTTAATTCTCTACAAGTATTCTCTCATGACTTTTGTTGTAGAATAATTAGGGAAGCAGGAATTCAACAATTCAGAACTTTACCTTGAGTTTCCTATGGCCCTTTTTACGATTCGCCACCCAGTATAAGATAAAATGTGTAATATTTGTCTTATTATTTCATAATAACACAAATAATACACATATATACTCAATACCACACATTCAATGATCGAAAATAATTTAAAAATATGGGAATGTAAACTCTTGTGACGTAAAGTCAAAAATATAAGTCTCCCCACCACCGTCGGACAAGACAACCGTAATAAAGTCTAATAACCGTGCTATGTACCTACATTAGACATGATACTATAAATAACATTTATTTATAATTTATAGTATCATGATCATGACATTAGATAAAGAAAAGAAAAAATAACTGCCACTAAAACTTTATAATCTCTCCTATATTCCTCTAAAAAGTGGTGCCAAATATTTGAAAAATAAGAAACAAGAATAAAAGAAAAAGAAACTATGTTTTAATTACTCCCACGTCGAGGTGTAATGTACTGTACTACTTTTTTAATCTGGGGAAAAACGGGGAAAAACCGGCACAACCATGGCACAACCACGAACCACGCACGACAACGATATTTCTCTTCTTCTTTGTCTAAGCATGGACATTTGATATTTACCGTCCTTGTCTTGTCACTTGTCTAACGTTTTTTATACAAGAGGGGATTGATTTGTGATTTGTTCTTTGTTTTGATATTGATAAATTAATTAATTAACGGATATCATGATCTTGATAAGTTTTTTAATTTTAATCAGAATAACCTTTGTGGCAACCTAAGATGTCTGCAAGGGCAATCGTAATATTTGTTTTTACAATATTTGCAACAAATGCTATATGTAAGTTAAATTGATGTAATTATTTTAATTTTACTCATTGTTCAGGACATTTAACATATCTTTAAATATATAAACGGTTAGTGATTGATCAGATTATAAGAACATTATAGTTTAAAATATATTGCATCAGAAGGTCACATTCTCATATACAAGCTCACATTGTTACTTATTGTAAAGAACATTCAGTGTAAAGTTAAGATTGTTACTTTTTAAAATCTATATGACATTCTTGTTCTATGTTCTACTACCCTTTTCCTTCAAGGTGACACTCATTTAATATGCTGTATATGCTTTAACCAATATGTTAGAGATATAGATACTGAGTTGAAAACAATCCTAAGTCACTGTAGAAATATGTTAATGATAAAACATTCTAGTCACAGTTTACCAAATGCATGCTTTACAGGGATCAGTAGGTATGCTACTAACGGGTGAAATATTGCTAATTTGTTCAAGGACTTCTTTCAATCTGTCTGTACCCCTTGGGTTGATATCCTTCAGGTTCCCAATATCCTCATCAAGCTTACGAAGCAAATCGAAGATCTAAAACAAATGGATGCTACATATAGGTACTGATTTAATTAAAGCATTTGATCGTGTTGATCATCAGATTCTTCTTGCAAAATTGCTGTTTTTGGGATTTCATGTTCAGACTGTTGCATGGATTAAAAATTTGTTGTCAGGTTGTAGTCAAAGAGTTAAGGTTGCTGGTATTATTTCAGTCAATAACGGTCACCTCAGGGAGGACACACATCACCTATTTTTTCAACACATGCATTAATAATATTATGTTGTTTTTTGAGTAGTCAGTTCTTAATGTTTACTGATGTTCTGGATGGCTATTGATGATTTGAGAGATCAATTACACAGGCCAACAAAAAAAAAATATTTATAAAACTTTTCTTACATATTTATGTGAATTTTATGTATTTTTGGGCTCTAAAAAAGAATCTGAAATTAGATTTTATGTATCACCTATAGTTTTCCAACAATATGACACTGGTTTCATCATCATTCTCTTTGCCTTATCCCTATGCGGGGTCGGCTTCCCTAATTGCATTTCTCCATACAATTTTATCTTGAGTCATATCAATATGAATCCCCTTTACCAACATGTCCTGCCTAATCGTCTCCCCCCACGTCTTCTTTGGTCTTCCTCTCCTACTCCTTCCAGGAATCTGCACTTCAGCAATTCTTCGTATTGGGTGATTAGCGTCTCAACGTTGAACATGACCAAACCATCTCAACCTATGCTCTCTCATTTTGGCATCAATTGGTGCCACACCTAGACTTCCCCTAATATACTCATTTTTAATTTTATCCTTTTTTGTCACTCCACTCATCCATCTAAGCATTCTCATTTCCGCCACATGCATTCGTTGTTCCTCTTTCTTTTTCACTGCCCAACATTCAGTTCCGTACATCATAGCTGGTCTTATGGCTGTTTTATAGAATTTTCCCTTCAACTTCATTGGAATTTTCCTGTCACACAGCACACCACTCGCTTCCTTCCACTTCATCCATCCAGCCCTAATTCTACTGCATGCATCTCCATCTATTTCTCCATTACTCTGTAATACCGATCCCAGGTACTTAAAACTATTGCTTTTTACAATCTGTTCACCATCCAAAGATACCATGTTATTTGTAGTAACTCCATCTTTAAATGAACATTGCAAATACTCTGTCTTTGTCCTACTAAGTTTTAAACCTTTTTCCTCCAGAGCTTGTCTCCACTGTTCCAGTTTTTGTTCTAAGTCTCTTTCACTATTTCCTACTAACATGACATCATCAGCATACATTAAGCACCATGGAATGTTACCCTGTAGTTTCGCTATTATCTGGTCCAAAATTAATGAGAATAAATACGGACTAAGCACCGAGCCCTGGTGCAATCCTACTTTCACATGAAATTTGTCAGTCAGTCTCTCCCACACCTGTCCTAACACTAGTCGTTACTCCCTCATACATATCCCTCACAATCTTTACATATTCACCAGGGACTCCTTTCTTATCGAGTGCCCACCACAGAATCTCTTGAGGAACTCTATCATATGCTTTCTCAAGATCAATGAATACATGAGCGTTTGTTTCTTTACTCCTGTATTTTTCCATCAACTGCCTTATAATGAAAATTGCATCTGTTGTTGATCTGCCCTGCATAAAGCCAAACTGATTCTCGGATATTTCGGTCTCTTCACGTATCCATCTATCAATTACTCTTTCCCATATTTTCATGGTGTGGCTAAGCAGTTTTATAGCCCTGTAGTTTGTACATTGTTGTATATCTCCCTTGTTTTTGTAGACAGGTACTAGTATACTGCTTCTTCATTCGTCTGGCATTTGCCCAACTTCCATACTTCTATTAAATAAACCTGCTGTTCCTGTCTCTTCTAATGCTCTCCATACTTCCCCAGGAATATCATCTGGTCCTACCGCTTTTCCTTTCTTTATTTTTTGAAGCGTTTGAGCCATTTCCTCGTTTGTTATTTCGGTGACCATTGTTGCTACTGTCTCCGTTGACTCTACAGGCTGTCTGTCAAATTCTTCATTTAATAAGCTGTCAAAGTACTTTCTCCATCTCTTTTTGACATCCTTTTCATGATATTATTATTATTTTCATCTCGGATACATCTAATCTGATTAAAATATTTTGCTTTCTTTGCTCTCTGTTTTGCTATTTTATATATCTTCGTTTCACCTTCCCTGGTATCAAGTTGATCGTATAGGCTTGAAAACGCTTCTGCTTTGGCTTTTGCTACTCCTACTTTATGTAGGTTATATGTGTTACTATGACACTGGCTTATTCTACATTATAATAATTTGAAAAAGACAAAATACCGAAATACATTAAAATGATACATTATTGGAATTATACCTTTTATCTAATTCTTATCTTGTAATAGTAATAGGTACAACCATTTCAGGAGTCAATTCTTTTGTATTTTCTTTCTCTTTTTTATGTAAAACTTCTGAAGTAGCTTTTTCACCTATGCAAGTCACTTTGTTGTTCTCGATTAAGTGACCAACAGTAATCACCCATCATCGTGGTGTTCCAATATCCCTGGTCTCGTTTCTCTATCACCTTGGTATCCTAGTGGACTCATTTGCCTTGTTCTTCACTGACATTACCCAGATTTTCAGGGAAAAAGTCAAGGTGGTTATGCAAAAAGTGGATTTTTAGACTCATTAGACATCCCAAATCTTAAATATTATCTAATATACTAAATTAGCTACTACAGGTTCGTATTTAGGGTCTTTCACATTAACTAAAAACTTGGTTACAACTTTTTTGAATGCAATACAAGTTTCTTTTTCCTTAGTAGTGATCTTGGTTTCAAAGGTAATTATGCAATTTTAAATGTTAAATTGTGAAAGAATGGTAGGTGATACAGCATTTTAAATATGATTTTCGTACTCAGCACACTAAAATACATAAGATAGAGGTAATCTTATCAAAAAAGTTTTTTTCATCGTTGGCCTGTGTTATCTTTTCAAGCTGATCTTGATAGTTTATACAATTGGAGTAGTAGGAATGGTCTTCAATTAAATGTTAATAAGTGTTGTTATATCAATTTTACCTAAAGGTGAACAGGATTGGTACAATTTATTTCATTTATGGATGGGCAACCTATAGGTATGAGGTTTACTATTTGACCATTAGCTCCGATCATGGACGTATAAATAAAGATGTCCATGGCTCCGATGATGACGTTTATGTCGAAAGCGCTCAGCTAAAGAAATAAATTATTTACACACTTTGACATACTACATTTTCATTTCCTTTATTCATTTCCTTTATAAGGTATGCTTCTTCTATCAAATACTTAAATGTTACTTTAGATGAGAGGCTTGCCTTGGTGGAGCATATCAACTTAATCTCCCTAAAAGCTTCTTAATGAATTGTGTTTGTCACAAGAAATTGTGAAGTGTTTTTCTATTAATGCAACTAGATTAGTTTATTGTTGCCTTGTAAGATTCATCTTGGAATATTGTTGTGTAGTTTGGTCACCCTACTATTAATGTAATGTCATATTCACACATTAGAGGCTGTTTATGATTTATGGTACCCAACTTTTTCTCTATTTTAATTTACTGTTATTGGGGTTATCCCATTAATAAATAAATAAATATCTTTCTAGTGTGCTGACCATAGGCATAACCAGGGCGTGGTTTTGGGGGTTATAACCCCCCCCATTTGGATGTACTTTGAGCTCTAAACGCTTAACACCATCACTATACCATACCCCCCAGAGACCATTAAGTATTTGTAACCCCCACTTAGGATCATCCTGATTACACTTCTGGTGCTGACATGCCCTTGCCATAGCTATTTTTCTTGAAATATAATCTCATTAAGTATCATTCTCATAATCTTTTTTGTATGGTATCATCAACCACCCAAACGCGTCCACTGCTGGACATAAGTCTCCCTCAGTACTTTCCAGTGTTCTCTGCACTGGACCACTTGTAACCAGTTTCCTGTTACTCTTTTTATGTTGTTGGTCGATCTCGTTGGTGGTTGTTCTATTCTTCTTTTATAGTTTCTGGGCCTCCATTCCATGATTCATCTTGTCTACTGTCCATTTTGTGTTCTAGCTAATTGCCCTGTCCAGTTCCACTTAAGCTTAGTGATTTTTTCGATGACGTTTTGAACTCCTCATCTTTGCCTGATTTGTTGGTTTGTTATGTGGTCTTGAAGGCTCACGTTCAAGATTGCATGTTCCATGGCTCATTGTGTAACTCTGAGTTTATTCGCATAATCTAGTGAAAGTACATCATCATCATCAGTAGCTCGACAACCCTTTTTGGGTCCTGGCTTGTTCTAGGATTTTCCGCCATTCTGTTCTGTTCCTTGCTTTGTTCTTCCAGTGGGAAATCTCAAGTGTTTTCAGATCTTGTTCCACTTGTTCCATGTATCTAAGTTTGGGTCTTCCCTTTGACCTTCTCCCTACTGGTGTTTGCTTCATTATGTGTTTTGGTGTTTCGGTCTCCAACATTCGTTCAACATGGCCCATCCAGCGCAGACGTCCGATCTTTATGGATGTTATGACGTCGGGTTCGTTGTATGCTGCGTATAGTTCAAAATTATATCTTCTGCGCCATACGTCATTTTCTTTCACCCCCTTATATATGTGTCTAAGGATTTTTCGTTCAAACGTACCTGATAAGTTCTCATCGCTTTTCGTCAGTGTCCATGTCTCTGATCCATATATAAGGACCGGTTTTATCAGAGTTTTGTATATTTTGCATTTGGTTTTTCTCGTAATGTTGTTAGATCTTAGATGTTTAATGAGTCCATTATATGTTTCATTAGCAATATGTATTCTTCTCTTAACTTCTTCGCTGACATTGTTATCTGCGGTAACTAGTGAACCTAGATATGTAAAATTTTTTACGCTTTCGATGTTATAATCTCCTATTGTCAGATTCTGTAAGTTTCTTTGGCCTGTCGATTTGCTGGCCTTCATGTATTTGGTTTTTATTTCATTAATATTTAGGCCACTGTTTTGTGCCGCTCTTTCTATAGCATTAAATGCTTCTATCATTTCTCTTTTGCTTCTAGCTATGATATCAACATCATCTGCAAATGCCAATATTTGTACACTTTTTGTTATTATTGTTCCTCTGGTGTTGACTTTTGACTCTCTAATTATTTTCTCTAATGTGATGTTGAATAGAATACAGGATAGGGCATCTCTCTGTCGTAGGCCCGTTCTAACATGGATTGTATCTGTTAGTGCGTTTTGAATTCGAACCCTGCTTTGTACTTTAAGTGTTTCTTTTACTATTTCAATGAGGTGAGTTGGGATATTAAACTCTTTCAGGGCGTTGATCAGAAATTCTCGATGGATACTATCATAGGCACTCTCAAAGTCAATGAAGAGATGATGTGTTTCTATATTAAATTCACTAGTCTTTTCCAAGATTTGTCTCAAAACGAAGATCTGATCTATTGTGGACTTCTGCCTGCAGAAACCACATTGATATCCCCCAACTATTTGTTCCGTATATGGTCTCAATCGCTCCAGACACAATATTTGACAGTATTTTATATGCCACAGTCAGTAGCGTTATTGCCCGGTAGTTGTTACATTGAAGCTGATCTCCCTTTTTATGTAGTGGAATGATTACTCCGGTATTCCAGTCTTGTGGCAGTTGTTTATTATTCCATATGTTCACTATAAGTTCGTGTATCGCATTCAATAGGGAGTCTCCGCCTTCTTTTATTAATTCTGCGCTAATATTGTCCAATCCAGGTGACTTGTTGTTTTTCAGTCTGGTAACTGCCTCTTGCATTTCAGCTTCTGAAGGGGGGATTGTTTCTCTGGTATCCGTTTGATCCAGTATAATTTCATCGTATAGTGGATCTCCGTTTTGTTCAAACTTCTCTTTGAAGAATTCCGTCCATCTTTGCAATATTTCATTCTGTTGAGTTACTATATCTCCTTCTTTGTCTCTGCACATCATTGTTCTTGGTTTAAATTCTTTTCTGCTTTTGTTAAGTTTTTGGTAGAATTTTCTGGTTTCTGTCGGTTTATTTAATTCTTCAATTTCTTGGAGTTCTTTTTCTATATGTTCTCTCTTCTTTCTGCGGTGTATTTTCTTCTCTTCCCTCCTTAGCATTCTATATTCCTCCTCTGCCTGTCTTGTTCTATGTCGTTGTTGTAGTCGTTGATATGCATTATTTTTTCTTTCTGTTATGTTACGACACTCTTCATCGAACCACTTCCCTTCAGTTGGTTTGACCTTTTTTTGTAGACCCAAGGTCTCTTTGGCAGCGTCTTGTATGATATTTTTATACGCTTCCCATTCTCTGTTTATATCCTCGTGATTTTGTCTGTTTTCTAGCCTTCCTTTTATATATTCTTTGTATTTGGTCCTTTTGCTGTTGTCTGCTAAGTTTTTTATTTCATATTTTTCAATTTTGGATCCATTTTCTTTTTTAATGTTTGAGATTCTGACTCTTATTCTACTTTCCACTAGGTAGTGATCTGAGTCTGCATTTGCCCCTCGTCTGCTGCATACGTTTACTACGTCTGAGTGATGTCTAGAGTCAATAATAACATGATCGATCATGTTTACTGTAACCCCATCTGGAGATCTCCACGTTCCCTTATGAATATTTTTTCGCTGGAAGCATGTGCTGGCAATGACCATGTTAAGGGAAGTTGCTAGATTTATTAGTCTGATGCCATTGTCATTGGATACTTAATGGAGGCTGTGCTTACCTATCGTTGGTAGGTATTGTGGCTCTTTTCCTATTTTTGCGTTGAGATCACCATAAATAATTTTGATGTCATTCTTTGGGCATGAATGGTATGCAGCTTCTAGGTCTTCATAGAATTTTTCTTTGACATCGTCTTCTTTTTCCTCTGTAGGGGCATGCACATTTAAAATGCTATAGTTAAAAAAAGTTCCCCTTAGCCTCAGGATACACATTCTAGGGTTCATAGCACGAAAGTCTCTTACGAGGTGTTTAACCTTTTTATTTACAATAAAGCCAGTACCTAGTGCGTGGTCTTTAGAGTCGCAGCTATAGAATATAATGTGTCTTTTGTCGATGGTGCCAATCACGGTCCATCTCATTTCCTGCAGAGCTGTTATATATATATATGTTATATCTATTCAGTTCACCGAGCAGATTTTGGAGGGCTCCCGGTCTGTATAGGGATCGGATGTTCCATGTCGCAATTCTTAAATCGTGTACCTTTTTCTCGCGCAGTCGTCGTCGATTTATCAGTCCGGTTTTCTTTCCTTGAACTTTCGTAACATGTGTGTTTTCTAGGATAGGGTTGTTAACCCTACGCCCAACCCCCTTTTCAGAGGGCCATTTCTCCCTTCCTCGTCGGCCCTGACCCTACTTTCCACTGGGGTTGGTTACCCAATCTCCGGTAGGGTTGATCAGGTTTACCAGGGTCCACCCGTGTGATTAAGTCACACTTCTTGGAGGTGAGGATAGGAATTGAGTAGGAGTGGCTAGAGGTGTTATCAGCAAGCGACACCTTGTATTGCGCGTCACTACTCCTTTGAACCCCCTAGTGAAAGTACACCATACCCAAATAGTACAATATGTACATTTTTATCATATGATGTAACATTCACTTCATCTAACTAATCATCAATAATATCTTTCTAAATATTTATCCCATATTACACAGGTGCTGATAACTCATTCAAGCAAAATCCTTGGCAGAATGTGAACAATTCCAGTTATAATTATAACACTCAGGACAAAAATTTTGTCACGCCATGGCCAGCACTGGGTGGTCGGAGAAACCAACAGAACAATTTGCAAAGTACTAGGGCTCCTCAGTGGGTTCGTCCAAATAATGGACCGAATTGGGTGAGAAATACTTCGCCAACTAACTCTCAGGGAAGTAACCAAAACAATAATGTACCAGTTCAAAATTTTAGACCAGCTTCACAAAATTCTAATTCGTATAACCAAGAAAGATATTATGTGAGGGAACCAAATGTGAATTATCCAAGGTTTGATAGTAGTGCAAATAGGGCAAACCAAAATACGTATAATCGGGGAGGTAGTTATGCAAGACCTGCTGGAGTAAATACTGTTGTTTCTTCAGGGTCTTTTCTAACTGGTTCAGATGATGCTAGAGGATCTAACCAAGGATCTAGTGCTAATTCTAACGTAGAAGTTGATGATAATGAATTGCGTCAATTCTCAGAAGATTTGTTGAATAAAGATACTGTTAATAATGCTGCTCAGTATGTTACTATTAATTGGCAAGGACTTACTACTTCAAGATCTACTAGAGATGAAGCTCCTTTACCGTAAGTAATTTGTAAATTTTCTCTTTTGTTAATTTTGTATGCTATCTACACTTCTCCAAGAAATTAACGCATCACTTTAAAAATTGATCATTTTTAATGTCTGGAATTTCCTAAATATATTGTCCGAATTAAGTAATTTTTTAACATGTTAGAGCCTTATTCTTTCACAATATCGCTGTAATGTTGCTAGACAGGTAAATTGTCATTGTATACCGGGTGTACCAATCAAACTGTCATTTTTTTCTTAAAGTTCGCGTTACCCTGTGGAATATTCTAGCATTTCTACAATACTGAAATTAAAACCCAGCTATAGCCTTATAGTTTCTTAACATTTTGTACATTCGCTTATGTTGGATAATAAAAAAGTTAGCTACTTTAACAACTAGCCTTGTTTTTCATCAATACAGGGTGTTTTTAAATAAATATGGCAAACTTTAATTAAGGGGTAATTCTGCATGAACAAATAATGACAGTTTGCTTTATAAACGTATGTCTGCAAATGCTTCGTTTCGGAGGTAGGTGTTGAATTGTTTCTTACAAACTGATGATTTATTTATTTAGAGCGGGTTTTAGAGCAATAAATAAATCGTCAGTTTGTAAGAAAAAATTCAACACCCCCTATCTCGGAAACGAAGCATTTACGGACGACTTTACGTTTATAAAGCAAACTGTCATTATGTTTTCATGCAGAATTATCCCTTGCCTTTAAGTTTGCCATACTTACTTAAAGACGAAAAACACGGCTAGTTGTTAAAGTACCTAACTTTTTTTATTACCCAACATAAGCGAATGAATAAAAAAAAGGGAATGTTAAGAAAACATGAGGCTATAGTTGGGTTTTAATTTCAGTATTTTATAAATGCTAGAATATTCCACAGGATCACGTGAATTTTGAGAAAAAATCACAGTTTGATTGGTACGCCCGGTATACAATGACAATTTACCTGTCTAGCAACAATATAATTACAGCTATATTGTTAAAGAATAAGGCTATAAAATATTTAAAAAAATCACTTAAATCGGACAACATTTTTAGGAAATTCGAGACATCAAAAATGACCCATTTTTAAGATGGTGCATTAATTTCTTGGAGAAGTATATACATATAAGACAACTTTGTAGATATAGAAATACCAAATTTTCCCCAATAAATGAGGCCTGGGAATTAAAAAGTCTATTTAATCAAAATGTATACTAAAAGAGTGTGGTTAAAGCTACTTCTCAAAAACTCCTACTTTTCTCTTCATAGCTTTAGTCAGAGTGGCTGTCTCTATATTTTATAGGCGGATACTAAATATGTGACATCTAAGCATGAATATGTTGACAGTCAAATTCAATTATGGTTGATAGTTTCTTTGCAAAATCATTATTCTCATTTATTAAAGTCGCTATCCTTATAAACTTTTTGACCTATTTTCTGCAAATTTTCAATATTCTCTGCCATTAGTACAGTGTTATCTGCATACATTAAGTCTTTAAAGGTAGAAACGCATTAGAGAGTCGCGAACAAGACAGCAGAAGACTTGAGATTCTCATTAAAGATTGAATGAAGTCCTCTTCTCGTCCGCGACATCCAAATACATTCATGGAGATTAAAAACAACGTAAAGAATCTGAGCTAGACTAGTCCGCGACTCTCTAATGCGTGCCATCTGTCTTAACCTTTAACTACCCGCGCATCAAGTTATAACATAACTACACGCGTGGCGTACTTTATACGCCACCAGAAAATACACTTAAAACAGCGGATTTGTTTATTTTTTTTTTGAAAAATACACTTTAGTTGTTTGTTATAAACCTTATTCGGCATCAGTGAATACTTTGAGTTGATTCTCAGTAAGCCAATTGAGATTTATAACTGAAATCATGGAGTAACTGGATTCCATGATAAATAAAACTAAAGAAAAATATATTTTGTGCCATAATGACTAAAAAACAATTGAAATATGTACTTATATTACTACTTAATTTAATTTACTTATTAATTTAAATATTATTACTATATATATATATACACTAGTGTGTATTTGGATTCCGAGCAGTAAAGACGTACCATATCGCTCTCGAGATCCAAGTTCCAAGTTTTTGTGCCGGTCTCGGCTATCGGCCGGGACTAGTTTATGGTAATTAGTGAAATAATAATTAAAAAACGATTTGAGTGATTAATTCTAAATTACTATTTATGTGATTAATTTTTAACTCAGTGGCGTACTATATTAAGGAAATGTACCACCAAAATCAAGTGCCAAATGGGGGGTTGTATAATGTGCCCCAAATATATACACAGCCTCAACAACCTCCAGTAATATCGCCCCCATTTTATGGATTCCCGAGCAGCCAACAGACAACAAACCAATATATCCCGCCTACTCCATTCCCAAACAATAATCACCAATATAACCAAAACCTCCCTGCACCTCAAATGGATCAACCAAATACATCAAATGCTTCCCAATACATCCTCAGTGGAGAGGAACTTGTCATGGAAAACTCAAGCGATGAAGACGACGAAACCATAGAAAATGTCCATGATTGGCAAACAGTCAAAAAAATTACAAAAAAAAGAAAAGCAAACCCCAAAGATGATAACACAACAACAATGCAAGTGAGTACAAACAACAGATTTGAACCATTAGAAAACCTAACTGATAATAATAACACACCAGTAACACCTAAACCTCCACCTATATTTATCTATGGGGTAAATGATATCAAAAAGATGACTGAAAACCTATCGACAGTCATTAAAGCAGAAGACTACCAGTCGAAAGCTCTCCCAAATGACACAATAAAAATAAACACAAAAACTATTGAGTCATACAGAAAACTTATACAGCATTTAAATAGTAGCAAAATAGTTCACCACACATACCAAGCAAAACAAGATGAGCTTATAGGGTAGTTATAAGAAATTTACACCACTCGATGCCAGTTGAAGAAATAAAAAGTGAACTAGCTAAATCAGGGCATACTGTCCGTAATATCATTAACGTATTACACAGAGTCAATAAATCACCACTGTCAATGTTCTATGTGGACCTAGAACCGAAAGAAAACAACAAACACATCTATACACTGGATTCTATCGGCAATATGAAAGTCAGCTTTGAACCTCCTCACAGAAAGAAAAATATAACACAGTGTCAGCGCTGTCAACGTTATGGACACACAAAAGCGTATTGTACAAGACCTTACGCATGCGTGAAATGTGGAGGAAGTCATCCAACGCCAGAATGTACAAAACCCAGAAATACACCAGCAAAATGTGCCCTGTGTAACGGAGAACACACTGCAAACTATAAAGGCTGCGTAATTTACAAGGACTTGCAAAATGTAAGAAATAATAGACAACGCGGAAATCAGTCAACCCATAATAATCAGAACCCACATCAAAATGTTAACCCAGCACCAACTTCACAGTATCAGAGTCAACAATCACAGTACCAACAACAGAATGGAACCCAATCCTATGCCCAAGCAGTAAGAGCAGGAAATCAAGTAGCTGACATAGGGTCTCAGATGAACTTATTCTTAAACGAATTTAAAGCAATGTTCACCCAACTAATGAATCAAAACAGCATGATCCTTACCACGCTAACAACATTAATTAATAAAATTCATTAGATCTGTTCGAATAGCCGAATGGAACGCAAATGGTTTAGCAAACCATAAAGCAGAAGTAATCCAATTCCTAGAGGACAACATAATAGACATCCTCTTTGTATCCGAAACGCATTTCATAGAAAGAAGCGTAATTAAAATACCTCAATACTCAGTCTACCACACTAGTCACCCAGATGGAACAGCCCATGGAGGATCTGCAATAATTATAAGGAACAATATACAACATCATCAAATGCCGGAACATAAAACAGATAAGCTACAAGCAACAATACTTAATATAAATGCCAGGCCTTGGAACTTCGAAATTGCTGCAATATATAGCCCTCCTAGACATAGAATCACAACTGAAGAATACGAAGAACTATTCAACAAGCTAGGTAACAAATTCATTGTTGGAGGTGATTGGAATGCTAAGCATACGAATTGGGGTTCACGACTCATTACACCAAAAGGCAGAAGCCTACTAGATGCCATCAACAACACAAACTGCACCTACTTATCGACGGGACAACCAACGTACTGGCCGTCCGATACAAATAGACTACCAGATCTACTCGACTTCTTTATCCTAAAAGGAATTGCAGCAAACTACACAAACATAGAAGCAAGTTGGGATCTCTCGTCTGACCACACACCAATCATAGCAACAATCAGCACCCACATAATCAAACGACCTGAAATACCCAAGTTGACTTCCCCTAAAACTAATTGGTGTGAATTCAAGTACCAGCTTGACACGAATATAAATCTTGGAATCAGACTCAAAGAAAAAGATGACATAGATAAGGCTATAAACCACTTCACCTGTCAAATTCAGCAAGCTGCATATCGAGCTACACCATCAACTCCAAAGCAAGAAAACAAAAATACCACTTCGAATTATATTAGACAACTAATAGTCGAAAAACGAAGAGCAAGAGGTAGATGGCAAAGAAGCCGCAACATTAATGACAAACACGAATATAATCGATTAACCAGACAATTAAAAACAGCGCTAAATGAAGCACGCAATGCCACATTTGAACACTACATTAGTACCTTGTCTAAAGAAGATCACTCAATATGGAAGGCAACAAAACACTTAAAGAGACCTACAGAACACAACTCGCCAATTAAGAAAGATGATGGTACTTGGGGAAGATCAGACGAGGAAAAAGCTTCAGCATTTGCAGAATACTTAGCTGGTATTTTTAAAGAACACCAAGTAGAGAATAATGATGATGGAAACTTAATAAGAGACTTCCTGGATAGTGCTTGCCCTATGACGCTTCCAATAACACCATTCAATACATCAGAAGTTAAACTAGAAATAGAAAAATGCAATAACCACAAAGCACCTGGATTTGACCTAATAACAGGATTAATACTGAAACATCTTCCGAGAAGAGCATTGGTCATGCTAACTACAATATACAATAGTGCAATCAGACTGACATATTTCCCAATCACATGGAAATTTGCGCAAATAATAATGATTCACAAACCGGGTAAACCTCCAAATAAAACATCATCCTATCGGCCAATCAGCTTGTTGCCGATAATGTCTAAGATCTTCGAAAGACTACTACTTGGTAGACTGAAGAATGACATTAACCTAGATGTAGAAATACCCACACACCAGTTTGGTTTTAGAGAGAGACACTCCACAACACAACAGACTCATAGAATTATAACAAAAATCCTTACTGCTATTGAGGAAAAAAAATATTGCACAGCGGCATTCTTAGATGTAGAAAAGGCATTTGATAGAGTATGGCATACTGGACTTTTATACAAACTCAAATGTATTCTTCCAACCCCCTACTACCTAATCATGAAATCCTACATTGAAGATCGTTACTTCCAAGTAAAATATAACACAGCAACTTCCACATATTTTCCCATTAAATCAGGTGTACCACAGGGTAGTGTCCTGGGCCCTCTCCTTTACCTATTATTTACCGCAGATATCCCAACCACTGAAACAACCCAAATCTCAACATTCGCTGATGACACCACCATAATCGCTGTCAATGAGGACCCTATTATCGCGTCTGCACAACTGCAAAACCACCTTGACCAATTGGGAACATGGCTCAACAAATGGAAGGTGAAAGTAAATGAAACGAAGTCAACCCAAGTTACATTTACAAACCGAAGAGATGTATGCCCAACAATAACACTAAATGATTAACATGGAAGCCGCACATCCAAGCCAAGAAAACCCAGATCAACATCAAAATACGACAAATGAGCTGGCTTATTGGTCGAAAATCAAAACTCAATATTGAAAATAAACTGCTCCTGTATAAAACTATGATAAAACCAATTTGGACCTATGGTGTTCAACTCTGGGGATGCTCAAAGCCATCAAATATCAAGATAATACAAAGAGTCCAATCAAAAATATTGAGGATGATATTCAACGCACCCTGGTATGTAAGCAATAAAACCCTACACGAGGACTCAGCTACACCCTTGATAGAGGAAGAAATTCCAAGGATCACAAAGAGCTACCTTGATGGACTGAGAAGTCATCCAAATGATGAAGCAAGACTGCTGAACACTCGTCCCGAATTCGCAAGACGACTGAAGAAACTATGGCCAACAGATTTAATAAATTAAATATATACATATTGTGATCAAATGTAAAAAATTATAATAGGAGGGTTGCCACAGGGCAGCTTCTCCCTCATGTATTTAACATTCAAACTATTTGCTTATAGCTTCGATGAAGCAGATTGTAAATGAAAATATGTAATAAAAAAAAAATATATATATATACACTAATAATATAAATAAATATTACTTATAATTACTTATTAATTTAATCGTGGCGTATATTGTCCACCACCGGAAACAACAAATAATAAACTGTAAATTACGATCTTCCCAGAACGCCGATTATAACGAAACTAAAACCAAATTGTAAAGCACATTCCAGTGATAGGTTAGAAAAATAAGCAAGGTCAAAAATTAAATTTTTAAATATATTTACAGTAGAATTCTTATATCTGGCGTACAAAATACGCCAACGCGTGTAGTTAAAGGTTACGGGATTCCGTTTAGTACAACATCAGCTATTTCAGCTATGGAAAAAGGAAAAAGAATTTCCTGTAGCTGGCTGTAGACCATTAATCACCAACTCAGCACTGATGATGAACTCTTTAGTTCAAAAACGTTCTGCGTTATGCCCCAAAAGGAATTTGTAAATATACCTTTTGTAAAGGTTTTTGGTTAATTTTTTGTTAAAACAATAATTTTTGCCGAGTTTTATCCTCGATCCTCAATTTAATTAATAAGTTAAAACTTAAAATTAATGAAAAATATGAATTTTTAGCCTTTTGTCTGTAAGTCCCGCAGCGTATTCCTTGACTACAATCTCAAAACTCTTACCGTTATATGATAACTACATTTTGGAAGCAAACAAAAATGAAGTTACTTCACAGCAAGAGAAAAACGAAGAGGGAGATCTTTTGAACGCCATAGTTCAAACTCCTGTGATGCAATATACAAGGAATTTTCTCATGAGTAAAGGTTAGATAATTCACTACATTATTTTTTATATTATACAGACTGTTTAGTTTTTGATTAGATATAAGAAACTGAAGGAAGAGCTAAAAGCGGCAACATTGCAGTATACATACTATAATTGTATTTTAATTTGTTAAAGATGTTCAAAATTTATCTACTCGTTCCGATAGTAATAATAATATCGTATGGCATTTTTGCCGGGGAGATCGTTTCGGATAGTTCCAGCGCCAATTACATCTTTAACCCTGTTTCAAATAACTAGTGTCGATGTACACTAGCCCAGGGGGACTGACGGTTTAACGTACTCTCCGAGGTACGGTGAGACGACTCGTGTCATTATTGGAAATGAAAATGGTTTGTCTTTGGCAGGGCTCGAACCCACGTATACTGGCGTATGAGGCCAGCGGTACTCCACGGCCGCTCACATAGTGACAGTTTGTTATTAAAATCACTTTATCAATTTTTCTCTTTTTTCGATTATGTATTAGTTTTTATTGCATAGTATATAAATTATTGTAATCACTACATGTAACAATTGTCCAAAAGTATTCAAAAACTAAACGAAATAGTCGTGTATTTTTCTGGTGGGAAGACTACTATAAAGAACTACGCACAGAAAACCGCCCAGGGGCTAGATTCCGTGCACTGTAGATATCTACAGTCGCTTTCTATCGATGTCAATTGTCATAAAAATATTTGAATTTTTAGCTTTAATTGAATTATTTTCTAGTTTTACTAGGTTATACTCTAATTGACACTTAGTAAAACAAGAAAATATTTGAATTAAAACTAAAAATTCAAATATTTTCACGACAATTGCCATCGACAGAAAGCGACTGTAGATATCTACAGTGCACGGAATCTAGGCCCAGATTTCATAGAGACAGACACAGAACATGAACAACAACGAAATCAGAATGAAGAACAGATTGAGATAACATTAATCGAACTAAAGAATGCCATAAGAACTTTAAAGAAGAAAAAATCAGGGGGACCAGGAGGAATCGTTAATGGACTAATTAAGTACGAAACAGACAAACTACACAGAATTATGCACGAAATGTTCAGTAACGCTATAAATCTGAACGAAATGCCAGATAAATGGTCCAAAGCACATTATAACCTCGATACATAAAAAGGGAGATTAGAAGAAATGCGAGAACCACAAGATATCAGTGTGATAGCATGTATGGGCAGGTTATATGGAAAAATACTTAAACAAAAACTGGAAAAATCTATCTCAAATAAAATCGGAGATCAGGCGGAGTTCACGGCAGGAAGGTCTTGCGTAGACCACACATATACACTCAAAAAATTATTTGAGAAAAAATGGCAAAAAAAGACCAGTACACATGAGATTCGTCGATTTAAAAAGGGCATATGACACGGTTCCCAGAAAACAACTATGGAACACGATGAAGGACTGGGCCGAAAGTCCCTGAGAACTTCTATAATGTTTATTTTAATAAGTTACAGGGGTGACAAACTAAGAGAAAATTTAGTGTGATTTTTAATTTCAAATATCTCATTCAAAATAAACTTTTTATTTATTCTATTTATTCTAAGGCACTTTCGGCCCTCGGTAATAATTTAGTCTTTCATTCTGCGTTTAAATTTTTCAAAAATATTTATTGGTTTTTTCAGGATTCGAAAAAAATTAACACAGTGTGCGTGGTAATATTTTCCAAATCTATCTTTGTCTTACAACGCACTCAGTCGAATAGAATATTATCAGCATATTGTCAGTCAGACAGTTACAATCAGTGACAATTTTAAATATTTGACATGGCATCGGGAATATTTGGAGTTGTTGATTAAATAATATTGATATACAGTGATGAGCGCGCTAATAACTGGCAAAATAACGCAAAAGATGGAAAACATAATACAC